>NW_024609846.1:79133587-79647584 GCF_016920785.2 Ixodes scapularis | reverse complement strand
AAACGAGAATCCCTCTTCGAATTTGAAACATCGCTTGCGCACGCGAAGATGGCGGGGTTGCGACGGGACAAAAAATAGCAACTTTCGAAACAGCAGCTCTCCCCCATTAAAAAAAAAAAAGAAAAGATAAGAAATCAGTGTGGAGGCTCTGTATGAAAGACCTGTCAATAGTAGTTCCCAAGAGAGGATACGAAGTATATACACTATATTTAGTATACGGGGACGATGGCGGGCTAAAGTAGATGCCTCACACGTTCAAACCCCCCCCCCCCCCCCCCCCCCCTCCGTTTCGGCTTTTTATTGTCTCACCCCTTTTCCTAAAAAAAAAAAAAAAAATTGTAGCGTTATTCTTTTTCTAAGCTGCGCGTGCTGATGTAATCGCTCCTTGAATAGAAAGGCCGAGAAGAAGGCGCAATATAAAACTGCAGTACCAAAGGCAGGAGGCGGGCGGCGCATGAACGGCGGCGACCGACCGACGACGAACCGGGGACTTTCTCAACCTTGCCGCTCCCATCGGGGTCGCGACCATAATACCACCTATAGAAGGCAAGGCCTGCGCACCTTTTCCCCTTCAAACGTCGTCACTAGGTGGATTCCCGCAGAGCCACTACCTTGCGTCAGCATCTCCGCGAGTGCGTCTTGCAATGCCTCCCCAACGCCTTGCGCTTTGTGGTGGCCCTGGGCGAGCGTCAGCGTGTTTGCCGCTTGGGGAGAGGGGGGTCGGGGTCCACTAACGATGACGTCACTCGGGGGCCTTGCCATCCGGATGGTATTGCCACACGACTCCCCTCTGATCAACTGGGGGGACAGGCATATATGGCACGGTCACAACTCGCAGAGCAGCAGGCAGGGATGCCGCGAGCCTGCCCAGGTTCGAGTCCGTCCAGGTTCGACGAAACGTCGACTTTTGTGCGCATGCGCTCGAACATTTCAAAACACGCTGAAGCCACCTTGCAAGGGAAGGTGAGACATTTATTGGGTATATACAGCTTTATAAGATTAAACTATAGCTAAAGCTAAAGTCGCACCTTTTTATACGTCACACATATATATATATAAATATGTGTATATTTCTACGGTCGGCGGCTAGTCGGTGCGGTAAAACTGCATTGAAAAACCCGCATGCGTGTTGATCGCAATATATGCGCAAGCGAGAGCAAGTCTAAAAAAATTACCGCATCTTCACGTGGTGAATGATGTTGATTGGGGCGAAAGTGGTGCTGATACGCTGAGTCGCAGCATGCCGAGCCTTTCGTTCGTTTTCATCCATGTCAGAAAGAGAATGTGTGGTATGGAACGTGGTTATACACGCATTTGAGCATTTGACCGCAGCGTCCTCTCGTCTATAAACGTTGAGCCAATGCATGCAAAGTTTAAGGCGATTATATACGCCTTTGTCCGCAGCGCCCTCTCATGCAACGTTTCATCCATGACATCCCCAGCTCCTGAGTTACTACCACATCTCAGAGCCGCCTACTCGTCCCGCAGTCGTGGCCGAGGTTAAGGCGATGGAACAGAAATCCATTGGGGTCTCCCCGCACAGGTTCGAATCCTGTCGACTGCGCAAACATTTTTTTTTTTTTTTTTTTTTTTTTTTTTTTTTAAGGACAGATGGGATGGCAGTCGATGTGAGCACGGACGCCGGACGGACAAGGCTAGACCCCAAGGAGCTACGCCCCTAATATTCTCGTCAACGGGTCGAACTACAGACCCTTGATGAAGGCGTTTTTTTTTTTTACAATTACCGCCAACCATTGTTGCGGAAACGCGCAAGACACGTGCCACGAGCGGGTGCTCCGCAGTCATTCGCTTCCAAGTCCCGCTCATTTGAGTGCTGCGCCGCCATATGCTTCCTAGGGCCGCTCGAGACACGAGCCTCGTGCACTGGCGCGTTTCACGAACTACAACTACAGTGGGACCGGAGCGGCTCGGCAACGGGAGCTCGTGAGGACGCGTGTATTGACAGTTCGTGGCGGCGCTGTAGTCGAGTTATCCGGCTCGCGCAGCCCGCCTTTTTTTTCTTTTTTTTCTTTTTTCTCTTTGAGCGGTGCATGTAGCGAAAGCTAGGAGCGCGAGCTCATAGCGTTGGCAGCTGCCCTTGGTGCACGGGAGCTCGTGCCGCCGAGATGTGCCCTAGAGCAAGGAGCTCGCGCTTGTAGCCTTTCCTGCGGTACAACACAACGTGAAACAGAGTATAGGGCACGTAAAAAAAAATCGGTAATTTCAAATCTTTTTTTTTTTTTTTTAATTTTTGCGGTAGGTAAAGGGTTAATGAAATGTTTGATGGGCCATGTTGCAATTGCAGCTTTAAAGGGAGCCATCATCAAAGGCCAACTTAATTTAAAAAGTTCGCGAACAAACAACGAGCTTTGAGCGAAAGTAACAAGGCGTTCGTTTTACAGTGTCCGTCCATTTTCGTTTCTTCCTCAAGCTTAATTATCTCTACCAACCCGCTCGTTCTGTCCTGAGATATTCATCGCTATAATTTTGCCTTTCTTCACTTAATTAAAAAAACTGCGCGCTGAAAGCGCGAATGAGGTTGTGCTGATATTGATGCGTAGAAGAATGACGCAGGTTGTTTCTGTCCCCTCGTCACTAACTCGACAGCGTTTCTTCGGTGGACTCGCCGGCGCCACACATCAAGACGACTAAGTTACTATTCTACGTATTATTTTCATAACGCGGTTTCTGAATCAAGCGAAGAAAGGCAAACTTTTACGATTAATTTTGCGAACCTCGTTGCCTTTTCGCGAATTGTCGAAATTGTATTTGCCTTTAATAATGACTCCTTTAAAACTGCAATTGCACCATGGCCAATTAAGCCGTTAATAAACAAGTTAACTAACAGATCTTGGTTCATTATTAAACATTGCAACGGTTATTCACCCATTCATTGTCCACCGAACCCTACAGATATAACGAAAGACAGCATCCACATATCTGCCACACCCTTTTCTGTAAAATATGTAAAGTTCTGTAAAGAATAAAACAAAAACACCCTGAATGTCTGCGTGAACCAGATACGCCCCCTGTGGAACCATGGGTTCCACAGGGGGCGAATACCCAGCTCAGGCGAGACTTACCTGGTTGTCAGAAAGCAGCTGTCGGTTAAATGTATTGTTGTGAGCGTGTAGGTTTCAGATGGTTTACCCTCAAGAGGATAATGCGCTGCATATTGTAACCATGTATGCGCTGCACATTGTAGCCATTATTTCAATGCCGTGCTGTAAACTATTACAACTTTTTCCTTGCCTGATCTACGTGTGCTCATGTTTTCTGCTCAAAATGATGTAAAATAGTTTCTTGTTTTCTTTGAATCTTATAAAGCATTACTTGTTCAGCCCGCATTGTCTCAGTTTTTGGACTTAAGTTAAATGTTAAAACGCGTGATAAAAATTGTCACGGCTTATAAGCCATTTCTTACAAGTGAACGTCGGGTGATTATCGGATGGTCGTGGCAGCCACGAAGAAATAGAAGATTCTCACCCCTTTGCGACCGTCGCTTGGGTGGTTCGTCGCATAAATGGACACAAGAATGAGTGACGAGTAAAGCGAGCTGATTAAGGTCAAGAAAAAGAAGGCGGGCAGAAAAGAAGACAGAGAAGTTAACCCGGGGTATTAAAAACATACTAAAACACTCTCGAACTTTAGTATGTGCCGTTTCGTTCCGTTAAAAAATAAGACAGGAAAAAAAAAAAAAAAAAAAAAAAAAAAACGCTTCCGAGTTTTAGACATCCCTTTAAAATATCTAACGTTCGGCATTTGCGACGGCATTTGCGACCAAGGAAATGGGCATTTCATTTAAAATGCTCACCATCCGACAAACCGAAACCGCTTCTTTAAAGTCGCAATTGTTTTTATGTAAAGGAAGGGTAATGTAGCTTGTACCGTCCAATACATTGAAGCATCATGTTGCTAACGATCGTGCCGCAGCGTAATTGATGCCGCGGTACGACCGCCGGCAGGTCGTAGCTGTATCAGAAATCCTACGTGCACTCCACCAAAGCGGCACCAAAGATTCATATTTTCGCGCGTGCAGCCGCGCATGCGCACACCTTCCGGATAAGGTGCCGGACGCGACACCTGTCGCGATCAATACCACGCGCGCTTCAGGCGAGCCCCTTCGGTCCCAACACTACCCAAGTATTCTAGTACACTGTATTAGAACACAAATGCAAACACTTCGAAGGACTTTAGGTCGAAGGAGAAATATAACCCAAGTGGAAAATTTCCGCAAAACAAATTCATACATAAAAAAAAAAAAAAAAAAAAAAATTGAGGCTGCTGTTTAGAGCGCATGCTCATTACACGTTTTCAAGAAAGGCTCCTGTGCGCTGCCATTTTGAGCGATGCTGGCGCCCCGTACCGTTTCCGCCATGCTGGGGTGCGCCAGGGGCACGTCATTGGGGTGCGCGATGACAAGATGGTGCCGTTTGCTGCATCGCCGATGGCTAACGTTAGCGGCACACTTACTGTCTCGGAACGCAGGAGGAGGTATCCACACAGAATCGTAGCGCCACCTATTGTAGGACGGGGCATCTTTCAGGGTTGGAGCTGACTTTATAACGATCGCAGCCTCTGTTCCTGCCACTGGTTCCTGCATGCTGTGGAAGCCAGAGCTGCCGCAAGCGCAGTCATCGTTGATGCAAAGGCCATGCGACTTTTGGCGCATTCTGAAGAGAGCGCCTTGAGACGATCTTTTTGAAATTTTCGATTTGTTACCGCTTTAGGCATTTTATTTAATGGTCCTTGCTATTTCGCTGTCGAAGACGACACGTGTACGTTTTATAATTATTTTTTAAAATTTCTTTCTGCGCTCAGTGGTGTACGCTTCAGCGAGAGACGCTTGGCAACATTGTACGGCAACCAGAAACGTCCTGGCTGGAGAGTAGGCCCGCCTCACCTTGGCGCGCGGTTCGAGGTTAAGCCGGGATCCTACTTGCAAAGGTGACTAGGCTGCTTACTGCTGAAACCGGCAATCTTGATGGTGTGGAACGCACGTTGCAGAAGAACTGTGGAAACTCGCCGTCAGCACGCGCTCAGCAGTCAAGCACACATCTTTTCACGTCAAGAAAAAAACAAGTTTCGCGCATTGTTCATACGCCGTGCGAAGTAGTTCTTACAAGATGGTTGTCGGAGGAAGAAGCGGTGCTTTTGGCGCTTGCAATGTATACGTCTTGATAAGGTCACACACACCTAATCTAACATGCACCTGCTGATAGTTTAGTTCTCCACATAAAGGTTGAAATTAGTAATGCTCAACGAGGTGCCGTACTTTTTTTTCTACGATTCTTGAGGGGAAAGCAATTACTATAGTCGCACCGTTGTACGACACGCACCAACAAAAATACTCGAAAGAAAAAAAAAACAAAAACGTAACTTATAGAACGTAAAACACGATACATATGTTTGTTTTTATATCGTGGGGAATTATATACTGTGTGGTGACGTCAAAGATTTTGACTTTCGGCGGTCTCGCAACAATTATTCCATTCGATGAGTGTGGTTCTTTCGTCTGCATATTTTCGATTATTTCTTGTATATTGTGCAAAGATTAGTATTCATTTCAGAAATCATAAAATAAACTATTTTATCAGATGACTGATTCCCAAACTTCGAAATTTCTGGGTAGAAGTAGGGCAAGCCTGTATACAAGTCGAACTAGTCCAGTCTTGAGGTTCGTCGTCGAACCTCAAGGTTCAAAAGTTCGCGACGCCCCTAACAGCAAAGACCCTTCTAATGGTACGTTTATACCTGAGAAGAAATCCGCTGCCGCGGCAGCGGATCCGCTCCCGGCGGCGGCGGCGGCGCCGGTTGCGGAAGCTGTTCTCGTAACATCCCGTCAAATATGCGAGAAGGCGCGAGAGTTCCCACCTCGACTGCCTCTCCGGGCCAATCCCGGGCGTTGCAGCTACCGGAAGAACGCGTATTCATGACGTAGGCAGCGTCGCGCTGCGCAAGAATGCCACTTCCGGTCAGCGAAACGCTTCGTTCGGCGGCAGAAATAGGTCCCGTCGCCGCCGCGTTTTCTGCTCAGCGTTCCACCCCAGCGGCAAAAGCTAGGCGGATTCGCTGGCCGATCCGCAAGTGTAAACGTACCATGAGCGATGAAAAGGGACGGCGACGACGGCGCGGCTTCGGCCTTTTTCCGAGTCCTTTCGAAACGACGGCGGTGAGGTGTCGAAATCTGCATCGTCGAGGAGAGTGACTGCTCCAGACTCTCCAGACTGCTCCGTCGTTGCCCCACTTCGAATGGATGCACAGACGCCTAGCAGCAGACGACTTGCTTCACACCTCTCGCGCAAACAAAGATGGTTTCGTTTTCTCGAGTGCGTACATATTTTATTTTACTTTTCTTTAAAATAATTTACAGTTTTTTTGTTTTTTTTTTACATTCTTGGAGTGACGGTGTCGTCACCCAGCGGCGATGGGGGGCAACGTGACGTGCGGCTCTCGTCGCGTGTCGCTCGCGTGCGTGGTGTACGAGTGTCCCACAGTTGATCCCCATGCAAACTTGAACGTAGTTCAACTACCCTACTCAAGTTACTTTAGTCTAATAACTTTTCTGACTAGTTTAGTAACTTTCAGTTACATTTTGATTTCGGTAATTAGTACTTGAATTACAATTTCCCAGTAATTTTTACTTAAATTACAAATTACTTTCGAATTTTAGTGGTAGGTTTGCTTATGTACAAACGTTTCTTGCACAAAAAGAGATATGTTTTACGATCAGGTGATATTTGCAAATAGGGGGGGGGGGGTGCATGTGGCGTAGGCAGGGTGTGGTGGGAGGGGGGGGGGGGGGGAAGGATGGTTTGGAGAATCCGAAACCCCCTTAAAAACTTTTCACGAGCAACTGCGGGATAAGCGCCGAAGGCTGGCGTTCCTTTGTGCCCCGAAGTTTACGGAAACTTGGGGCATTTGAAGAAAGGGCTTGTCTCCGCTTCTCCCCAACGTAGGAACTACTGCCCGCTACAGGAGGTGTACACACTGCACCCTCACTCAAAGGGGTAACAAATCGCAGCACCCGCTCTGAATTTCATCTGGTGCCCCTGTGTAGATTGTGCTGTCTTTCGAGACGTCATCTGGTCATTTCTCTGAGTGAAGTAATGGCGGCAATGACACAATCAACTTATAAGTGCCCTATAAGTTGATTGTGTTAAATAGTTCGTCAGCGAGAATAAAACAATTACTCTGTGGCGACTAATATTATTTGCTGCCATTTCCGAAACAAAACTTATGCACCTCCAATTACCCCTCAAGCAATGCACTGCAGTAAAAGGGGATGAAAGGGCATTCTGAAAGATTGCGTCAAAAAAGTAATTCTACTTCACATTGCAAGTAAATTGTATTTATAGCACTTTACTTCAAGTACATTGCACCCGGTGTACTCATTACTGTACTTGAAGTACATAACCTGTCATTTACTTTGTACTTCGAAGTAGTTTCAGAGGTACTTTACGTAACGCTGTAAACAAGCAAACACTGTCTGCAAAATTAAGCTCAGGCAGTGCTAAACCTCAAATGACTCAAATTATTTCACTTTATGAAGCAATTAATTTTTCTTAAAGAAAACTCCAAGAATTTTAGGCGGGATTTGATCCCACGACCCTTTGGTAGTGAGTCAGACACGCTAATAAGTGGGCTTTTTTTTACGACTTTTTTTAACGTAAAATGGGGGTTATGTACATGGTTAACCCACATATTGACATAGGCAGAGCTCAGTGTTCGAATTTGACATATACATGACACAAAACAGTGCTTATCACCTCTGACTTCGAAGTGATCTCGGCGCTTCGAGACCCGCTGCCAAATTAGACCATCCGTCTAAATCAGGTTTTCCGCTGCAGCAACAAGGCTGGTCGTAATCATGAACCTTCTTTCTTAAAGTGGCCCCACGCCGGCTTGCCCCCTTCAAGAATTGAGAGGGGATCTGTGCGAGATTTCCATATCGCATGCAACCCGAGCAAAACAGTACTTTACAACCTTTACTGCCGGGGCCAGTGCCGAATTCGAGAAAATTTGCACTGTGCCAGTCCATGTACAAATCCACTTGCAGTTTAGAGCGTAAATCCGCCCAGAACAGTTCTGCATTTGGGCAAAAAATGAAGACATGCTGGAGAGTCTCTGGCGTACGTTGGATGCAGTCCGCAATTCCAATCCCACGGCACAACAATTGTTTTTCTCCTGCCACGTTTTTATTGCATACTTCTGCTCGTTACTTGATTACCTTTACAAATTACTTTCCCTGAAAAGTAACGGATTACTTGTTACGTTACAAATTACTTTCACGTTACATTTTCCGTACACTGTTCCAGAAAACAATAGAATCAATTTTGATATAAAAAAAAAAAGTTCTGTGACATTACTTTTCATTTCTCCTACGCCCGTATCACGGTAATGCTTGTAAAAATACAATATTGTATTAACGAGAAAGAGTGTAGGTGCACTCCGTTCACCTGTAAGCTGACAAGGCACCGAGAGCTGCAACCAAACCCGCCATCGCTCTACCTTACGGCCTCCGGGAATGATCCCTGGAATTGTGCAGACAAAGCTAGCGGTGCGCATGCTCAGTAGCAGCGTCTACCTCCGCTACGAGATTCGGAACTAAAGAAGCGATCTACGAAAGCTCCCTTTTGGCTCGGGTGTTTCGCCTGTCATTTACAACAAAAGAAAAACGTGGTTCTAACCTTACAATGTATAGCCAATGCAGAACGCAGGTGTCCCAGCTTACGGGGGATCGGTGGCCGAGTGGGCTAGCGCACACCAGCTCGGAGCACGTGGGGCGAAAGCTCGCGCTGCAGAACCCAGGGATCCTGGGTTCAGTCCCCACCTCTGGCCGTTTCGATCGGGATGAGCATCGTACCGGCGTGCGGTCGTGTATCACTACTGCGTGGTACACGTTTAAGACCCCAGGCTAGCGGTTGTACGATGCTGGCTAAATTGCTCATCTACAGCGATTGACTCGTAGCAATTTTGAAATGGCTGACCAACTACACGCTGTAATTATTATTTCCCAGCTTACCATGATGTGTTTCCGTAGATTAGAGTTTCTTCTTCCTGCTGATGGCAATGTGTTTTTTTTTTCTTTTTTTGTCAAGCAAAGTATGCGTCCTCCTTAATGCCTTGAATTTTAAACATTCCATTAAAAGATGACCATGGAAACGACGGGCATTCCATGACCGAAAACTCAACCAGTCAGAAAGAAAGTGGCGGTTACGGGTTATCGATCGCTCATGGCCCGTGGGTATGACTATCTCTAAAAAAAAAAGGGTGTCATGGGGTACACCCATAGGGGGTGTAAGTGCTTGTCACATATACTACACCCTTTGGGGGAATACAAGTGCACCCTAAATATGGGAGTACGTGTACACCCGTTGGTGTGGTGCACATGTACACCTTTTTCTACAGAAATCTCGCTCGAAGGGAACACAGGTGCACCCCATTCGATGGTGTACGGCTACACCTCTTTCTACACCCGCTTCACTCAAACGGAACACAGATGCACCCCAGTCGATGGTGTACCATTGCACCTCTTCATACACCCGCTTCACTCAAAGGGAACACAGACGCACCCCACTCAATAGTGTACCATTACTCCCCTTTCTACACCTACTGCTCTCAAAGGGAACACAGGAGCACCCCGCTCAATAGTGTACTGTTACACCTCTTTCTACAATCGCTGAAATCGAAGAGAACACAGATGCACCCGATTCAAAGGTGCATGGTTAAACCACTTTATGCACCCGTTTTATAACTTCATAAACCTATTTAAGACATCAAGAAAAACAGTAAAAAATGTATGCGCCCCGGTGATTGCAAAAAGGCAGGTAAACGGACACACGGTATTGTTTTCAAATCTCATAGAAGTTTATTAGACAGCCTATTCCGTAAACAAGTACAAACTTGCAACCAATCCGTGATATCTGAAGACGTACAAAGAAGATTTTACACAACTGAAAAGATTACTAAGCAAACAAGAACCGGGGGTGAGTCTTAGATAGTGTCCATTCTGCCAGCAGCCCGTAGATTTATTTCCACAAATATCCACCGGCGGTCGCCGTTAATTCATCAAACGACGTTTTGTCGACAGCTCAGATGAGCTTTTCTATTTTAGCTTCTCTCCTTTCTTTTCTTGTAACGAGCCGCCTCAGAATGTATCCGCAAAGTGACGTGTATAGGTAGGACAGGTGGGCTAACATTTTTGTAATGAGCCGCCGGAGACTGTCGCCACGAAGCGGCGCGAACGGGTCGGCTGGGTCAGTGAGCACGCGCCTCAGAGACACACGCGCGACAAAATGCCGCTACAGCGTTCATTTTGCGTAACGAGTGACGATGAAACGTTAGTGTCGATGAAACGTGTCTACAAAACGTGTATCGACAAAAACGTGTTTTCACAAAACGCCAGGAGAATAAGAAAGTCAGTATTCCACCTGCAGTTGTCACATGATTGTATGCAGCTAATGGCAGGCGACTGCCGATAGAATTTCGGGAAAATTATTCTCCCGGCTGATAGAAAATAGACACTGCCTAATTCTAGAGGTAATCCGGAACGGAACGGTCAATCGTTGCAAAGGAGTAGGTTGCAGTGCACTTACGATGAAAATACCGGACTTGATATATATGTAATCCGATATATATGTCGACACAGGCACTGCAGAACCACACAAACACAAAAACGAAAAGAAAGGGGTCCGTGAAGATTCAACACGATGTGACCGAAGCAGTAATTTGCCGAACCGAACACTAAACACATCACATAACTTCCTTGGGCTTTTTTGAAGAAATCTCCTGTTGCCGATACACGCGTAGGACTTTTCAAACACTGGAAATCTTGGTACACTCGAATACGTTGTCGCGGGCGAAATCTACGGCAGCCCCGCTGGTCGCAGCACAGCACACAAGCAACTAGGCCGGGAAGCAGACATTCCGAGGTCGAAAAAAGCTACTACGTCATCCGTGAAACCCTTACCACATGATCATGCTCCTGCTGTATCCGCGCTCAGACAGAGGAGTCGAGGGATAAAAAAAGCCTTCGGTTCATTGGTCCGGGAACTGCGCGCCTTCTTCCATGCTTTCAGCTTAGAGAGAGAAAGAAAAAAAAATGAGTATGAAAATTGCAGCTCCTTCAAGGCCAAAAGGGGCCACCCTCGCAAAGGCTTATCTTCAGGGGCAACCCAACAATGAAAGGATTTGTCGCTTATATGCTCTTAAAAGTTCGAGCCAAAGTTAATAGTGCAGTGGATGCTATTCGTGGCCTTGGCCTTGAGGCTGGTGCCGTGCTCTGCCTTATCTCCAGCTTGGAGACTGTAGTCACGTGATCCTACCCGGAGACCCGACTGGCCTAAAACAAGCACAGCGCCCACTCTACTGTCAATACCGAGGGAACACGATAGCTCCGTACTTCCTAAGAAACTGCCCATCCCAAAGAGTGACCCCCATGGGGGAATCCAAGCACAAGCTGATCGGGGCGCGTGGCTAGCGTGGCGGTGCATTGGTACACCTAGATGTTTTTGAGGGAGAGGAGGATGCTCAATGTCGGTGTACAAGCACACTGGCTGGGCAACGGAGGGTGCGTCTATCAGGAAAAGGGTGCATGAGCGCCTGATGCACCCGACTACACCCTTTTTTTCTTAGAGTGTGAACTTAGGTAGCCTCAACGGGCGACTTGTCTCTCAGCTGTAGATGAGCAATTTAGCCAATGCAGTACAACCGCAAACCTGGGGTTTCTAACGTGCACCACGCACTGCAGTAGTGATACACGACCGCATGCCGTTACGATGCTCATCCAGTGCGAAACGGGCCGGCAGCGGTGGGGATTGAACCCGGGAACCCTGGGTAAGCTGAGACTAGACGCTCCGCCTTCAGCGCAAGATCGCTGGCTTCCGAAGTGCTTTGGTTGCGCGTGCCCACCCGTTCACACTTGTGTTAGCAAGGGCATGCAGCTCGCGATGAAGGCAGAGCTTCTAGTCTCAGCATGAACGGAGTATACTGCATAGACCACTGGGCCACCGATCTCCCTAGAAAATGCGTGCTGAGCTCCAGACATTGTTCGGCTATTCTGATCACGGCAGTGGTTGGACGCGAGCCGCTATACACTCACTACCCGAGTGTCCGCCGAGGCATTGATTGTTTCGAGTCAAACTCGAGCGCTCACGCAGTTGGTTTCGATGCCACAATTATGTCATCAAGCTTTGTGAAGGCAAGACTAAAAGAAATAGTCCCCTTTTATCCTCGCAATTTCACCGCGAGAAAGAAGCTTCTGGATCAGTGGCGATCTGTGCGAGTATACTTGGGCCAAAATAGGACCAAGCGTGCCTCCGCAAAGTCATGAACATTCCAACCCGATATCGTTTCATGACCCCTTTAACACCACTCTAACTCGGCTTCAAGCTAACCAGGTTAGCTCTCCGCCTTCCATTTTCTTTTCGGTTGTTCCCCTTTCTGCTTACATCGGATGTGCCCGATGTAGGCAGGAGTCTAATAACATTCAGTCCTTGAAACTTCCCGAGTCAGCTTCGCAGTTCGCGCGAGCTGTCGCATAGGTTTCATCGAAACGGCCCGAATCTGATTGGTTTTGGCCCGATCGACCGAACGCTTCCCGCGTCTTGTTTGCCATCCCGCGGATCAAGTCGGCTCGCTCGATCGCCGCGTTCGGACTCTGCGTGCCGCGTTGGCTTCGGTCAGCGCGGTCTGCCCATCGTCCGCGATAGGCTCTGGCGGCGGTGTGTGCGCTGGACACGCAAGGCAAAGATCGAGATTACGCCGCTGCAGGCTTTCCGCTCCCTCCCACTTCCCCTGGCCCTCTGCTTTTTCTCTCGCTTTTTTTCCTTTCGTTATTTTAGTTGTTTGGCTCCGCTCTCTGGTAGTTGTGCGTAGAGCCGCGTTGTTGTTTGCGTCTGCCTCCGTTTTACGCTGCTCTGCAGAAGCTCGCCGGGGAACGCGCAAACAGATTGCGGGGACTGCACGGAGCTGCGCGCGAAGTTGTGCAGGAGAGCGGCTTTCATATCGCCTGTCTTTTGTTTGTTTGTTGTTTGCTGCTCTTCGCCTCGCGATGCGCGGGGCTTGTGTTTGTTTGTTGGGCGCTCGCTGAGCCGGAACTTTCGCACTGATCCTTCCATTTTCTTTTACGTGTTTTGTGCTCGCTACGCACACGGCGCGGGGGCACGAAATGAGGAAAAGGGTGCGCGCGCACCGCACTGCGCAGAAAAGTGCGGCCGAGTGCACGCACTAGGGAGCCTTCAAGCACGTACAACATAGAAACACGCGAGTCCGCGCACGCGCACGCACGCGCTCACGCGCGCACGTGCGAGACGCCTACATCTTGTAGGCGGGCGCGCACACACGAACGCAACGGAGATAAACGCTTACACGAACTTACACACAGACATGTATGTGTGTTCACACAGGCACATACACGCACAGCACCGTACGTACAGATAAACATGGGTGCATCTGCTCCAAGTGCAACCAACCAATTGGCGAAAAAAAGAAAACACCAAGCGAACACGGATGCTGAACAGCAAAGAAAAGTTCAGCGATCGATTAAATGTACGAAATCTGGTCTCTCTCGCTCGCTTGTTGAGTCGATCTAGCTGGCCGGAAACGGTTATCTGAAACAGATTTAAATGTAGTGATACCAGTGAGTAGCGGACGATAATACAGACCAGTGTCTGCCCTGTTCCATGGGCGCCGCCATTTATTTTTTTATTTTTTTATTTTTTTTAGTCTTATTGGGGGAAAGGGGCTGCGAGTTTTGCATGACTCCGTTTCTTGAGGAACATTTGCACATGTCGTAGTGCAAGGACATAAATGCATAATCACGAAGCCCCAAGATCTCGAAGCTCCAAGAACAACACCTATGCCAAGAATGTTGTAGGAAGCAAAACTATCCTTATATGCGTAGCCCCTGTCTTCATAAGAGGGGCTGCGCATAAAACAAGTTTTGGCCCCTTTTGCTCAGCCCCTCTTGAGCTTGAGATAACAATTTCTTCTTATCTCTGGACGCTAGGAATTCGGACACTCCCCCCCCCCTCCCCTCCACAAACACACACACACACACACACATGCCTAGAAAAGCTTTCATTTTCTACGACGGTTGCTTCGGCTACTACGGCGAGCAGGCGGGGTGCTGATTCTGCAGAAAGAAAGCCAAGGAGCAAAAACAGGAAGTCTCTTCGTGGACAATTTTTTTCTTTTTGCGAACAACATTGACGCTTGTTCGCAGTTCTCATCTGTTCGGTATAAAAAAAAAAATAATGAAAACAAAAAGGAAAGACAGTCCCCGCTTAGCTTCCGAGGAAGATCGAAAAAAAAAAAAAGCACGCACAAAAAAAAGTGCTTCCCCTTTTACCTTTGTCGGCTGACGTCAAGAACTGAAGCGACGGAAGCAATGGCTGGGACGTACGCAGCTTACCGAGACATTTTATCCACTCTCCATTAAAAACCAACGCTAAAAAAAAAAAAAAAAAAAAATCAATTGTCTTATATATATATGTTTTGTTATGTTAGTAATTTCAAATATAATTGAATAAAAGCACTAAAACTGCATTTAAAACGAACATAGTAGCGCGAAATTTGCCAAAACCCGACATTCACGTTCAAGAAAAAAAAAAGTCTCTTCGTGGCAGCGGTTTATTCCAAATAAATGTTGGCTGCTTTTAACGTATTTTACGGGTTGACGGAAAACGGGAAAAAAACATTATTATTATTATTATTATTATTATTATTATAGTCATTGCCGGCGTATAAGAAACGTGGGGCATGGCATATCATATGTCTTCATTATATGCGCCCCACCCCTTTTCTCACAACAAAACTAAAATTTACAAAAAAAAAGGACACGCTTTCACACAGTATTTTTTTCAATAGAACATGTAACGCTCTATTATATTGATAACAACGCATTATATGTGTGCGCATGATGTGCCGCTTATGTGTGTGTGCGTTCGTGAGTGTGAGTGCGTGCGATCACGCGTGTGTGTTTGTGTCCGCGTATGTTTGTGTGCGCTTGTGTGTCTGTGTGTGTGAGTGCGTGTCCGACCTAAAAGTTATCGCATTTCTCCTGCCCCGAGATTCGAGACTCCGTCTCCCCCGAAGTAACATATCTGCAAGTAAACAAGTGGATTTAGAAAAGACGTAGATGATCAAAAACAAGAACACACTTTATGTAAAAAAAAGTTGTTGAGTAACCTGGAGGAGAAGAGAAGAGTAGATAATTTCGCTACACTTCCCCGGTTGTGTCTAAGCACTGCATGCTTACAAGTTTTACGCCTTTTTTGTTTTGCGTGGATATATCGTTTGTTTATTAAACTTCAAGTGGTGCACTGGCCCAAACTGCTTCCCTCCATTTTTCTAACAAGACCTCCAAAATTCGAGCAGAAGGGTATTGAAAGTTGGAAGCGTGCCTCCGCTAAAGGAGGAGAGCTACAGTATCGCCTGCTATAGGGCCTGCATTACAGAGTGTCCAACTGTTCGATCCAGGTCAGGTGGTGTATGGGCCGCGTTTGCAATACGAGCGGCGAGGAAGTGCATTACGCGTCGATCGTCTGCAAACGTCTGTCCGCTTGACCGTCTGCTTTCCACCCCGGTACGCAAAAACGCAGCGCATGCGCACTTGTGCACTTGCGACCAATCTCCTCAAGAGGTGTCACTCCATTATAAACTCTCTCTCCCTCTTCACTTATAGCCTCTTCAACGAATACTAACGAATGCCTCCCCGATCGCATCAACGGACGCCAACTTTGCAGCGTTTCCTGTAGTTCATTCAAAAATTATAAGCAATTTTTTTCTTTTACGTTTTCGATAAGAAACTTTTGTCCATTTCCGGTAGCAGAAAACTTTAATCTCCATGTATTGCGCGCTTCGTTGGCCGCCATCTTCTCTTTGAGACAACCGTATATGTCCCCTATCGTTTGAATGAGACAACCGTATGTTCCGAAATTTTGGTATCATGGTTCCAACTGCTAGGACTTTTCAAGGCTTTTAAAATGTTTTATTATGTTTGATTGTTTTTTTTAAGCAATAGAAACAAATTGAAAACTGCAATCTATACTTTCGCAACAAGAAAAACTAAAACGCTACTGGCAGGTGCCATCTTGAAAGCTGTTGAGTAAGGCGTGTGCCATAGAGTTATTATAATGCGAAACGCGCGCCGCTTTTGAGTCGAAAAGATTGTCTGCTAAAGACGCTGGCTCTCGGCGCCGTATGCTCGTTCGTTGCGCCATCTCTTGTGTCCCGTGCGAAACGGCGCCGTGCTCTTTGAAGACCGGTGGCGACGCAGCGTTTCCATAGGAGCTAAGCCTTTTTTTTTTTTTTTTTTTTTTACTTTTTCCTTGGGAAAATTCGCTCTTTGCAAATTTTACAAAAAAAAAAAAAAAAAAGAAATGCACCATCTGTGGGCAACGCTGCACTAAGTCGGAGCGCGATAGGTTAAGAAACCGAATTTTTTCGGTCGATTTAAAGAGCCTGGCGTCTCCTTGTATCACCCTGTAGTACGCACAGATGTACGTATACTTTCTCAGGTTCTCTTCCTTGATCCGCACTCTTTCTTTCCGGTTAATATGACCCTAAGCTTCGAGAATGCACTCTCAACGCTAACAGTGGACACTGGCAGGCTGAGGAGATGAAGCGCTGCCTGAGACAAAATCGGACAATCAACCGATTGTGACCGCCGAAAGAGACATGCACGGTGCGACGTTTTGAGGTACAACACAACACGCAGAGCTTGCATCAAGTCAGTCTTCCTTACAACGAGTTTGAAAACACGCTAGTGCATGGCGAAGTCATGGGGCATTTCGGTCTTCACGTTCCGATCGATGATGTGCACATTAAACGAAAACGTCGTGATGGCATCCGTGCATCCCATACAACCTGACACGTTTCGATAGGCACTCGTTCCACTTTTGCCACGGCTCTGCGGTGCGACAGGCCTTTTCCGGTTAAAACTGAATTTTAGAAAATGAATTCGACAAACTTTTATCGGTTTAAATCGAAAATGCCAAACCTAAAAACTGACCTTTTCGGTTAAAACGGAATTTCCGAAAATAGATTCGGCGTACTTTCATCGGTTTTTATTGGTTTAAACCGAAAACTCCGAACCCTAGTTATATGTAAACGGGGGCTCACGTAGAAATTTTGTCTTTTCTCTCGTATCCTTCGATATGTAACTTCTTTTTATCACCACCGTTCACGCCCCGTTCTCACGCAATTTTAGCTTTCTGCGATGCGTATAGCGAGTATTCACTGGCGGCGATAGATGTGTGCGCGAACGCTGAGCGCGTGCTAAAGGCGAGCATGCACAGTTCTTTTGCAACGCGCATTCCGCACCATCAAGAGCGCCGGTCTTAGCAGCCTATTGATGTGAGCTCGTTCTGAGCATGCGCTCTAAACAGCACCCACAAATATGGCGCCTAACGAATACTTTATGTGGGCCGAAAAGACGGGTTTCATACCCGGTATTTTTCAGATATTCCAAGCGTAATGCGGTACTCTCGAGGCATATACTTCCAGCGTACTTCTTTTTTGCTTCATGACAATGCACAATTAATCCACTTTTTTTTTTTGCGTATCTTTTTTTTTTTTTGTTAACGTCCTTTCTTTTCCGCACTGCCGCAGCGACCGGGCATCGCATGGAGCGATCATCAGAGGCGCAATAACCATTTCCCGCGTCAAAGCCTCCCTTTGTTAGCAGATGGAGCGGAGCGCGGACAAGCAGACGACGACGACGTCAACGACGAACCACCCGCGGCGGAGTGCAGCGTGACCGAGAAAAAATGACTGGCAATCCGTGCTCCTCGCTGCTGCCTTATGTGTCTATACTCTATTTCATCTTATGATGTACCGCAAGAAAGGCTACAAGCGCGAGCTCCTTGCTCTGGGGCCACGTGTCTGGGGCGGATCTTGGCGGCACAAGCTCTCGTGCATTAGGGGCAGCTGCCAAAGCTATGATCTCGCGCTTCTAGCCTTCGCTGCGTTACAACATAAGGTGAAACGGAGTATAGATCCGAGAGTACGATTCTAAATATTCAGTCGGGATCACGTGGTTTATGGGCCGTGTTTGAAGCTGCGATGATTAATTTCGGCAAAAGCCGCAACACCTCCTCGATATATAAAGCTGACGGGACCAATGATACAGAATCAAAAACGCACAAACATTGTGTTCGTCACGTTTCTGTACATGTTCCATATAATCGCTGAACCAATCATGTACAGGGAAAACACGGTGACTTGGGATTTTGACACTGATTGACCCCATCAGCTCGCGGAGCGTCGTCTGCGTCCAGACTACACCGCCTTCCGAACGCAGCAAAACGACATTTGTCGTAGAATTTTGCTGCGTTATTAAGGGACCCACAGATTGGACACGACTGCTGAGCGTTTGGTTCGGACTCGTGTACCCCCTGATTGATCACGAGTTCCGGCAGAATTAACGCTGAAGCAGCATTCGTGTCGACTGTGGGCGATGGCCTTCTTTAGTGACGCAGGACCATTCGGCACCAACGCGTGAAACACGCGCGAGCAAAAACCGCGTCGCGTCGCGCTGCTGAGCGGCGTAACCAATAGCAACCGGTACTGACGCTGTGACGTGGTGGCGCGCCGCAGCGCCGCCGAGCGACGTATTGCGCGCGGAAAATCGCGCAGCAAAAGTATACTTGTAGTTCATCACACCCAGCACCACTTGTAACCACTTGTCACCGATCGCGATGCACATGGTTCTTTAACCATATTAAAAAAAAAAAAAAAAAAAAAACATCTGAATAGGGTGCGATTCGGAGAACTTGAAATCTAGCCAAACACGACATACAAGCAACATATACTAGAATAATATTTATGAGATTTGACAATGAAGAAAACGCCGTGACAAAATAAGGCGTTGACGAACGCCCGTACAAATTGCTTTTCAAAAGTCAGTCACCTTATAGTAGTCCCAAAAGCTCGAATATAGACCCCTTTCGATATTCACGTGCCGATTATTAGAAAGTCGAAAGCACTGCACAATGGCGGAACAACTGCATCGAAGAACGTGCGAGTCATGCCATAAGATAGCAAACGTCGGAGCGGGGCCAACGCTACGAGCCGACGAGCCACTCAAACAGCGTCGAAAGTGCAACGTCATCGCGCTCATCACCTTTTTCTGTGGGTTTGTTCTTTAGCGAGTGCGAATAACTGTTAGAATTGAATAGCACTGCGTCATTTATAGCCTTCAGAGCTCCACACTCTAAGAAAAAAACGGGTGTAGTCGGGTGTATCAGCAGCACATGCACCCCTTTCCTGAAAGATGCACCCTCCGTTGCCCAGCCAGTGTATTAGTGCACCGACAATGAGCATCCTCCTCTCCCTTAAAAACCTCTAGGTGTACGCGCCCCAACCAGCCTGTGCTTGGATGCCTTCTTGGGGGTCACTTTTGGGTTGGGCAGTTTCTTAGGAAGTATTGAACTGCTTTGTTCACTCGGTATTGACAGTAGAGCAGACGCTATGCTTGTTTTAGGCCAATCGGGGCTCCGCGTAGGATCACGTGACTACAGTCTCTAAGCTAGAGATAAGGCAGAGCACGGCACCTGCCTGAAGGCCAAGGCCACGGGTAGCATCCACTGCGCTGTTAACTTTGGGTCGAACTTTCAAGAGGATATAGGGGACAAATCCTCTAGCTGCGTTCATTGTAGGGATAACCCTGAAGATAAGCCTTCGCGAGGGCAGCCACTTTTGGCCTTGAAGGAGCTGCTATTTTCGTATACTCCTCTCCTTTCTTTCTCTCCCTAAGCTGAAAGCGTGGAAGAGGCTACGCAGTCGTCGGACCAATGGACCGGAGGATTTTTTTATCCCTTGAGTCCGCTGTCTGGGCGCGCGTAATGGCAGGAGCGTGATCATGTGGCAAAGGTTTCACGGGTGACGTAGTAGCTCTTTCCGATCCGGGAATGTCTGATTCTCGTCCTAGTTTCATCTGTACTGTGCTGCGACCAGCGGGGCTGCCAGAGATTTCGTCCGTGACAACGTATTCGAGTGTACCAAGGCTTCCAGTGCTTGAAAAGTCTAACGTACATCGGCAACAAGCGATTTCTTCAAAAAAGCCCAAGGAATTCATGTGATGCGTTTAGTGTTCGGTTTGGCAAATTACTTCTTCTGCCAAATCGTGTTGAATCTTCACAGACCCCTTTCTTTCCGTGTTTGTGTTTGTGTAGTTCTGCAGTGCCCGTGTCAACATCTATCTCGGATTACATATTTCAAGCCCGGTATTTTCATCGTAAGTGCGCTGCAACCTACTCGTTTGCAGCAATTGACCGTTCCGTTCCGGATTACGTCTGAACTTAGGCAATGTCTATTTCCTAGCAGCCGGGAGAATAATTTCTCCGAAATTCTATCGGCAGTCGCCGGCCATTAGCTGTCTACAATCATGTGATAACTGCAGGTGACATTCTTATTCTCCCGGGCGTTTTGTGAACACGCGTTTCATGGACACCTTTTCGTTGATACACGTTTTCTAGACACGTTTCGTCGACATTAACGTTTCACCGTTGCTCGTTACGCGAAATACACGCTGTAGGGACATTTAGTCGTGCGTGTGTCTCTGAGGCGCGTGCTCACCGACCCAGCCCACCCGTTCCCGTCGCTTCTTGGCGACAGTATGTGGCGGCTCATTAAAAAAATGTTTACCCTACCTGTGATACCCGTATATATCACCTCGCGCATATAGTCTGGGGCGGCTCATTGCAAAAAGAAAAAAAGAAGAGATGCTTATAGAGGAAAGCTAACCTCAGCTGTCGATGAATCGTCGTTCGATGAAGTGATTATATCGCCAATGAGTGACGACTGCCGCCACGATTTCAGGCAAATAATTCTGCCGGCTGCCGAGACAATAGACACTACACTCTAAGAAAAAAGATGGTCTCAAAGGACTAACGGCAGCATTTGGTCCTCTGAACCCCCATTTGCTCCCCGAAGAGACCATCTGGTTCGAGCTAGGTACCGTGCGCAAATCCTGGGGACTAACTGTACTCGACCAGGACTAACCAAAAGGCGCGCGGCAGCAAAAGCAGCGAAAGGCGCGGGGGAGCAAGAGCGCGGGAGCAAAAGACGCGCGGACAAGATGGCGGCGTCTGCTTCATCGCCGATGGCCCAGGTTAGCCACGCACTTACTGTTTCGGAACGCATAGGGAAGTATCCACAGACAATCGTAGCATCAAAAATTGCAAGAGGGGGCATGTTTAATGGTTGAAGCTGACTTTATAACGATCGCAGCCTCCGTACCAGCACGTCGTGGAAGCCGCCGCTGACTCAAGCGCAGCCATTGTTGATGCACTGGCCATTTTGAGCATTGTCCTGGCGTCCTTCCCCTTCGCATACTTTTTAACGTGCTTTGAAAGCGTTTATATTTTCTTTTTGGTTTAACTGGAACGTAGAAAAATGTTTTTACCACTTAGCACGTGGTAAAAACATTTCCAAAGCCAAAAAAGATGAATTCTGGTTTCTTTTTTTTTTTTCTTTACAATCTTTTTTTTTTTTTTTTTTTTTTCGCAAGAGACGATGGGGTTGCCACGGAGACGCGCATGCGCGCAGTGGGGGAGCTATGCGGGGAAGCGAGAACATGGCTGCTGGGAGCCTATGGGGACGCTGTTTTATAGACTGTCACAAATAATTACTGCGTGTACCTTTACCTCTTAGTAAGAGATACACTCCTTGAAAAGTTTAGCAACAATATTGGAGAACAATATTAGTGCGAAAGCAGCACCATATTTGTAACGTCGTTCACGGTTGAGATGGTCACTGACAAAACGACTCCTCTCATATGATCGGTATAAAAGGCGCATGGGTAGGCTTTGGTGAGACGATTGAAATAGCGTGTCGTCGCGTGTGTGTTGTGTGTGTCATCTGTGTTCTAATTCCTTGTCTATGTTAAAATGTGTATAACGTGTGCAAATGTGAAATAAGCGTTGTTCGTATGTGAATGTAATGAGCGCGGAAACGATCTGCCCCAGCGATACTATATTTTTTTACAAACTTTGAATTTTACGTTGACTAGCGCCACCTGGGTGTGTAAGCGCGCAATTTGGTACTAAATAAGGTAAGGGCGCAACATTTAGTCCCAGGGGCCTAAATGTAAGGCTGCAAAAGTTACTCCTGGCGGTTCAACTTTGAGGGACTAACGGTAGGGGAGCAAGGGTTGCTCCCGTCACCGTTGCTCCCTTAGGGGACCAATGGTTGTGTCAGCACATTTGCTCCCTTGGGGGTGCAAGTCACACTCCCATTTCTCTTAGAGTGTACCTAAGAATCACCCCGGTTCTTGTTCGCTCAGTAATCTCCGCAGTTGTGTAACAGCTTCGTTGTACATCTTCACATATTACAGATTGCTTGCACGTTTGTACTTGTTTACGGAAGACTGTCTAATAAACTTATAGGAGATTTGAAAACAATTCGTTGTGTCTGTTTACCTGCCTTTTTGCAACCACCTGGGCGCGTACATTTTTTACAGGTTTCCTTGAGGTGGGTGCACAAAGTGGTGTAATGGTACATCATTGAATGAGGTGTATGTATGTCGCATATGAGTTGGTGAGTGTAAAAAACGGTGTAATAGTAAACCCTGTTGGCGGGTGTATCTCTGTTCCCTATGAGCGGCGTAGGTGTAAACAGCGGTGTAATAGCAAACCCTGTTGGTGGGTGTAGAGAAGAGAATACTTGTACACCTTAAATTGGGGTGTACCTGCACACCGAAACGACAGTGAGTGTGTAAGAGAGGAGTAGTGACACACCCCAGTATGGGGTGTATCTGTGCACCCCCGAATGCTGAAGGTGTATAAAAGGGTGCACATATGCACCCCTAAGGAGGGTGTATATATGCACCTCGTTTTGAGGTGTACTTGTTATGGCGCACCGTGAATTCACGAGGGCGCCCATCAAACCATTCGGCCAATCTTGGCCGCGACACGATCACATGGTCGTGTTGCCGCGGGGTCGATCGGGATCTCGAATTCGGCTCCCGACGCGCCGCTTTCTCTCCTAGCCACTGGAGGGCGCTGCAGGCGCCCCCGTGGCAGGCGAGGAGAAACCTCCTCGCCCATCGAGATATATACTCGGTGGGGCAGGGGGCGAGAGGCCTCAAAGAACTCCGGACGAGACGGAGACGCAGGCAGGCAAGTGGGTGGCGACCGGATCTAGGATATCGCGGGACGCGAGGCCTAAGGCCTTCTTTGTGTTTAGCGTTGGGCTTAACGCGCGGTTGTAAATATTTGTATAATGTAACTTGTATTTGTATTTTAGATTGAGTGTTTTGTAGCGTTGTGTGTTTTTGTACCAATAAACTGGGAGCGGAATCCCGCTCCCGTGAAAGAACCAGGCTGGACTCGGGTTGTTGACGGACCACGTGGGAAACGGCGAATCGGCGGCGGTACGCGAATTCCTACAAATGGCGCATCAACGTTGGGGCAGGCGAGCCGTAATTACGGTCGCAACGTCCGTCGACGACACTGCGTGAAAGTTCACGCGGGGCGGTCCCCCTGGTTGGCGGGTCTATACCGCGGCACTTTGAAGTTGGAAAAGGCACGTCCAAACAAGTGTTCGGGATGGCCGCGGGTAATTTCGCGCTAACAGATTTGATGTTTTTGGCTGACGTCGCGACGACACAAGCGGAAAAAGAGCGACGGCTCTCGGGGTTGGCGGAGGGGAACGCCGCGGAGATGACCGTAGTGCGGAGTCCGGAAACGCCGGCGGTATCGCCAGTAGTGTCTATGCCGCAAAGCACGGAGATGTCCCGTGAATCCACGGCGTTGGTTGCGGCGTTCGCTCAGGCCTTACAGAGCATGCAGAGGCAAACGCCACCGCCGAAAACCCTCATCCGCATTCCGGTGCCGGAGTACAGCGGACACAGCGATCGAGCTCTGAGCGCGACCGACTTCTTGCTGGAAATCCAGCGATATCGGAAGGCTACCGGCCTGACCGAGACGGAGACGCTAGGCAGGGTTCTGCCGGTGGCTCTTGTAGGCCCAGCAGCCAGGTGGCATCGCCTTGTGGGCGCGTCAGCCGGAACACTCGACGAGTTCACGGCCCTCTTCCGGCAAGAGTTCTTGCCGGCAGACTACCTGCCAAGAATGCGCAGGGAACTGGAGGAAAGAACGCAGGCTCCCGCTGAGCCCTTTGCTGAGTACCTGCGGGCAATGCAGGAACTCCTGCAGATCGCCGATCCGAATGCTACGAACCAGGAGCAGGTCGAGCGGGTGGTGAGGCAGGCGCATCCCACCTTTTCGCGGTATCTGCGTGGGCGCCCATTCGGAAGTCTGAGTGAGCTCGCGCAGGAGGCACGCAAGGTTCAGGCCGACATACTGGCGGAGCGCAGGTACCACCTTCCCCCAGCACCAATCGACACGCTCGAACCCCGATGCGCGTGGCACGGGCCGGTGCCACGTGGGTGTCGACGGGGGGAAGCCGCAATGGCGGCGGCCAGCGGCTTCCCCCCCGCCAACCCCGAGCGGGAATCCCTGGGAGCTCACAGATGACGCCTTGGAGCCAGGATCACGCCGAGGAGGGAGCGCGGCCGTCCACGCGGCGGAATTCCGGCCGACCGGCGCACCACGGATCGCCGCAGCCCAGGAGCAGTCTGCCGCCGACCCGCTGCCACAAAGGGGTGAGCGCATCGCACGTCCCACTGGGGAGAGTCCTATCCCAGGTTGGCGAGGCCGCTGCTTTCGGTGCCACGAAATCGGGCACTATAGGCGCGACTGCACAAGGGAGATACCGGGAAACGGAGGAGGCCGCCGATAAAGTTATCGGCGGCGAAACAGACCAACGAGCGGGTCCCCGACACCCCATCGACTGTATGCGTGCCGACGGCGTATCGAGTCGGAACAGTGACAAGCACCGCGGCCCCATTTATTTCCCTGACGGTGGCGGGAAAGGAGTTCGCAGCTCTTCTGGATAGCGGGGCTAGTGCGTCGCTAATTGGGGACGAGGTCCTCAGGCATCTCCAACAGAAGTCCGTTCGGGTGAGGCATGGGGAGACCACTTTCCAGTTGGCTTGTGGGTCGACGACCTCGAGGGGAGCAGTGCGTCTCGTGGTACGTTGGAATCAACGGGCGCAGAGACAGCGGTTCGTCCATTTGGCCGGGCTGACAGTACCCATCATTCTGGGACGGGATTTCCTGGCCCACACCGGCATCATCATTGACGTGGCAAGTGGCGGGTACCGAGAGGGGGCACATGCACCCCTTTCAAGTTTCCGAGAGCACTCTATGGGGGCCATGGCGGCAGCGCTGAGAAAAGCGACAGAACAGGAAAGAACCGACCGCGACGACGCCATGAGTCACCCAACTCCGAGCTCCGCTGAGCACTGCGACGGAATGGGCCACCCGTTGGCCAATGCCGATGGACTGTCTCGACCAGAGCGAGAGAGGTTGGCGGCTTTGCTGCACAACTTTGACGAAATGTTTACCGAACAGCCGGGCTGCACTAAGCAGGTGCAACATCGCATTGAAACTGGGGACGCACGCCCTTGGAAGTCCAATCCGCGTCCTGTGAGCCTGGCGAAGCGAAAAGCGATAGATGCCGCAGTCGATGAGCTCCTGAAGTCGGGAATCATTCGCCGGTCATCAGGACCCTGGGGATTCCCGGTGGTTTTGGTGCCCAAGAAGAACGGAACATCGAGACTCTGCGTCGATTATCGGCGCTTGAACGCGGTGACCGTAAAAGATGCGTATCCATTTCCGAGCATCGAAGAAATCATCTCGAATCTGGGGAAGGCGAAGTATTTCACTACCCTCGACGCAAGCAAAGGCTACCTCCAAGTGGAGATGAGCCCGGGCGACGAAAGCAAAACTGCATTCGTGTGTCACCGAGGCTTGTTCGAGTTCACTCGGATGCCGTTCGGATTAACAGGTGCACCGATGACATTTCAGCGGTTGATCGACGGGGTGCTCGGAGATGCCAAGTGGCAGCACGCGCTCGCGTACCTGGACGACATCATTGTGTACTCGGAAACTTTCGAGGACCACCTTCGTCACCTCGAGGACGTGTTGCGCAAACTGCGGATCGCCGGCCTCACACTTAACCCGACTAAAGCCCAAATTGGAGCTTCTGAGATCAGCTTGTTGGGATTCCGGATCGAGAGAGGAAAGGTTTCCCCCGACGCGGACAAGTTGCGGGCGATCTTGGAGTTCCCAGTCCCTACCGATGTCGGGGGAGTGCGCCGTTTTCTCGGCATGATAGGATACTACCGAGCCTACATCCCGAACTGTGCAGCCATGCAGGCACCCCTCACGCAATTGCTGAGGAAAGCGGCTCCCTAGAGCTGGGTGGCGGCGCAGGAGGAGGCGTTCCTCCAGCTGACCGAGGCCTTGGCGCGTACAGCATCCCTCAAACTGCCAGACCTGAATAGGCCCTTCACGATCCAGACGGACGCCAGCGACCAGGGACTCGGCGCGGTACTCTTGCAGGAGACAGAGGGAGAGATCCGCCCGGTGGCATTTGCCAGCCGGGCGCTGAACCCGGCAGAGAAGAACTACACGGTGAGTGAGCGCGAATGCCTCGCCATCATTTTTGCTCTTAAGAAGTTCGATCATTATGTCGAGGGGACGGAATTCACGATCGAGACGGACCATATGGCCCTCGCGTGGCTCTCCCGAATCAAGGAACCCGCCGGAAGACTGGCGCGCTGGGCCTTGACACTGCAGAAGTACGAGTACCGAATTCGGTACCGGAAGGGCACGACAAATGTGGTGGCCGACGCGCTCTCCCGCGCACCCGTGGATCCCCCACCGCGCGAGACAGCAGACTGCGGAGGCGGGGCCATCCCCCGGGAGACGGGAAATCCCGCCTCGAGCTCCGCTCGCCACTGTGGCGGCGTCGCGCAGCTGGCTGAGGCGATTACCTCACTGGGACCGGCGTTCAACCGAACGGAACTGTTCGAAGCGCAGCAGCGCGATTCTTTTTGTCGCGCTATCTTCGACCGGCTCAGGCAAGAGATGGATCCTGACCAGACAGGCGGAGAGACGCTGCGGCACTCCGGAACACCGAGAGGGCCAAGTGCCACCGCCCAGGAGTCAGACATTGAAGCAGGTGAGCTGGAGTCTTACCTGATCGATGGGGACGGCGTCCTGCTGCGCTACTTCCCGGAAGAGAGCGATTCAAGTGAGTCGTTCAAGACCGTGATTCCCCGCGATCTCAGAGTGGCAGCGCTGCGTCACTACCACGATGCGGACGGTCACGGCAGTGCACCGAAGTCGTGGCATAAGCTGCGCCGTTTCGCTACCTGGCCGGGCATGAAGGGGCAGCTGTGCCGTTATGTCCGTAGCTGCGCAGTGTGCCAAGAGCGCAAGCCCAGGGGCGGCAGACCACCCGGCCTGCTCGAGCCCATCGTGAGTACGCGGCCATGGGAGATCGCGGCCTGCGACTTGATGGGACCCCTGCCGCGGTCAAGCGGAGGCTATCAACATGTGTTGGTAGTCACTTGCCACTTCACCGGATTCGTCGAGATGTTTCCAATGCGGAAGGTGACAGCCAAGGGAGTCCTGAGCAGGCTGTCCGAAGTCTGGTGTCGCTACGGGTTCCCCGAGAGACTGGTGAGTGACAACGCCTCGATATTTTGCTCGAAAGTCTTCGCGGCAACCTGCCAGGCCCTCGGAATTAAGCATTGTAAGACTTCGTGTTACCATCCACAAGCAAATGTGACCGAGCGGCGGAACCGCGACATCAAGCCGCTGCTCGGGGCGTATGCTCGTAAGCAGCGGGACTGGGATCTGCACTTGGATTCGATTTCGTTTGCATTGCGGTCCAACCTCAACCGCAGCACTGGGTTCACGCCGGCGCTTTTGAACTTCGGCAGAGAACTCTCTACGCCGACCGATGCGGTTCTTCGCCCGCGACAGAGCGCGGCCAGGGCGGTGCCCTCGCACGAGGATTTCGCGACGCGCACAAGAGAGCGACTGTCGCGGGCGCTGGACGCCGCCCGCGGAAACAGGGCTCGCGCGCGGGCGGAGCAGAAGAACACCTATGACAAAGCGCACCGCGATGCGCAGTTCGAGGTGGGCGACACCGTTCTGCGGCGAAGTCACGTGCAGAGTGATGCGAGTAAGTTCTTCTCGGCGGCGTTGGCTCCCAAGTGGGTTGGCCCCTTTGTCATCGATTCCAAGAAGTCTCGACTGACATACACGCTGAGGGACCAGAATTCTGATCTCGTCCGCGGGACAGTTCACATCGGCGAACTGAAACCCTTTTTCCCCAGAGAAGGAAATGAGCCGGTCAAGCGGCCGCAAAGGGGCATTCGCGGGCACCAACGATCTCAGGAGTTCCTGGGACCACCGCGGCACAGCTACAACACGCGTAGCCGGAGGCAACCCGATGGGATCGGAACCTCGTAGAGTGCGTGGCCCGGGAAAGGGAAGAAGAGGGGGGAACGATCCGAAATCGGCGTTCCCGGCATTGTGTTTTTGTTTTTCTTTGTGGGTGGGGGAGGGGTGTCTCGGAACCCTCAGTGTTAGTTTTTGTTTCTTGTTTTGCTGTGGAATGTTTTTCTTTTTTTTTTTTTGTTTGTGCGGCGTTGCTGTTGGTGTTGGGGTACTGCTCCCTCGCTGGGCGCGCGCCTTGGACTTTTCCCAGCTTGTGCGTCATCGGCCCTGCGGCTGCTGCTTCGAGACGCAACGTGGTGTGCACCAAATGGTCCTCTCTGGGAGAGGATGAAAGGAGGAGTCGCCGTTTGGACAAACACCAGCCTGGGCTGAACTCCTCGTCTTCGGGCAGCGTATTCCCCGGCCGGAACCACAGCTCGGGGAGCCTCGTTGGACGCCCGCGACGCCACACAGGACGCCGGGGTGCAGTTCTCAGTGACATTGGACTTCCAGCCCCACATCGCTCAGGGAGGGCTGTCGCAGCTGGGTCGCAACCACAGTCCCTCTCCAGTGCAGCACTTCCTGGGGGGGGGGGGGGGGGGCAGTCTCATGGTGGCCAGGCACACTGCTGAAGGACCCCGTTGCCCCGGAGGTTGCCGCCAAGCCGAAGTCGACAAAGTCTACTGTGAGGTGTGCGGTGGCCGCGCACCCCAGGTCTCGGGCGAACTGATGGACCTCAGTGAGGACGACCCATGGGACCAGCGGTGTGTGTGTGCGTGTGGGGGGGTCTCCAGGCCAAACCAAGCGACGGTGTTGTCAGCAGCCTAGCCGTACGTCTGAATTCCGGCGTACTTCGATTTTTAGGAGAGGGGAGTATGGCGCACCGTGAATTCACGAGGGCGCCCATCAAACCATTCGGCCAATCTTGGCCGCGACACGATCACATGGTCGTGTTGCCGCGGGGTCGATCGGGATCTCGAATTCGGCTCCCGACGCGCCGCTTTCTCTCCTAGCCACTGGAGGGCGCTGCAGGCGCCCCCGTGGCAGGCGAGGAGAAACCTCCTCGCCCATCGAGATATATACTCGGTGGGGCAGGGGGCGAGAGGCCTCAAAGAACTCCGGACGAGACGGAGACGCAGGCAGGCAAGTGGGTGGCGACCGGATCTAGGATATCGCGGGACGCGAGGCCTAAGGCCTTCTTTGTGTTTAGCGTTGGGCTTAACGCGCGGTTGTAAATATTTGTATAATGTAACTTGTATTTGTATTTTAGATTGAGTGTTTTGTAGCGTTGTGTGTTTTTGTACCAATAAACTGGGAGCGGAATCCCGCTCCCGTGAAAGAACCAGGCTGGACTCGGGTTGTTGACGGACCACGTGGGAAACGGCGAATCGGCGGCGGTACGCGAATTCCTACATTGTACACCTTTATGGGTGTAGTACATGTGGCAGCACTTACACCCCCTGTGGGTGTACCCACTACACCCTTTTTTTTAGAGTGCAGGGGAAAGCAAAACCTACTGATTCTCTTTGCAGTGTTGATGCTGGGAATGAAGCTGCGCTGTTCGATTCGAACCACTATATTCGTACACCCCTACAATGTTTTTTTTTTTTTTTTTTTTTTTTTTTAGTGTGCCGTGACGTTGAGGTTTTAGTCCGCCACTGTGCAGCTAGGGATTCCACGGCTGCCATAAAAGGGCAGTATTTCGAAAGGGGTCTATTGCCGCTCCAACGGCGGTGATAAAAGATCATGCTCGGCCACGGTGTGCTCGACTAAATCAAGCCCCCTCGATTTAGTGAATCGAAGGTAACGAAAAAGGACCAGCGTCTTTTCCCCTCTCAGCTTTCTGCTTTCGAAGACGTTCGCTTTTTCTGGTGTGGAGAAGCTGTGCAGCGCCGCCATTAGAGGGTCTGGTTGGGCTCAGCACAGGCCGGGTAGACTGAGGTAGGCTGCCTCAATGTCCTACACAGGGTGATGCCACCCTTTGTGGTAACCACGGTGGCAGTAACCGATGCTGACAGCACGCGCTCACGGGTAAAATACAAAGAAATCGACGAAAACAAAATGTCGCCATAGCACAGCCACCGCCACAAACTCGTGCAGGGGCACGCTCTTTCACGCGCTTTTGAAAAAAAAAAAAAAATGTGTAACACAAATTGCCCAGATGTCTCCAACCCACCGTGCTCCACCCGTCTCCACCCTAAGCAAAGCACATATGAAGGCACCCTAGACTGAGGCTTTCGGAAATTATCTATTACTTCCTACTGCGTTGACTACTGCAGAGCATAGCGTGTAACTACGCTCCTAGCGTGTTTTTTGGTGATTTGCAAAATTTAGCAGTCTGTGCAGTACGCATTTCAGGGTATCATGTGAATTCTTGGAATGCCCACATTCGGCACAAACCAGACAGCTTAAAATAACAAACCGATGAACGAGATCTCGTCGGTTGCAAACAAGGCATCGGGCCGCCGCCATGTTCCCACTCGTATGAGGAAGCACGTGCAACCTCAAGCTTGCCAAAGCTACATTCACGCGCACGCCGCACGAGCTTGCACGTATGGGGCACCAGTCGGGACGCCATGTTTGCGAACGTATATAGACCCTTTCAGGCAACATTTCATGGGCGCCGCCATCTTGGCGTCACGTGACCCTGCCGCCATAGCCGCCCTTCAGTTTCTCGCCGTTCCTCCGCGCTGTGTGCTGCACCGGCCCCTACCGGAGCTTTGTTTTCGCGTTCTTTTACGTTCCGCGTTGAAATCTTGTGTTTTCTTTAGGTCTTTTCGATATTTCGGGCTTTCATTTAATCATTTGATATCTATATTTTAACATATCTCTTGTAATTTCTTATTTATGAAATGGAATCGGACAGCGAACGGATCGACGATGCACGATTATGGCTTCAGAGACCATGTAAGTTCATCCCATTCAAACGTTTTTCTCGCTAATAAAGGCAGTCAACACCATTGCGACATATGCAAATTTCAACTGACGTATTAAGGCTATCCAGTCGTGCTTCTCGCTGCATGTGCGCGCTTGTTTCCGTAAAGCCGACCTGCATGTAAGCGATTTAGGGTGCGACGAGACGAGCGACGGCGACAACGACGAGAGTCAGCGACGAAGATTTCTCACTGTCGCCTGTTGCATCGCTCGGTTTTTTGGGTTTTTAGAAAACGTCGCTCACCGTCTTGGTCGCTTGCTCCCGTCGCTTGCATGCGGTTTGCCTCGTCGCGCGAGTGCCCGAGCGACAGCGAAGGGGGTCACCGTCGCTTGTCTCGTTACTCGCCGAATCGCTTGCACGCGGTTTATACTTAATATCGAGGCGCCAATGGTTCACTGCTGTGTGCATGGAAATTAATTGAGTATAAACCGCATGTAAGTGATTTGGCGAGCGACCAGATAAGCGACGGCGACCCGCTTTGCTGTCGCTCTGTCAGTCGCGCGACGAGGCAAACCGCATGAAAGTGACGGAGCAAGCGACCAAGACGGTAAGCGACGTTCTCTAACCCCCCCCCCCCCCCCCCCCCCAAAAAAAAAAAAAAAAAAAAAACGAGCGATGCAACAGGCGACAGTATTTGTAAATAAAAAAAATCTCCGTCGCTCGTCTCGTCGCACGCTAAATCGCTGACATGCGGGTCGGCTTTACGGAAACGAGCGCGCACATGCAGCGAGAAGCACGACCGCGATAGCCTTACTGCGTCAGTTGCAATTTGCATATATCGTAATAGTGTTGACTGCCCTTTATTAGCGACAAAAACGTAAGACTGGGATGAACTTACATGGTCATTGAAGCCTCATAAGTATCGTCGACCCATTCGCTGTCCGATTCCATTCCATAAATAGAGAGTTTTAGTAGATCGTTCCCATGACTCCGATAATGATACCCGATACTCCGCCACCGCTTTCCTTTCGCATGAATAGTATCGTTATCGGGGCTATCGGAGGTATCGGAACGATCTACTAAAACTCTCTAATAAGAAAATACAAGAGCTATGTCGAAATATAAATATCAAGTGATTAAATGAAAGTTCTAAATAGTGAAAAGACCCAAAGAAAGTGCAAGATTTCAACGCGGAACGTAAATGAACACGAAAACGAAGCTCCGGTAGTGGCCTGTGCAGCACACAACGCGGAGCAACGGCGAGGAACTGAAGGTCGGCTATGGCGGCCCGGAAAGCGCGCGAAGGGCGCGCCGACTGGTGGCAGCTCGAGTAACTGACTCGCTGAAAGCGTCTATAGCTTATTAAAAAGCTAAAAAAAAAAAACCGGCGGCTGAAAGAAAAGAAAAAAAGCGCAGACACAAAAGTAGTTATCGAATGACGAATGAAAGAGGTCCGAAAAAACGTCTTTACTCTGTGTCACTACTCGTGTGCAGAGTAGGCGAAGCCAGCGCCAGGCGAAGAGAGAGAAAGAGAGAGCGAGCACTAGGAAGGCGGGACAGGAGGGGAGGGCAGTGGAGGGCGAGGGGAGAAAGGAAGAGCACTAGGAACATTAGAGAGGAGAGGAGGCTTCTCTTTTCCTCCCCAGCTCTCCTGTAGTGCTTGCCCTTACCCCCCTCGCCTGGCGTTGTCTTCACCTGTACTGCACGCAACTAGTGGCACGGAGTATAGTAAGGATGTCGTACCACGCCCCGGTACACAGCCGTACTGTGGAGATGAGATTATACGACGATTATCAAGAAAACTGGCTATGGAAGCCAAAATGTGCTTTTCTAGAATTTGCGATATGCAGGACAGAATCGAAATGGGGCGATATGAGGACAGCAGATTACGAGGGCAACCTTTGTAGATAGGTACCACGATTGCAGTTTTTAGATCGCGTCAGGTAAACAACCAGAACGCATGAATCCGTTTATCATGGCTTCCAAAACGTTTCTGACGCGCAGCTCTCGTAGGAGAGCAACGTCGTCCCGTGTTGAAAATCGCAGTCGCGAGGATGCCGCATGGCTACTAGAACATCTGCAAGCGCATCAAAATGATCGCAGAAGTCTATGGTAGATATACCATCAACTCCTGGCGATTTGTTTCTTTTGAAAGCAAATAAAATAGACTGTAACTCAGCTCGCGAAAGTGTAGGAAGAAAAGCAGATGACGGGAGTTATATTCGTGTCATAAGCATTGGAAACATTGTCCCCTGAGTATTAGAAATGGAAGTGGCGAAATGTTGAACGAAGGAATTTGCAGTGGTGGCTAAACTGGACCCAAAGTTATTTTTTAGCAGGTCAGAGACACTTTTTTGAGCGACTCCGTGAAGCTCTATAATTATGGACCCTGTCTCCCCAGAGTTGAAGCGAGCGTTGAAAAATTTTTGGAGTCAAATGATTACGTTTAACAGAACCTATTAGCGCATCTACAAGAATACGAGAGGCCTTGAATTCCGCTCTCAACTCCTCATTTCTGGGCGCACGTAAGCTACGTTTTCATAGAACTTCTTTATTTTTGATAGTCAAGCCATATGTCCCGATCTAGGCTTTTTACTTTAAAGGGATGGTGAAACAAGATTTGGATTTCAGAAAACAATGCAGGAGATGTAGGCGGGACGCTACAATCCATACAAAACTACTCGCAAAGCGATATCTCGAATGAACGGCTGTATTTTTGAAAGAAGAAATCGAGATCGAACCAGGCCGACGAGGCGCGTGACGTCAAGATACCTGTCTCTTTGCTTCGCTCCCTCAAGGCGGCGAGGCGGAGAAGACGCGAGGCCGTTGCCTCTCCTTCTCGGAGAAACATGATTTCTGTCAAATGCGCCTCCTTAAAAAAGAAAAAAAAAAAAAAAATACGGTCGTTCGTTCGAGATACGCTATATGAGTGATGTTTTGGTGTTTGTAGTATCCCGCTGCACGCTTTTGCCGCGAGTTTCGTGGAATTCAGATTTCGGTTCAGCATCCCTTTAAAAAACGTGGGGTGCTTTTTTTCTTTCTTGTTTTTTGTTTGATGAGTTTCCGAAGGTCGCCAACAGGTTTTTGAAAAGAAAGACTCCGGCGACTCAACTACATGCGACTCCTCGTGCAAATGGTCGCTCGCCTTTCTGCACCGGCGCCTCCTCCTCCTCGCGTCTTTTCCTTCTCGCAGCTGTATGACGTACTCGGTTTTCTCCGGAGATAAAGATATCACGTGCGAATACACCATTAGGGACGGTAAATGAGTCTTCGCTTGTTCGAGAAAGCTAGGTAATCAACCTTGTGTGCATGACAACAAACTCACAAGGATTTCGACTACCCCGTTTTTGAGAATGGATTAAGACAAAACGGAAAGAGCCCGCGGAGTGACTCCTGGTTCGGAGGTGCCGTACGATCGTGCTTGCGTCCCGATAACGTGCGGCGGCATCTCGTGTTCGCCACTCATTCGTTAAACACACCACCTGTTTTTACCGGTAGCTTTCTGCACCGTTGTTTTCTACGTTTACAATCTAACGAAGTTCGTGCCCACGACTGGTCACACAAAGCAAGACTATCGAGCTTTTTCTCATAGCCTTTGCTCCCTCGCCAAGTGAAATGCGGGTAAGAGACACCTCAAACGTAGATGCTGGCGAGCTTGTACCACCCAATGCTTTAAAATCTGGATCGAAGGTACAAACAACGAACAGAAACATGCCATAATCTAACATCGGTAAGCACATTTCCAATCTGTAGACTAATGCCTCGTTTACGAACATATTCCAGAAATATTTGCCGGAGTAAAAAGCCAATTTATGAACAGTAAAAAAACAAGCCGCGCAACTCGCGATGCACCAAAAAGCAGGAACAACGTGATTTGTATGCGCACAAAGCAAATGTTGCTCAGCATGTTTGTCAGCAAACCATCGAAGTATTTACGTTGCAAGAGCTTACACTAAACGCCAGCCTTATCTTAAACAAACAGTCCGGCGGAGCCTTCTAGTTACATCGACAAATGTCGGGCACAAAAGATTGTGCAACATTGATTGTTGCTTCCTGGGGGCCGGGGCGTGTTTATTCATTGGTTCATTCATTTATTGATACTGTAATCCCTTGCACGGGGCTATTACAGGGATGAAAAAAAAAAAGACGACAACAAACAAACATGTACGCTTACATGCAAGCCTACACAAAGTAATTTCGGCAGTTTACGGAACGGATCACTTCGTGGTTTTGAAACATTTCTTTGCACAAGCTATAGGGGTTTTAATTTGTAGCACATACAACAATATCAGTCATATGCTCCAGAAATTCATTTAGCGACACAGATGACACAGCGGAAATCATGTAACATATTCCAATCTTTTAATAACCCCCGGTAAAAAAAAAAAAATACTGTACTCGAAGCAATCGTTTTTAACAGATGGATTAGGAATGTATATGCTATGACGATGTCTTGAGGATTCGGTGGAGCAAATTTCAAAGTAACCAGATTTCTTCATCTTTACGCAATTATGAATATTCTGAAAACGAAATGTTAACTTTTGATATTTCGTTCTTGATTCAAATGTAGGTCAAATGCGAGTTCACATAGTTTTGTGGGAGAATGAACGTGGCTGGTATTTAATAAAAATAAACCTGGATGGCGAGTCGCTGAATTTTCTCCAGCTCAGTGCAATTTGAAACGGTATATGGGTCCCATAAAATTTTAAAATACTCGATGACGGGTCCCACCAGTGTCGTATAAGCCAGACTTTTTATTTCAGGAGTTGCAATAGTCAAGATTCATCGAAGGCATCACATCCTTTATTAGCTCTGATGCATCCGCTATCAATGTGAGTGTTTCATTTTAGATCTGGAGTAAACATTAAGCCTAAGTATTTATGTTGTATTACTCTTTCAAGCTCAGCGCCCGCAATGCAATAATTATAAGCCAAAACATTTTTCTTTTTTGTAATAGACATGAACGCTGATTTTCAGGGTTTAGCACCATTTGCCAATTGTTACACCACTCCTTAATTTATTCTAAGTCACAGTTTAATTCGATTTGATCATCTGGTGTTTCAATATTATTTTAAACCACACAATTGTCGGCGAATAGTTTGATTGGAACTGAGATGTCATTACGCAGATCATTAATAAAAAATAAAAAAATAACAGGACCCAAGACACTCCCCTGAGGTACGCCTGAAACAACTGGGGACAGAGTGGATTTGCTTCCCCCAAATTTAACATATATACTGTCCGCGTGATTAAAGATAGAGAGGAAAACCACTTCGTGATGGCTGGATTTTTAAAGGCAGCACTGAATTAACAATTTTGGGTGAGATACTTTGTCAAACGCTTTTGCGAAATCCAGAAATACTATATCAGTTTGACCACGACAGTTTATCCTTTGAGTGAGATGAACGAAACCACACGCACATGCCAATCAAACACGGCACTAACATGCGTGGAGTCAAATTGCGTCTGTGGTGATATCCTGCAATATTCCCTCCTAAACGCTGGAATTTAAATTTGCGGCCAACGCATAAGACAAGCCGGTGCCCCTTTGAGTGGGTCGCGTGTTCAAATACCAGGGATTGAAAAAGAAGTTGGACAGCATACTGATATTTTCTTAGAGTAAAATAAAGCTGAATACTTCTGCTTGTCGCATGACGGTGTCATGCGACAAAGGCAGTGGTGCACGTGAACTTTGCCAGTGCAGTTGTATTGCACTGGTTAAATTTCTTCTCTAGAGCTGAGAGGCAGGTCACCCGTTGAGGCGTACCAACTTAAACAACACAATTTGTTTATATGGAATTCGTAAATGAGGGTGCGTGATTGGTTTTGATTGGTGTTGGCTGTTATGTATATATGTGTTCTGTTTCTATATGCCAGTGTATTGTATAAATTTAGAGCTAAAATGGGCAGGTAATTATCAGCGAACTACATCTCTGGTATTAATCGCTTTAAAACTTTTCTTTCAACCTAAAAAAAGGAAAAAAAACTTTTTATATTGATATATATATTACCCTGTCCACGTTTCCCTGTTTGCTCCTTCCCCAGGATGAGGAGGATCTTCTGCCTTGCAGAATCTCTTGTCTGGTCGTCGGCCTTTAAAAAAAAAAAATAAGATGGGTTTAACTTTCTGATTTTTATTACTTGTATATGTTAGTAATAACAGAAAAGCGCTGCTCAACAAAAAACAACAACAACGACAAGCAACGCGTTTTTGAGCGAGCGCGCGTCACGCTGTCCAGAAAGGGCCTGCCCGGAGGACAGCTAGCGGCATCTATCGAGCTTTCTGAGCGGAAAATGATGTCTACATCGGATGAGACTCGCCACAAAAGTGACGTCACGCGATAATGTCACGTGTCTGATACGTTTATGCTTCGCTACAGTTCAATCCCCACCCCTGCCCGTTTCGATCTGGATGAGCATCGTACCGGCGTGCGGTTTTGTATCACTACTGCGTGGTGCACGTTAAAGACCCCAGGCTAGCGGTTGTACTGCACTGGTTAAATTGCTCATGCACGGCGAGTGACTCGTCGCAACTTTGGAATGGCTGACCAATTACACGCTGTCTAAAAATCCACACAACCCCAATTATTATTATTTCTGCTGCTCTGTCGACTGCAGCGCTGCAATTGTTGTTTAAGGCCCGTTCACACTCTTGCGACCTAGTAAGACCGAGACAGACCAGACCGGTTTTTAAGCTTTTTGCGACTCCTTAGGACCGGATGCGATGCAGCGGAGCCGGTCCTAAGAGATAGCAAGAGGCTTAAAAACCGGTCTGGTCTCTCTCGGTCTTACTCGGTCGCAAGAGTGTGAACGGGTTTTTACACGCGCAGCCTCACAAGTTCCCGATGTCGAGTCGCGCCGGTCCAAACACTCCCACGTATTCTAGTACACTGTAGTAGAGTCTATATAACGTACGTGAATGTACGCTAGATGTTCAACTGGCGCTAGTGCCTGTCTATGCGTCTTCCGGGAGGAAAATTGAAGCAGATAGCAGGCAGCCAGTCTATACTTTTGCGGTGCTACTGTGCATTCCTATGGGAAAACGCCCGTGCATTTTGTCTCTTCGCTGGAAAATAACATGGATAACCTTTGTTATTTGGGTCGTACATAATATTATGTACCTTTATTAACATTGTAAAATTGTAATTGCCTTAGTTACAGCGTTTTTCTTTCCCAGTGAACGACGTTGAACTTCCAAACCTCCGTTCCATAGCAGGCATGTGAAAACGAGCGACGATTCTGAGCAAAGTAACAATCAAAAGGAATGTAGATTATTTTCAAAGTTCGCCAGCATTCCGGTGATGCTTATATATTGCTAATATGCAAGTCGTCACATAAATGAAAATGACCCCGTCGTGCATTTTCAGGGCGGTTAAAAACATTCAAAACGCAAAGAACAAGGTATGCGAGCCACGCCAGGTGTGTTCTCTTATTACTTCCTATGCCGGGCAGCTTTTATCGGGCGCGTGTTCTCTCGCTTTTGGAGTGCAGCTCTTAAGCGCGATCCAAACCAACGCTTCTTTTTGCGCCTGTAGGTCGCGCGGCTGCGGATGTGACGTATTTTCGTGACGTCGCGCCGCTTCTTCGCTCCTTCCGGGCGCGCACAAGAAAGTTGGTTGATTTCAACTTCTTTCTCAACGCGCACAAAAACGCGCGGTGACGTAGCAGGGCGCTCCTGTGTCCCGGCCAATCGGTGGAGGGCAAGCTAGTTCCGGCTCCGCGTTTCTCGCCGTCTGGCTGCCCTCTCCTCCCCCCCTTTTATTCTCTTCCAACATGACAACGCGATCTCTCTCTCTCTCTTTCTCTCGCCGTCTGGCCGGCCAGTCTGTCGCAGTTGCACTTTGCTTGTGCGCTCGTGCCTGCGTGCGCGCGTGCGCGCTCGCCCGAAGTTTCGCCCGTCCAAACCAAAGCGCATGGTTCTGACTCAGAAAGCGCGCCCGGAAACAGCGAAAACGCCACGAAATGCGTCACATCCGCAGCCGCACGACCTACAGGCGCAAAAAGAAGCGTTGGTTTGGATCGCGCTTTAGGGGCCCGTTTCCAGCCTGAGCGGCGTCGGCATCGGCGTCGGCGTAACCGGGGGGGGGGGGGGGGGGGGGGGTCACGTGACCCCCCCCGTCACGTGACCCCCTCCCCCGAGATCACGTGACCCCCGGGATCACGTGACTACCCGCAGGTGACGTGACCCCTTTCAGTACCCTTCCCTACTCCTCCTCAAGAGCTGCGCTCCAATTCGGCGTTACAGGGATTTGTAAACGGCTTTCATTTTTTTCCTTTTTTTTTTTTTAAGATTTCGAGCGTTCGAGTGATATTCTGAACGCAGAACAAGCATCTTCGCACACATGCATGAGCAGAAAGACTTATTTATTTTTTTGTTTTTATCGTCTGCTTGCACAAGGAGTTACTTATCCAGTGTTACTGCGTAGTTCTTGCTGTCTCTCTTGGTTTTCCCCACGTCCTTCGTTCGTTTGGCACGTATATCCCCTATGCTGGAAAGCGCCGACGCCGTGTTCGCGCTGTGTCCGACAGTGCACATTTATACATCTACGAAGCGGTTTTGGCACCTTTTTTAATGCCATAAATTTGAAGGAAAAAAAAAAAAAAAACTGCCGAACTGACCAGTGATTTTGTGTGCCTGATTGAGAAATTTTCCAATCTACCTAGTGCATACGAATTATTCGTGATCTCTGCTCTTATAATCGTGCGCAGAAAAAAGATGCACTCGTTTTTTTTTATATATATATATCTATATATAGAAATACATCATCGGAAGTCAATTTCCCACTGGTTCTGTTCGTTCTGTTTCTTCGACTTTTATGTTTTTTTCTACCCCAGTCTCAGGTATATTCAACATGGTTCCCACTGGTTGCTGTCTCAAAGTGCTGGATATCCTAACTTATCCAAGTACCGCTATTGTTTGATCTTGCCGCGGGCGCTCCTATTGGGTGCCGGCGACGCGTCGCCATATTTGCAACTGCACACTAACGCCATTTCAACCTCTAGCGTGCATTATAATAACTCTATGTTCCGCAAGCATCTCCAGACCCTTCCCAGCCTCTACGCCCACTTTCCTCCTCGTCACGCCGCTACGTCACGCATGCGCTCTCGCGACCAATCTCCGCAGGAGGTGTCCGCCATTAAATTGCAAACGTTCCCCAAGATTTGAGTTGCTTCCTCCTTTAAATCGAGGCTCTCTAGTCGCTGCTGCCGCTGCATACGCCGCCTGGCGTCACCATGCGTCGGTGCTGACAGAGTCCACCGTCAATAATGGTTGCAGGGCGCGCGAGGCGGACCTGCTGTAACAAAGCTGCCGCCGCACGCGACATTACATAAAGAGGACAACGGGAACAAGGACGTATACGGTCCCATCCACATCCCTTCAATGGCGGCTGCAGCGGAGATGTCGAGATAAAGCTAATCACCCGCCACAGCCGGATGCGAGTGGGCACGGAACGCTGCGCACTCCCCGCAAGGTGCAAGCGACAACAACCCTTTGGGCACGCCATAAAAACCCCTTCACCTTTTCTTTTTTTTCGGTCATTTTGTTAGTGTGTGGACTTCTACCGAAATATGACGTTTCGTGAGAGCGTGAATAATGTTTTGCGAAAAAGAAGAAAAAACATACAATAAACGTCTACAAAAAAAAAAGTAAATAATAATGATTTGAGCAGATGAGAGGCGGGAGGTCGTCGGTCCGCCTTTGAGGTGTTGCGATGGCACTGGTTCACTGCGCCGCATGGATACTTGGTACTTTTGGTTACATACCTACTTCGGTATGTCTACATCCACACCGCTTCCACCGCATTGTGGCCTGCAGTATCCTGTAAACAAATAAAATATATAAAAAAAATTCTGTCTGAGCAGGATAAATATGGCTGCTAACCTGGGGTCTTTAAGCTGCACAGCGTAGTACTCATCAGACGACATCTCAAAGTAAGCGAACTTGCGCAGTTCTCACTTTTGCCTGCTGGTTCTCTTCTTTTTTTTTTTTTTCGGAGGGGGGGGGGGGGGGGGGGGTCATTGCCGGGCGGCGGAGAAAAGCTCACCGGAGAAAAGCTCACCGGAGAAAAGCTCACCGGAGATAAGCTCACCGGAGAAAAGCTCACCGCAAAACCGGCAAATGCGGAGAAAAGCTCACCAGCCTCTGAGCGAATGCAAAAAAAAGCTCACCGATTGAATCACCCATTCTGTATATTAATGATGCCGCAAGGGAGGGCACAAAATCAGAACATCGTAAACCGGTAAAAAAGACAACAATTATTTGACAACTGACAGTGTGCCGTTGGTAGCTCTGTCAAATAAAGAGGTTTGTTCTTTGCGAGCTAATATGAATAGCGGTGTGTGAACCGTTTCAGTTCCGAATGTTGTGTAGTGCCTAATAGATAAGTAGGTGTTTGTTGATGTAATCAGTGTCGGCTACGTCGTGTTCTTTCTGTTAATTCCACTAACAAAACTTTAGTTGCGAGAACAGATTCGTCCTGTCGTGTTTGTTGCCTTCACTCCGTCGTCGTCGCTCGAGCGGTTTTCATCATGTATGACGTTTACCAACTCGCCCTATTCGTATACCTTACAGAAGACTACTTCTGAGTAACAATGGTGCCAGTGTGCAGCTCTGAAGGTCATGGGTAACTCGCCGTAGAAGGGCACTATCACACGAAGGGAACGTCTGGAAACGCCAGCACGTTTTGTAGCCGTTCCGGCTACAAAACGTGCATGTCCGTGGAAGACGTTCTATCCTGTTTTCAAAGGTTAACAAAAGCTTCAAAGAGGAATTCAGGTACCGCGTTGTTGCGCACGCACTTTCGGAAGTTCACCATTGACAGTTTTGCATCTGAGATTTTATGCAGACATTAAATTTTCGAACTTTTTCCTGTTCTTCAAGTTCATAATCTTTTGAGTTGGGCTTTCGTTGCCTACAGAGTAAGCCACAGAAAACACTCGCCCGCAATTATTAATTTGGGAGAAATATACCCAATAAGCTTAACAAATAATACAAAAAAGGGCATTTTTTTTTACAAAGCTGACGAATTTTAATGATAATAAATTGATATATGTTACGCATGATCCAAAAGCCTCCATATAAAGAGAGGAAAAAAAAATCGGTCAGCTTTCCTCCGCATACGCTCAATGGCCGGTGAGCTTTTCTCCGCATCCGCCGGTTTTGCGGTGAGCTTTTCTCCGGTGAGCTTATCTCCGGTGAGCTTTTCTCCGGTGAGCTTTTCTTCGGGATTCGTCATTGCCAGTGCCTCGTTACTGACTTTAATGCGTTCATTGCGATGATTCCTGGTCCTTGGCTCTCAGAAACACGTGTCCGTTGTTCTAGGTGACGGAAGCCCTACCTGGCAGTATCTGACCAAACTTGGGGCGGTAAAATGGCCGAAATCTGAAACGAGCCTCTGTACGAATGGAATTCAACACCTCGCCATTTCGACTGACGAATGTCACGACACATCTTGCGCTTTTCCGTGTGTCGTGTGCGTGCGTGTGCGTGTATGTGTGCGTTTACGTGTATGTATGTTCGTGTGCATGTTTGCCTGTGTATGCGGGCGTGTGTGTGTGACACTGTATACTTATGTGTGTGCGTGTGTTTCTCTCTCACCTTACAGATGTAACTGCTCGATCGAAGCACCGACGCACACTTTTTGCCTATGACCTCTGAACCAATGACATCGATGTGCGTGCGCGTGTGTGTGTGTATTACTTCTTTTTGTGTCTGTTTTTATGGCCCGTTTTATGCTGGGTCTGCTCCCACGAGCCCCCACAGGCATTGATCACTTTTGACGCTCAACTCGACGTAACTGCACACGTGGTTAACGACTACGACTACAATTATCGCAATTAATTATAATCGCTAAATTACATTTCCGTCTTCTGTGCTTCCCGTAGCCAGGATCAGCCCACATTCCAACGCTGTATATATCTGGCAAAACGATCGTTCCCGCAGGTCGGTCTTGCTGCAACCGTGGCTAATGTTCCCAACCTCAAAATCTCGCAGCATTACAGGTCGTCGCACTCACCAAAAATAAAACAGATGTTGTACAAAAAAAAGAAAAAAGTCGAGCATTTTGGAGATTGTTTTTTCTGGTTATATAAGTGTTTTATGCCACCACACAACACACGGCCCCCCCCCCCCCCCCCCCTTTTCTTTCAACAAAACATTTGAATCGGTATAATTTTATTTCAATATCGATCTTTTTCTCTTCCTTTTGATAGTAATAAATGTGATTATTTATTCAGAATATACAGTAGAATTTACCCTTATACAAATAACATGCCAGTCTTGTGGATTGTCCTTATATCTCACTGACGAACTAAAAAAAAAAAGATGAGTGTATAAGACGTATGGAAGACATGCTGAGAAACTCAGGCACAGGAGGAGACGAGAACGCGCGAGGACTTCAAAGCGCCGAACTCTGATTGGAAGGATTAGTGAATAGAGGCAAACCCTAGCAGCACAGATGTCCTATACACATCCACAGGACATCCCTGGAACGTCAGGACATCCTGAGGATATCCGGAGGACCATATGTGCTGCTTGGCAAGACTAGCTCCCTCTGCCCTCCTCAAAACAGAGCGAACTAGGGTGCCTACATGTTTCCGCTAACGGCGGAAACACCCCTGGAGCGAACTACATAGAAGAGAGTCGTCCGCTCCTCGCGCGTTTTCTCGCGTTCGAACGCCGGACGTCGGCGTTCTGCGTTTGGCATTCGAACGCCAGTCCCTGCGGGAAGAGCGGACAGCGCTCTTGTTCTCTCTGATTGAATGGAGGCTTCGGGTAGAGAGACATAGGCATCTGGATTTTTCGTCCACTTACTGAGCCTCCCTCTCAGAGCTCGACTCTCTGACGACCCCGCGCGCGCTCTCGTCAACTTTTTTGTTGGACGCTGTCAAGGCTAGCGGAGTTTCCGCAGCGTCGTTCCAACGCACACAACGCTGCCAAAGGTATGCGGCGAGCAAGTTCGTCTGCTTTTTGCGCAGGAGTTGCGGTGACGTCAGAAAGAAGCCGAGCTCCGATTGGCTCTGATTGAAGGACAGTGGCTCAAGGCAGCCTGCCTTTGTGGTCTACCCACCATCATTCAATCAGAGCTCGTCGTTCTGACGTCACCACAACACCCGCAAAAGAAGCAGACGAACTTGCGCTCCGCTTAAATATGCGCGAGCGCGTGGCTTCGTCTGGCGTCCCCTAATAGCGGCGAGATGTTTCGGTGGCGCCCTCGTTTGGTTACCTTTCGTGACGTCGTTACCTTGTGAACAACAAGTTCGATGGTGCATGTAATGGGCATGGTGGAAGCCTCAAATCATGGCGCTCTCAAAGCAACACTGCCAACACCGTCGAAATTGAAGTTCTTACATTCCTCTTATTTCCGTCAATGAGACATCCTTTGCTGACGTCATAGTCAGCATTCGGCCAATTGGGATGGGCCGACCAGAGCGACGCTTTCGATCGCTAACGTCGCCGAATGAGGCGCAAGACGACGCACGTGTTCGCGTAGCAGTTTTTGCGGCTACAGCACTCTATACGCGTGGCCTTGACGTCCTACAGAATATTTTTCCGCATAATTTCTTTGAGGTTTTGTAGGTATCGAGTAAGAGCGTTTGGCACTCTGTGAGTCGGCGGGTATAAGCCTCTGCACTCTGTTAGAAAAAAATAAATAAATACGCATACAGGTGTTGGTCAGGATCTCACGCCGATGTTACTCCATAAAGCCACACGCTCCAGATTGAGCCGCTATTGCCGACCTTCTCTTGTCTTACCAAGATGCAGAGCCACTGAAGCGGGAGTTGACGAGCCTCCACAAAGGCCTATGCTGGGGACAAGGACACAGTAGCACCTAAAGTGGCAATAACCTGCCCTACTGTGGCAATGATGAGGTGAAACGAACGGAATAAGAGGAAACCTGAAGGTCGGTTATGGGAGCGCCCATGCACAGCTGCCTGAAAACGTCTATAAAGGAAGCCGTGGCACAAGTGGCTGGCACGGAAACCGAAACGCAAGAAAACGCAGACGGCGATACTTCTTGTTAAACATGGCGTAATTCCTAAAAAAAGAAAAAGAAAGTTACACCACAGAAAGCCAAAATGACAATTATCAAAAAAAAAAAAAAAAAAAAAACCCACAAGAAACGGGGGAAAAAAGGGAGAAACATCTGCGAGGAAGGCAAACAAGCGGTCGCCGACGCAGAAGACGATTACGAAGGCAGTAGGTGGCGGTAATGAGCAGACGGGAAGGCGATTGAGAAATGGAGGCGGAAGAAAACGAGTAAAATGAAACGGCAGACGCGTCTCTGAGCCGCGAGGCGCCAGACAATCGGGGAAAGTGGGCACGATAAAGTTCATTCCAGTTATCTTCTTTATATCCGGCATCCCCGCCGACTTCAGAGAACCGGTTCGATGAGCGCTGCCTTTGTTTTTTTCACGCGATAGTCACGCTGGATGGATGGGTACACATGCCTTCGGCTGAATTCCATCTTAATCGGGCTGCGGCTTGCGTCACCTAGCCAGTGTTTTTAATTTCGACAGTTCACCTCTGCCTAACATAAACGAGGATTTGCGGCGAAAAGTTTGGGTATCGCCACCTGGTGGACTTTTTTCACAACCCAGAGTGAGGATACTTGATCTTCTTCTGCTGGTGCAAGCACGTGCAATGCCAAGCTGCTATGCACTATAAAGATTAAGACATAACCGCTTGGGTAGCACGTGCACTACCCACAGTGATGACAAAAGAAGCGTCCCAAGCGAGCTTCTCACCGCGAATAAAGTGCGGATAGAAACGGAGGGGGAGAATGAAATGAGAGCGGACGTCAGAGGGCGAGCTCTGATTGGAAGGAGACCCGAATGCTTTGTCTCTTTCTCTCCAATCAGAGCGAACAAGAGCCGTCGTCTGTTCTTAGCTAGCTTTTCTACCCACTAATCTTTCCCACCGAAGCTCGGCACTCTTGATGTCTCTGCGCGCTCTCATTTTCTCCCCTCCCTCAGTTTCTCTCAGCATATGCGACGGACGTGCCTTTTCGCAACCGGGTATCAGCTCTTTCCATCCCGTGGATTGACAGGAAAATAATAAGAAATTTGTATTCTTCTTTCGACATACGCCACCAGCCACCAGTAAGACAACCTAATCCTTGGTTGTCTCCGCCTTCTAAGCGTCTGCTTTCCCCTGGCTGTTCTCAAACTTGAATGCATTTAGCTAGAGTGCCTTCATGTGCGCTTCGCATAGAGTGATGCCAACTGCCTGTTTCCCTTTCCCACACCCTCTTCCACCGCCATTTTGTTTCTCTCATTGTTTCCCCGTGCGCCGAAAAGTGGCCTTTGTGTCCATCGGTAATCCCATCCGAGGGGGAAAATGCTAATCCTCCCTGCGTGGGTTCCACAACGCTGCTCCGAACTTCTGAGATAAGGTGCTTGTTTCCGGGAGGGTTATAAGCCCCACGGATTATCGTCGAGGAACAAAATGGCTGCTGGTTTGTCGGCGAGTGGTATTACAAAGGATGGCATCACCCTAGCAAAGCGCACATGAAGGCTCCCTACATTTAGCAAATCAGTCTCGCTTGGGGAACTGTGGCATGACGCGCTTTAAAAAAATTATGTTCGAGTGGTCCGGTTGTAGCACCCCGAGAGGCAATCGCTTGCGAATGAGAAAGCTTTATCGGGCAAAAAGATGCTCCGCTGACAGGCGCCATATATGTGGTCAGTGCAAGGTGTCATTTAAATCGTGGCTGGTCTATGGCGCCGCTTCGTTGCGAATACCAGCGAAACGACCCCAGCTTTGGAGTCTAGATTTACTTCAGCATATCTAATTACTCGGAAACGCAGTAGATGGCGCCGGTCAGGAGCTCTTCATTAAACGACAGTGTATTATAGAGCGCTCCGATCACGTGAAGCCTTAGTCCAGATCAGGCCGCAGGTCGCTGACCCAGAATCACATGCTATAATCTGGTTTCAGCCTAAGAGGAACGGGCGTTGTAAGCAGTGTCCCTCAATGACACGGTATAATTTTTTCTCCTTCCATATTCTGTGTAGTTTTAAAAATATCAAGGCTCAAAGTTTGGTTTCAGGCGTGTATACGGCAAAGCCGAAACTATCTGCTAGTGGGATGGCATCACTAATCATCAGCCGTTGTGCTGGAAATGCGACATGCGCGTAAGGTTGTGCTAGATTCTCGGCGACTGGCGGTGAACGTTAATTCTGTGTATAAACTCTGAGAATCACTAGAAAAAACATGATTACAGCGCTGGTCGAATACCTGAATGTGGACACTTCCGAGGTAATACCACGGCACAAAAATCGCAGGGTATGAGCATTCTCTTGTTTATTAATTTGATTGCCATTAAAGCAATAATTTGCTAAATGCATCACCAAGAGAATAGAGAACCTTACGCACACACCGTAGATGGGTACTTGTTGACAGCAAGGTTCTTTCTTGGTATCTTCTGTTTTCACGTGGTGCTTAGGGATTCATCGCTGAGCAGCCGGAGGAAAGGCACGCCAGGAGTCTTCCCCGATGTTGACAGACGATTCGGGACGCAACAATACACCATTGGACCACGAGAAACAGACCCCTTTGTGCTGCAGGGTTAGCAGGGTGGAACAGCGAGAGTAGTTTAAGAATAGTAGGGTGGCAGCACCCCCATGCAGAGAGATACACTTGCTTTGTCTGGTGACGGAAAAGGCCGCATGAAAAAGAAGCGTGCGAATCCAGTCCGGCCGTGGCGGTACAACCAATCAACCGCAGCTCCACCGCGACGTGACGTCACGGGAATGCTGCGCCAGTGTTCATTGACTAAAAGCTAACCCGCTTGCCGCCCGCTAGAGAGCGCTGGTCGCATCTTTAAAATCGGTTTTAAGGGAGTACTCGGCTTCAGTTTAACGTAATTTTTCAGCCGTGATCATATTTCATCCCACTAAAGCGATACCAGTCATTTATTTTGGTTTCGCTTTCGACCGTAGTTGCTCTTAAAGGGGCGGTGCAATGATTTTAACACTGAACGAATGTGCAGCTTGTATTTTTTATATTGTTTACTTCGGCATAAGTAAGAGAAAAGTGCCACCATACCCCAAAATACCTCTATTTCGCTGCGTAATCGCAAAATAAAAAACGCTTTTTTTCCCAACCTGCGGCCACATGGTGGCCGCAAATGGAACCTGTGGTGTGACGTCATTCGGAGTGGTTTTTGTAAGTGATAGTGTTAGGCAATTGTAAGCTTGATTTAAGGTAAAGTTTAAAAAAATCTTGTTGTTTAGGCATGCAGAAACGCTTCAAAAGCCTAATATTGCCGCTAAAAGGGTATGAATTATTTGTGGCGCCATCTACCGCAAGTCAACAAAACCTGCCGTCGCCGACATATCCGTCGACGCTCGAGGCGCCTACGGCGGCTACACGAGCAACCCGGATGTTTTGTCTTTCCCTCGCTCGACGGAGTGCGTTGGTCGTGGTCCGTAGTATCGTGGTATCGTTATTGTTCCTGGTGTCTCGACCTCGACTTCGACTTCGACTGCCCGCCGCGTCGCAAGCATCTTGCGCTCGACGTCGCTCAGGCCGTCCGCCCATGCCGCCATGTTGGTCGGGAATCGGCGGGAGAGCGGGAGAGCGGCGAGGCCTGGCGAGCCGGCGAGCGCTGGGGAAACAGGAGCCAGAAGAACCCAACCGGAAACCAACGCCACTCCGAATGACGTCACAGGCGAAGCTGGTGCCGCTTCAATGTTGAGTTGAGGGGTGCCGGAGATACCAATTTCTTTTATTTTTTTTAATGAAAACTAGGGCAAGCATGAAAGAATAGTTTTCGGTCCTTCGTTTTATATGTGGCCGGGATCAATTCCCGCAATTAATTAGCCAAAGTCCGCAAATTGTTGCATCGCCTCGCGCGCCCGAAGTCACTCTCAAACCCAAGGGCCCCTAATACCGTACACAATATTATTGTACAAGTCAAAGAGCAAGCAAGCATGATGAGGCATACTTTGGGGATGGATCTATATTTTATGATTGTATTTTACCTATATTGATTAAAGTGAAATGTTCTTTGGTTAGTTGCTCCGGATTTCGTGAAGCCGCATTTCTCGAGGCCGCGGCCCGTGATGTCCCATAACGCAACGCGCGCAGTGTTGCATTATGGGGCATCACAAACCTACAAACCAATTCAGTTTCTCAGCTAAATTTAGCGGGGAAGTTGAATTGGTGTATACGTCACGTTACGTCAATTTCCCTCTAAATTTAGCGGTAAAATTAACGTCCCGTGATCTACACACCAATTCAATTTCCCCGCTAAATTTAGCGGGGAAATTGACGTCACGTGACCTGATGCCACATGTTCTATACGTTGATTTAATTTCTCCTCTAAATTTTGCAGAAAAATTAACGCTACGTGACCTGCACACCAATTGAGTTTTCCAGCTAAATTTAGCGTGGATATTGACGTCACGTGACTTGGAGTCATGTGATGCTAGAACGTCTCACGTATGCAACACAATTGCCCAGCAGTAATTCGCCATAGAGTTTTTTTAGTAATCATTTTAGCTTGTTTTTGTATATTTTGCTTTTTTGCTGTCACGTATACATTTTTGTTATATTTTTCTATTTCGTCTACTGCCCCCCCCTCCTCCCCTCCTCCTTGGAGGGTTTTGGGGGGCATTTCGAACAGCTAAATTAATGAGAACATATGATGTCTTCATTTTTCAGCTCCTTCAGCTTCTACTCTACGTTGCGATTTGGTTAATAAAACCCGCACTGTCACGCCAGTATATGCGCCGCGGAGAAATGTCACTGCTCATGAGAAGCACGCGGAAGTGCGTCTTTTGTCTAAGAACTTCAGTCAAAATGTCTTAGTGCGAACTGCGAAAGCGTTGTCCCGTGCAGCTCTTCGTTCGTATTGTCGTCGCACATGGACACTTGAACGCCACCGACGCAGAGCAGGCAAACAAGCGGTGAAGGCAAACGAACCAACGAACAATGCAGACCATTGTCCCGTGAATCTCCGTTATCATGGCACGAAGTGTGCATAAGAAAAGAACTCTCATCAAGCCATGTTACAGTGAGAGTAAAGTTACTGATCCGTTGCTTCGTTGGGAGGAAGAGCAACTTGTCCCCACGTATACCTCGGCGAAGCAAAGGCAGACATTTTGGAGACAGACAGCTGTTTGATAGGATGAGAGTAAAAACAAAGTTGTGTTTTCTCTTCAAACCATCAGAGGATATACGTACCAGGGCTTTTTGCTACAACTACGTGCACGGCACGGAGTTGTAGCAAAAATTGCCACTGCCCTCCTTGCTATGTACTTCACCTTTTCGACTTCCCCAGATAAAAGCATGCAGTTAATCCAACCACAGGCGTTCGCCCGTCCCCTCTCTCTGAGTGATCCACTGCGCAGATCCCAGCGCGATGGACGCAGTCTTCGCTCTGGCCCATTCACAACGTGCTGCTTGGGATGCGACTGCGTATTGCAGTAGCAGCGCGACGGTGCGGTGCGACGAACGGCGACTGCCGAGCACAAAGTCCGGGTTCCTTGACGACGGTCCGCGCGTGTTCAAGAAATTCCTCCGCGGGTCGGCGGTCGGCCGCGTTGGTGACGCGCAGTGACGCCGGAATCCTTCGCTTGCTATTCGCTGACGCGTAAAGAGATGCCCCTCCCTTTTTCCGGGCTCATCTCAGAAAGGGGGGCGTGCCGGGGACTTTGATAGCAATTTTAGCAGGGAAATCCGCCGCGCATGACCGTAATTTTATGATTTTTAGGATCCTTAGGGCATGTAGATTGAGTTACCGCCATAAATAGATCATCGCAGAACGATCCGGAGGGCCCCTTTAACTAATGTCAAACCTGAATATTTGATGGAGTTCAAATACTACCACCGTACCAACTCGCCCGGTTATTCTTTCTGTCAAAGAATAATAGCCAATAGTAATAAACAAATAAATGCGAACTATTAGTTGGTTACAAAGACGTAATTGGTGCAGTGCAGCCCTACGCTACTCTACTCTTTTAATGATATCAAATAATGTGTAAATGTATAGGGCAGTTCATAGCAACCATTTATGCCCGACCCACTATATTGAGTTTTTTCTTTATATAAAAGTTATATGAAAAAAAGTGCTCTTCCTAAATTAAGCCGCACCACTGAATGTACAATAGCGTGTAACGTTTATGTATGTTCTCAGCAAAAGAAAAGGATGCATTAAAAAAAGGCCAATCATTTTGTTTTCTCTCTGTTAGAGCTTCTTTCACGTACACGCACAATGTGGGTGCCTACGTCTAAAAGAGTGGAATTGACATTTCCTGCAGGGCTGGAAGGCCTGACTCAGTTTGGCTAGCAGCTTGAAACCTATGGGAACCTGGGGAACTGAACCACAAGAGTGAGAGTGACACCCGCCTTGCACTCCTGAACGATGGCACCATGAGGAAGGGGGAGCTGCCCTAAAGTGAATGCAATAGCAGATGGGTCGTTCCAGTGTACCCCTATACAGATGATACCAAGCAGAAAATAATTAATAAATGTGTTATTAAAAACATGGAATGTGAATGGCACGGACAAGAAGCAGGAGATCAAAACAGCGCTGTGTTGTGTTCATATCCTCTGTTCCCATATTCTTCATGATTTCTTTTCAATAATTGGCTACTAACTAGTCCAATCATCACCACTAGTCAATAAAAGTATGCTGCTCTTTATTAGTATGCATTAACACCGTGCTTGCAGTTGAATCCTACAGTCATTTATTAATGGTCAAAAACAAAAAGGGGGGTGCAAGCTAGCTAAACAGGCTAAACACATAATTTATTAAAGACGGGTTCTCTGAAGGATGACACAAACGCAGAGAAGTATCAAACACAGCTGAGTATTAATGGGAAAAAATGAATAGGCGACCCATAAAAGAAAACGCAGGAGAAGACATGAAGTCAGTCTTTACAATTCCTCTTCTGCTTGCCACCACTTTACAAAGGGAATTCCTTCCTGGGCCTTACAGCGTTTTACTGTTCACAACCCCTGACATACCCAAGGACAGTAAACATAAAAAAGCAACCTACTAACATTTGGGTAAATATGGTTGAACAAACAACAGGGAATGCCTTGAGTTTTCAACCTAGGAAATAAAAAATATGCACAACATCAAGATTACAAAAAAAACAAAAAAAAAACAGACGGACGCATCACACCTGTTTCTAACAAAAATATAGGCCAAGAAACTTCTTCCACTCAATGGCAAAACACAGGGAAGGCACTAATAGATTTCTAGGTTTCATTATTGTTAGTGATTCTTTCAGTATACCCTTGTGGTCACTCTCTTTAGTCAAAATTATTTCATCATCATCATTCATTAAATCATCATCACGGTTGTGTTCTTTAAAGGGGTACGGAAACAAAAATTGAAATATTCAAGTTTCGTTCGGAAGCGAATCAAGTATGAGGGATAATAACCGTAAATGATAATCGCACGTTTGTATTTTGAACGACTGGCTATATTTTTCGTTCCAAACGGTGCACTCGAGCAAACGCTCGAAGAGAAGCGAACGGAGAGCGCGATGCGTCATGGGATATCCGGCGCAAACGAAAGCAGAAATAAAAGATTCCCCGCTTTCGTGGAGTAGCAAGGCAGGCGTGGTTATCAGCTTTGCCCTTGGTGGCGCTGGCAGCGTTGTGGTGGTGTCAATAGGGAGTTTTCGTAGATCGTTTTCGCCGTCCCGCAACGCCCTCCGCAATCCGCTACGATAGCGGGAACTCCACAGTCAAGGCTATCGGCGCGCAGGCGCAGTAGCAACTTTTTCGTTGCGGAACGCCTAGCGGAGGGGGCAGCGCGGTCTACGAAAACTCCCTAATAGCGTCAGCGCGTTACAACCGAGCCGTTCGAAGTACCCGTGGCGTGACGAGCGTGTGGGTGGCCCACGTGGGCTGGCCCAACGAGCACGTAGCTTCCACAACACTGTCAGCTTAGGGCTGAACGGGGTGGGGAAAGCAACTTTTGTTCGAGTTTTAAGCGACGGGCTAATCTTCTAGGGGGAGAATGGCTGTTTCCGGCTGCACGAACGGGGGTCCGAAAATGAGGGGAGTCCATCCTTTCCGTCTTCTTGGACCGTGTGGTACAATGCGCGATTTGTGAGTTGAGCCAGATGCGCGTAGGAGACAAGTGATAAGCGAAGCGTGGGTTGCCTGCAATCCTCTGATGGTGAATTCCGCTCGCAGATCTCGAGCGCTCCAAAAGCGCTCCATTTGGAGCGCGCATATTCCGCTCGCAGATCTGGCTCGAGTTGGTCATCTTCCGCTCGTAGATCTCTGGCAGCGCCCGCTCCACGGAGCGCCCCAAACCCCGCCGAACTTGCTATGCGGGAGTTGACAGATCTCTCCGGAAGTTGACAGGGCGGCCCACGTGATTTCCGTCTAAATTGGCAGTGCGCATGCGCGGCGAGGTTGGAGAGGACTCGGCGGGCCGGTCGTGGCGTCGAGTTGGATCTGTGTGGGTGCGTCGGTTGTCTACGCGGGATTGTGACGGCTCGAACGCTTCTACCTCGCGTACATCAGGGATACAAAGCCGGGACTGTGGAGCGTGGTAAATCGTAAGCGCTGACATCTGTGATCGTGAGAGGAAGAACGACAGAAAAGCCGGGGGCAGACGCAAGGTTAGGCCTGTTCATTCTGCAGCCATGATTGTTTACCTTTTTACACTGCATTCCGCCGGCGCTTTACCGTGAAATAAAGCAAGAAGTGACTAGGCAACGACCGCACAAGTGATTGTTTCTTACCTGTGTCTTTATTAAAGTCGTACCAGAAATCTGAACTCCACCGCTGGCAATCGTTCTTCGTGCCCCGCCGCTTCGAGGCGGCCGAAAGGTATGCGACGGTACCGAACGCGGACATTCGTGATTTGTGACATGGGCGCCGTGGTATGTATAATTTCGCCCGGCCTGTGTCGCGTGTTATTTCTGCAGCTAAGCAGTGACAGTCGTCACTGGTCATCGGAAAGATCAGTCGGTTGAGGCGTTGGTGGGCTTGTCAAGTTCGAGCAGCGGCCATTTTTAACGGCGGAGGGGGAAGCCGGGAAGCGGTGGGAAGGAGGGGTGTGGGGGAGGTCGCTCCAAAAATGCAAGTTTATCTTCCCCTCGTCGATTCGGAGCGGGTCCCAGGGAGCGAAATTTTGCCTCCCTCGCGGATTTTTTAAAGCGCTCCGGATCTACGAGTGGAATTCACCATGAGACAAACAAAACATGTCACTTGATCTCCAAACAGGAAAGCTTTACATGCTTCGTTTGTGGCAGACCATGATGTTCACAATGGTTTAGCCGTGCAGTGCGATGCTTGGGGCCACTGCTTGCTCACTTAGAGTTTGAGAAAGGGGGGTGCCGTAGCACTTCCCAATAGACCGATCTCACGAGGAGTTGCGCGACGCCACCGCTGCCGCGGTGCATCCTGGTACCTGTAGTTCTCCCCAGTTTTCCGGCCGCGTCGGCGCGCATTGTACGCCCGGCGTTTGGGAATTTTCGGGTTAGCACGAGACTTTTAGCCAGGTGTTGACTCATGGTTTTCAATCGGTGGCTTCACATGGTTGTATGCCACGGAGCTATAATAACAGCACCAGGCAAAAAGGCGCAAGAAAGAAGCATGGCAAAGAAAGGTCGACAGAGCCGGATAGAGCGGCAGGAAAAATAGCGTTTTACGATTTGTTTCGCGGTTTACTTCATAATTTATATCCAATTATTGCACGTCAGCTAAAATATGTAAGATTACAGGGCACGAGACATAGACCGTGCCGAAGTGTTCCGTAAGCTGGAATCTCTCTGACCATTTGCTCCGTAGCAGCCTAATCGTTGGTCTATCTCAAATAGGACCTCCACACTGCTTTGCGGAGGCCGTTTATAATACACTTCTTACCTGGTGTATTCTGGTGGTTATAACTGTTATTGCGACGACATGTTTCAAGCACAACTGTGCTTCAAAAGATCAGGACAATCACTAAAAAAGAGCAGCGATTCTCGATATGCACCACTTGATATAAAACAACTTTTTTCGAAAGCAGCCTTCATTTTTTTCCCATGCCAACGCGAAAAGATTACATAACGCAATTTAGAAGTGCAACACGTACTTACCGCCAAAAAATATAACAATTACACATATATATAACAATTACAATATATAACATTACAATATAACAACCCATTTTGTGGTGGTCTATTAGGCTGGTGTTACTGATCCATTCTGCATTAGCACCAGTCGAGACCGCAGAAAAAAGCTTCCCCCGTCGGGCGACTGTTAGCGTTCGGATCTTGCGCAAAGAAAATAAAACTGAATAGAAACTGTGCACGAAAAATCCTCTCCACCCCAAGCTTTCAGGTATCTGGCATGGTTGCTTCTTTTTGATAGATGCCAATTATTACGGCGCGTGAGGCATGGCCTTTCTGTAGATCAGTTCTTTGTGTGCAGGCTTCTCCCGCTGTTTATCTGTACTCTGTCACACAGGCGTCAGCCAGAATGCAACAACTTTTAGAAAACTATCGCTGACCGAAAGTCTATTTAGCTCCTCTTACTTGATGGCTGATTAAACGTTATGCACAAGACTGAGCACCACCAAGCTCAGTTTTTCATAATATTTGATGCTGTTCCGTGGTGCTACACCGAGCCGATGGTCCCTCGAATTTTTTTGTTTTTTGCTATTGCACTAGATGTTCACTTTTTTGCAAGGTAATTGAGACGTCCAAGGAGTCAAAATGCTCAAGTAGTATCGCCGTTTTTTTTTTTTTTTTTTTTTCGCGGCCGCAGTGGGATTACTTTGTGAACGGCAGTGGGCTCACGCGTTCACGAAGATGAAGAAGCAGACGACGACGAAGCAGACGACAAAGCGATTCTAAAGCGATAAGACGACTGAAACTGCTTTTCTGCACTTGCTGAGGGAGGTAAGGCATCACAAACAACACAATCTTATGAAGTCAAAACATGCAAGAGAATCAAGGTGATACCGGGGCGTGCCAAATGATAATCTATGATGATGTACGTGCGCGCAGCCGTATGTAGCCGGGAAGCCGGGAAGGGATGACTATAAGTAGCATGGCGGCGGCACCACTTCCGGGATGCGCGCGCCTGCGCAGTTCGCTTGGTGACATCGGTCGGGGTTTATGATGTGGCTTGCAAGGAGCTCTTTTGTATTACTTTATGAAGTGAGTTGTGTTTAGTGTGACTCATTATTTCTTTATCACATGCCTCGTATGTGGTGATGTGGCAATCCCTCTAAGTGAAAAAAGTGTAAATGTGTTCAGTAAACATGATAAGCTGTAAATCATGTAATAATAATATAAGAATATGCAATACCATATATGATTTTTGTACAATTTACAAGTTCTGATATATGTATTGGACACATTCCAATGAAATCTTCACTGGGGTCTATACTTCATTTCATCCTTCGTCCGAGCGCGGCGGAAGCTACCAGCCAATCCAGCGCCGAGAGAGCGTCATGTGACCTTGTACTCCATATAACCAAAACGTCGCATGATACTCTCCCGTCGCCAGATTGGCTGGAGTGGCCCAGCATCCACTGGGCCACCCCAGCAGGTGCCCATTTCATGCCAAGCACCCTTTACCAAGGGTGTTAGCAAGCACCCTTTATGAAGGGTGCTTGCCTGAACGCCATATATAAGGGTGTTAGCCCAGGGACAAACTGATTTACACCCTTAAGTGTGTAAAAACTTTTACTGTGTACTCAAGGCTTTTCTTTCCCATTAGTGCCAGTAAGCTTGTGTAAACTGAAAAATATTGTAACTGAAGAGTAGAGAGTTTTAGTAGATCGCTCCCATGACTCCGATAACGATACCCGATACTCCGCCACCACCTCCCTTGCGCATGCATAGTATCGTTATCGGGGCTATCGAGGTATCGGAACGATCTACTAAAACTCTCTATTGTTGCACTGTCCCTTCACCTAAAGTTACTTCTTTTTATTTTTTCTTTACTGCTGCACTACCGGGGGCTCTTAATGGTGGGACAACATACCATCCCTGAACCCACGACGACTGGAATGGTGGTCGCAACCAGCGTCGTAAGACTTAGTACTCAAAAAGGTCCAATAAATATTGAGCAGACTTGCAGCAGCTTCGCGTGTCATTACTATGTAAAAGTTTCTGGGGTTGAGTTCTCAAACTTGACCTCCCGAAACTCTTGACAGTCTTCTGAGGAACTCCCGAATTTTCTGGCAGTCTGTCATAAATTATGTATTAAGTGTATAACTACAGCCACTTTCGGCCAGTGACTGGCCGGAAGTCAATGGCTAGTGGCTGGTCAAACGTGAATGGCCAGTGGCTGGCCGAAAGTGACTGCCAAAGGTGAATGGCCATTCTCTGGCCTAAAGTGATTGGCCAGCCACTGGACAAAGGTGAATGGCCAGTCACTGGCCTAAAGTGAATGGCCAGTCACTGGCCTAAAGTGAATGGCCAGCGACTGGCATAAAGTGAATGGCAAGTCACCAGACGAGGACGAAAACACTGCTATTGCCGAGCACTTTGGCCAAGCTTGGGCCATCGAAAATCTGGTTGGCCATAGTACACTTGCCAGCGATGGCCCATTCACAACGTGCTGCTTGGGTCCTCCCCAATCCGCGGTACCCATCTGCGGGGACACCAAGACGCGCGGCGCCAGATGCATGATAGACGGGAGCCTCTGGTTCCAGGCTCGCCCAGTTCGCCGAACTGTCTGACTCGTGGCGCTGGCTCTAACCTTGAAGGCATCAACCTCAGGGAAGGAACGCAGGCATTGGAATTTCAAGCCGACCCCTTGGGGTGCTATGACCAAGCCTATGTTTCTACGATATACAGGTTTTCCCAGCACCTAATATTTCGACGAGTCTCGCACGGATAGCATGCTTTCTTGGCCATCCGGTGGCCGTTTTTCTATTTCTTTTCTGATCACGGATCTAAGTTTGAAAACATCAGACTGACGGATTTTTTTTTTCTAGGGAAGAAAAATAGCTTTCAATTCATAACCAGAGAAACTATACGTGTTTGCTCGACTTAGTGAAGCCTTTTATATATGTAGCAGCGTTGCCATTGGGCGGTCAGTGAAAGTAGTCAGAACACAAGTCGAAAGTAGCCAAAAGTAGCCATATTATTGATGTTTGCTCCGAATTTGTCGCCACCGTGTTTCTAAAAAAAAAAAAAAAAGCGACGAGGATTTGCAGATTGTCAGATGGCGAGGACGTTTTCATGTGCAGCCTCAGTCCGAACTTCAGTCGTCCGGTTTCATCTTGCTCTCAGTTAAATTTTTGTTACCGAAATTTGAGAAAACGCGCACTCAGAATCTTGATATGAAAGTGAGAGCATTTTTCAGAGTACCTTTTGCGAAATGGGGAAAAGAAAATACGCCAGAAACGGCCGAAATTCATGCCAGTAGGTTAGACAGGTTGTTTAGTCCAAGGCGCTATATAGTGCCGGATTTCAGATTCTCTCATGAGAAGAACATCCCAAAAAAGTGAGACGGTAGTTTCATTATGTGTGCGCGGCCCTTGGCACTCGCTGTGGTTTCTGCGTTCATGGCAGGGAGCCTTCGCTAGTGCGGACGGAGCAAAATTGGCAGCCGTAGTTGCATCTGTAGCCAAAAGGAGCAAGGAAGCCAACTTCAATTTTTGAAACAATATGTACCGTAAAACCAGAACAATAGAAGGACACAACACGAAGCGTTTATCGCTTTGTGTTGTGTCCCTTTTCTTTTGGGTCTGTTTATGGCGCACATTGTTCTGAGGATCATGTACCAACCAGCCCATCTTCCCATTTTAACTCCATTTTTGGTCGCCAGACATGCTCGAAAGTAGCCAATTTGGCGCAAACTAGCTACCAACGTCAACACTTATCTGTAAAGACATGCCGGTTCGAAATGAGAGAGAGAGAGAGAGAGAGAGAGAGGAGAGGAGAGAGGGAGGAGTATAGGGGGTACCACGGTACCACTCAGAGCCATATATACGACTCTGATACCACTGGTACCATATACAGCTGAGACAGACATTGAGACACTCCATTGGCGCTGACTAATTTCCCACCGTCTAAATATACATACAACTAATTTTAAGATGGTTGTCGGTGGCTAGGGCACGATACTGCCAAACGAAGGCCTGAAAAGACGGGCTCCAAGACGCTAGTGATGCTTTCACTACAGGTGACGAGAAAGGTAGATAAGGCCGAAATGATGCAACAGTTGTCCGACGAGCGCAACCGGAAGGAATGATCCGCGACTTGACGGGACAGAGAGCTCATACCCCATAATCTTATCGCGTATCTACACGTGGTTGACGTGCAATGCTTCACGTAGTCGGGAAAATTTGTTACGCAATGTCACTTTTAGATTACAACGTCCACGCGTCCTTGCCAGTCACAACCGGGATAAACTCAAGGAGAAGTGAAAGGTTTTTGACTTGGGCCGACGTGATCATCAGCAAGCGACGCTTGGGAGTCGCCAACAAGCGACAAATGAACATATTCTCAGTGCTGGGAAGGACTCAAAGTACATTAGTACTACTCCAAGTAGGTTTAGAAAACTTGTACTTAACTTGAAGTGCATTCTCTTACTATGGTACTTTCCGAGGAAAGTACAACTCCAGACTTCAAAGTACATTCACAGCATTCTTGTTAAATTTGTTTACCAAAATACCGCTTCATAAACTCTGAGGCCGGTTTACTTTACCTAATACCTATTCACCGCCGTTTCCGATAATATACTGATACACTCGCGATTACACCTGGGGCAATGCACAGCGGTTTAAAAAAAGAACACTGTACAGGGGAATGGGAGGGCATCATGATACCTATATTGTGTTAAAGGGTACTTGTAGTTTACTTTGAAAGCACATTGCGCCCGATGTACTTACTACTTTACTTCAAGTACACAACCTTTCATTTACTTTGTACTTGAAGTGCTTTTTAAATGTACTTTATCCAGAACTGGATGTTTGAGAGATTTCTAGAGAAGATTGTTCGGGTTGCCAAAAGGCCGGTGTTACGAGCCACAAACAAATTTTACGTGGGACCATATTGCAAGCTGGGGGTCGGGCTTGGCTATTTTGGGCCAGATAAGGTTAAGTTAGGTTAAGTTAATTCTTGTGATTATTAGCGACGAAATTAAACTATCTGAGGCGGCTTGTCCAGCTTGTTTCCCACAGAGGTCGGTGCTTTGGCGACTTGCAAGATCGACGGCACCTAGCGGCTGGAACAGAAAGCGACATGTTCGCACACTGGCCTTTTGGCACAGCTCCTGGCGGTGTAAAGACAAAGCCGTGAAAGTACGTGCGAAAACACGTGATGAAAATCGCCATAACCCAACACAAGACATTGAAGACTCCAGCGAAACCCAAGCCCCATAGCAGTAACCGCCGAGAAGCAGAGAAAGTCGTTTCGCCACTGTCGTCTGCTTGGCTCTCGTATGAGCTTCACGCGCTAAGCAATTGCGGTTCACCGGTGTCGCAATAAAATAAGGAAAGAACAAAGACATGAAAACATATTTGTACAATTTCCTTCATTCGCGAAATGAAAAACAAAACCTCGCAAAACTTGTAGTTAGAACCACCAGCTGGAGTAGATTTACGAGATAAAGGTGGCCACAAAAGATGTCCCAGCAAAAGAGAAACCTATACGAATGCCTAGAAACTGTTTTTTTTTTTATTTGTTAACCAAGGCGAATATTAGAGCCTTGCGCATTTGAAACATCCATCAATTCAGATGTCATTACACAGGTTATCTAACGTCATTGGTCGTGCTAATAAGTCAGGCAAAACGTAAATATTGCGAATATTTAGAATTTCCTCTTCGCATAGTATCGGTTTAAATTCGCATATACACCCATCTATAGGCTATCACGTAACTTTTTGTAGGTTCCCAATCAAAATGATAATTGAAATATAATAAGCCATAAATCAGAACACGAGCCTACCCGAACAACTCTATTTCTTGCCATCGCCATTTTATGCCGAAGTGTAGTCGGGTCATATCTTACCATCACGCCCCTGAGACTTTTCGACCCAACTGCTAGAATCAAGCTTTCTCTTGAAAAAGAACGTGCCCCGTGGACTTGTAATTCGGCGAATCCGATAAAACCGGGGCACGGCGGCCTAATCGCAACCGGCCACAACGCCTCGACACATATAGGGCTAAATTCCAGGAAATAGACATTCTGTGCGACGTATGCAACCGCGGATTTGGAGGGGGCACTGGGTTTTCCGGACATGGATCGACGAATGGACAGGGAAAGAATTGCGGTAAGAGGAGATTGGAAGATATGTGGAAAAGATTTAGGGAGGGGTGAAAATACAGATAAAAGTAAGCAAGGGTAACACTTTAAAAAGCGGGGGGGGGGGGGGGGGGGGGGTGTTGTTGTGTAAAAACAAAATTTATACAAATTAAAAAAAAATCATGAAATGTTAGGCTAGGTGGCGCAAGCTGCCGCCCGTTGCAAAGGGTATAGCCATTACCATCCATCCATCCACTATCTTATAGCATCTTCGATCAACTCGCACCGGAATCGCCCTGAAACCAGCACAGTGCACAGCGCTCCTCGGTCGTGCAGCGCGATGTCGGTGCAACATCGAGGACAAACTGCGCCGCGCCGGTGCACCGCGGCGAGCTCCACCTTGCGTCACTTCGCGTTTTGTTCGTTTATTTTGCGTAGGTCAGCGCACGATGCCCGTCTGCTGTCAATTTCTTTTATTTTTTTACTCGCGGATTTGGCGGTCCCACAGAAATAAACATCGTGGACGTGATTGTCGATGGGTTCACGAAGCGAGTGACAATTCCACATGTATATGTTGGCCATCATTATTAGTTCAAGAAAACGAAACGCCAGATAATAGAGAGTTTTAGTAGATCGTTCCCATGACTCCGATAACGATACCCGATACTCCACCACCGCCTCCCTTGAGCATGCATAGTATCGTTATCGGGGCTATCGGAGGTATCGGAACGATCTACTAAAACTCTCTAATACCGTACCTCGCTGTCATCGAAACGCCTCGCGCCGCTTTCCACGAAGTTCGTGCTTTTCGGGCGCTCCTTGCCACCGCAGCAATCGCCAGTAATCGCGACGATGGTGAGAAGCTCGTCGTCTCGCCGTCAGAAGACCCGAGGAAATCATCTAGTGCAGCTGCAAGGCGTGTTCGTTTTTGCAAGATCGCCATCTCGATAGTCTGCGCGTCTGCTACTCCCGCCATCTTCTCGATTCCCGCTTCCGGCCACAATGCCTGATGGGACTGCACCCCGGCGCACCGCCGATTTTCTTGGTGCGCGTTGGGGCAACGAAAAGCCGCACCGGGAGGGTGCGCTTCGTTGATCGAGGACGTACGGTGCGCACCGGTGCACTTGATCGAAGATGAAGGGGCGCACCTCAGTGCCCCGGTGCGCACCGGTGCGGATGTTAGAGGAAGCGTTGATATGAAGCTCGATCCTGGGCTTCGTTTTTGGGCTTGGGACAGCGGTCCTAGAGCATTGCACGGGCCAACCCAAAAGCTCAGGCCCGGCCCGGCCCGCGGGTCGGGCCAGGTAGTTGGTATTGCTCACTCTCGAGGTACCTCCAGCCGGGTCGGGCTCGGGTCGGGCTGTATCAGGTACGCATTCCATCGGACCGGGCCCGGGTCAACGGGCTGCAGGGCCGGGTCGGGCCTCGAAAAGTAGACCCGTGCAGTGCTCTGGTTTGTACTTGATTACAAAATGTTTACCAACTTATCAAGGTCATTCACTGTTTTGTTGGGACGTGAACACGAGGACGAAGTTGGGAGAGCATCGGACGAAGTGAACGCGAACCCCAATCCAGACTCTGACGGCCCTGCAGAGGACGATACTTATGGCGAATTCGGGTGGTCGCTTCTCTGACCTTGATTCAACAGAGCGCCCCTTCCTGGCCGCCAGAGCTACTTGGGATACTTTTCAGCCTATTGCAACTGCTGGGCTCAGGCGCTCTGACATTCTCGGACCAGTCACGGAAGTAAAACTTTTCAATAATCAATAAAAGAAAAATTACAGCGTACGATGGACGATTGAGCAAATTTTACACTGGCAGCGTGATGCAATAACGGCTGTGACGGACTAAACTGTCCTACGCGTCAACCGAACGCCAATGTTTGGAGCTATAGTTGTCAACCCATGGCGTTTTCGACAGTGAACGCTGTGCGATAGCGGTCATCCGTACGGCAGAAGGGGCAAATATCAAATGGTTAATAAACCGTATTTTTACGTATCGCCACGTGACACAAATCACAGTGCGTTATAGTTGACTCTGCCTTTATTTTTCAACACAAACCTTTGAACGCCCTTTTACCGAACCTGACCCTTCCTTGCAGCGTCCACAAAAGCCGGTTCTTCTCCCTCTACACACTTGTCGTCTTGGGAGACCGATGTTGTGCGGCCCGTGCGAGGAGCCGGGCGGTCCATCAGCCACACACGGCGGCAGATCCGAGCAGAAAATCGGAGGAAGCGGAAGCGACGGCGCCAGGCGCCCACGCGGACACAAAGCGCCGCAACGATTACCAGAAGGGAGACGACAAAGTCTGCAGCGTCAGATCGCGGGAAAGAAAAGAGGCCGACAAGTGGGCACCTCCTCTCCCCTTCCTTTATTTTTTTTTATATTTTTACATTTTATTATTTAGTATTCATGCAGACACATAGATCAAACTGAATTCATCCAACTTTATCACCATATAGTAGTAACTCAAACCTGAAAGGTAAATGAAAATAAATAACCTCTGGGTTACAGTAACCATAAAACCAGAACATCAGTTTCGTTTTTTTTTTTCTTTCTTTTTCTTTTTTTCTGAGTTTGGGTTGCCATTTGGTTACTGGCTTAGCGTTCTCCCGAAGTCGGTTTATTTCGGTTCTGTTCGAGATAGAAAGCTACTTATGCAAGTTGCCATGAAAGCAACATCGTTTTGAAAATGTCACGGAATTGCCCTAGCTGTGCTTCTTCAGTATGTTTTATTCGAAAGCTAAATCAAGCGATCTCCTAGTTATTGCAGCAAACCAAACATCTATTTATATTAAAAAAAAAAATGCGGGTCGAGTGGATGAAACCTTTTTTAAATGATAATAAATATCTCGTAACGTGATAAAAAAAAATTATTTTCCGCAGAGGTTTTCTTAGCGTATTTGTTTAGCGTAAATATATCCTGCGAAGCTGTAACCTGCATCAAGCCGCAGTTATAAGCATCAGCCGAACGTAAAAATATGTCTAGCCGTCGGGAATTTTTATTTAGAAACAACCGAGGAAGGAAAGGAACGCAAGTCAAACAAAATGGCCCAGTCGCCAACGGCGACGTTTGTCACTTTAGACTGAAATTGGACACCTGTGGGACGTGGACAACTTTCCAAGTTGGGCGGTTGAAGTTTCGCGCACTGTACATACGCTGTGCGAAGTAGTTCTTACGAGGTTTCGCTGTCTGGGGAAGAAACGATGCTTATGGCGTTTAAAACGTGTACGTCTTAATTAGATAGCGTGTGGATAATCTAAAATGCACCTATAACGCAAACGCACATCGCTTTCGTTTGCTTCTGTGTGCAATACTAGAACTCTCCAGTAAGGTACAATCCCATACCGGGTGCAGCACTACGTTGGGACAGTGAAGAGTGTTGTTTGCATTCGGAAATGACATTTCGCGAGCCACGATCGCGAGCAGTTCCGCCGTGCCCGCTGAGCAGGAGAATCGGGGTACCCTCACTAGAGCGTTTCCTTTTTCCGCCGTGGTAGGGCGAGCGTCGAGCTGGAGACGCGAATAAACTCTGTCGGGCACCACGCAAGCATCTCTGATCCCACGCAAAATAAAAATATCAGCGGAAAAGGAGTGAGGTAAAGGAAACAAATTGTCTTCTTGTGTCGTGCCCCCGACCCCTGGAAATTCAGACGCCCCCTATAATTTTAATTCCTAAGTAAACCCCTGCCCCGCGCGATGGCCCACTGTAGATGACGTAGGAAGTCCAGCGCGTCGGCCTTGCTATCTAGGAGGACGTGTTCAGGCTCGCTTCACTGTTGCCCCGGGTTTGAGGAATTTCACTGCGCACGTCGCGCCAGTGCCACGCTCATTTGACGCGATGCCCGCGGCGTCGATTCCCGACAACCCAGTGACGTCCGTCACTTGCAACCGATTCTCATTCCATTCGCGTGTTCCCGAGAAATGCGACGACGACAGCTTCCTTGGGCTCGTGCTTTTGTCTGGTGGAAGTGAACTGAACAAAGGTATGACGTCTGACCAGAAAGTCCCTTACTGTTTGTATAACGACGAAAGGCCACATCACTACCGGCCACCTGTTGTTTGTGCGTGTGGGTGAGGTGCATGCTGCTTACAGCGAGCTTTGGTGGCCTTCTTTTGTTGCGTGCGTCGCTTAGACACAACTTTGTCATTGACTCCAGCTTCGCGCCTCCACGGCGGCAAGAACAGTTTTGTGAACACGTTGAAGCGGAGAGATCTCTGTCGCGGCGTTCAGACCAGCGTCCGTCAAGCTCAGAATAATCTCGAGCAGGGGTTGCCAGACGGTTTGGCCAAGGGGCCGGATTGGGGACCTGTCGCAGTCTCGAGGGCCGTAAAATAGATAAGACAGTGTGAATGAGGAAATGCTAGATACATAAGCCTAAGTAAGCATTTAAATACGTAAATTTAAACTAGATCAATAATAATAATAAGAAGAAGAAGTAAGGGGGATGAATACATGTGCTTTATTTCCAAATGCCGCTAATTAGGACATTATAATATAATTGTGAACTAGAGAATTTGGCAGGCAAAAATCAAAGCGCATTGAAACTTCGCCATATTCACACAGGGCAGAAGACGAATGAGGCCTCGTTAGGCTTTGCAGCTTTTTGCCTCTGCCTTCCTCTCATCCGGATGTAGTTCGAAAAAAGAAAGACAAAAAAATAATTTAAGACGTTTACAATTCTTTGTAATGTCGAATTAGAGCGCAGCTCTTGAGGAGGAGAAGGGGGAGGGTACGGAGGGGAGGTTATGCCCCTCCTCCCCCTCCATACCCTTCTCTCCTCCTCGCCATGCTGCCTTCCCATTTAGAGGAAAATTTTCGCTAAATTTTCCGCTAAATTTCTCCGCAAACATTTCCGGGGAAATTTCCCCGCTAAATTTAGCGGGATAATTCACCCGTTTAATTTAGTGGAAAATTTTGTCCGCTAAATTTAGCGGGAAAATTTTCTATTATGCAAGGCGCGCGGTTACGCCGACGCCGCTCATCCCTGAAACGGGCACCTAAGAGCTGCGCTCTAGAAAAATAATGAGTATATGCAATAGTTATGACACAAGGGACAATGCACGATACCTGAAAATGCAAAGGAATTTTGTGATAGTTAAAGAGCCAGGAAGCAGGAAAAGTATACGAATAGTTGGTGATTATATATAATGCACAACAAAAAATATGGCGAGGATCCGCGTTCCAATACAGTTTTCTCTCGTTACAGACTGCACTAGTTTTAGAAGCGAAAAAAAAAGGGGGGGGGGGGGGTGGGTGGCTCGGTTTTTTTAGAAAGTTAAGGAAAATTTCCCCACCGTACCCTGCGCCTACATCTCCGTATGTCATCATTATTTTAACTTCACGTTTTGCATATTGAGTGAACCCATGGTTTGTACGCGTATAAACCGTAGATGTGCGATGTATATGTTCCGTATGCTTGCTGTTGACCAGTGAAAGGGGCCCGCGAGGACCAGTCAAGCATAGCTTTTTTCTTTTCATCCCCCATTTTATGATGGAAATAAAATAATAATAATAATAATAGTAATTATAATTATGATCATCATCTTCGCTTGCGCTCTCGGGTGCGCGTCTCGGCGCCGTTGTCTTTACGCGCGTATATTTTTACGTTTCGGGCCGCGGGCCAAGCGTCACTGGAAAGACGTCGACCGCCCGCGAGCCGTGGTTTGGAGGCCCCTGGTCTCCAGTGTTCTAGCCTCCTCGTCATCGTGCTCTCCCTGCGCGTTCGCTATGTCAACTCTTGATTGGCGTGACACTCTGTGCGTTCCGATGCGCCAAGGACCAGCACCTCCTAGACAGCTTTGAAGCCTGCGCGTTATGTCACATGACGTCACATCCGGGAGGCCGGCACAGGCGTTGATTAGATGCGAGTGCCACGTCAGTGTTCGCGTGGGACTGTGATAGGAAACGAGCCCCACGGTCGAACGCTGATGCGGCACTCACATCCAGTCAGCGCCCGTGCGGGACCCCCGGACGTGACGTCATGTGACGTAACGCGCAGGCTTTGCTGTCTAGGAGGTGCTGCAAGGACCCGCTTTGGAACACTTGCTTGCCGTGACTCCGCGTCTGCTTACAAACAAGCATTCGCGTGACCAGAGCACGAGGAGACTTTTATCGCCGCTTGCTTCAGCATCTTTTTCTGCGCTCACCGTCCTTGTGCCAGGTTATCGCGTAAACTGGCCTGTTTATCGGGAACCGCTCGAAAATGCGCCGTTATAACAATGACGTCACGACGCCAGGGCCCCATTGCCTTCGCAGACACGCGCACCGTCGTACCTCCCCTTTCCCGCGCGCACTCGTTTTAATGCGGAATTGCATTCTTACTGAAGTTAACTTTGATTTAGCCTTGAAAAGTGAAGCGTGCCAAGGCAAGCCTCGGTCGGCTGCCAAACACCCGCGCCGCGAGCTCCACCGGCCACAAAACACAACTGTCAAAAAAAAAAAAAAAAAAAAAAATTAAGAGTGAAGGTTTGTTCACACTCTTGCGACCGAGTAAGACCGAGAGAGACGAGACCGGTTTTTAAGCCTCTTGCGATCTCTTAGGACCAGCTCCGCTGCAGCGCAATGATCCGGTCCTAAGAAGTTGCAAAAGGCTTAAAAACCGGTCTGGTCTCTCTCGGTCTTACTCGGTCGCAAGAGTGTGATCGGCGCTTTAGGGGAGAGGACTTTGAGAGGCTTCGAGAAAACTTCGCCAGCTGAAAAAGCTTTGAAAAAAAAAATAGAAACTGTACAAAAAAGACGTTGCGGCGTTAGACAAGGCAACGCGTGGCTGGAAGGCTGAGACTGGAGCACGGTGTAGGATACTCCTCCATAGGTTATCTACAGCACGGCGAACGCTGTGACGCGATCAACCAGATAAAGTCTTATAAAAGACCACTAAAAAGAAGAAAGGAAATTTTGTTCAATCTGGTTTGGACGCGCAGATAAAAAAAAAATAATTTTACGCAATTTTTTAAATTTTTTTTTAGAGCAATATTGTTTGTTTTCTTTGTTGGCACTTCGGGCGCGTGGAGGAGAGAAGCTGTGGCAATGAGAAGCTGTGGTTATCACGTTGAGGTGGAGAGAGTGTATGACCACCTCGTTGAGGTGGAAGGAGTGTGTGACCATTCCGTGACGTCATGGGCTTTGCGTGCATAATTCAGACGCAACTAAAATGAATCTTTCGCGCCACTATTGCTCTAATTTTTTTTTCGCCTAAAAATAAGTATTTTGAGACGCGTGTCCCAACCAGATTGTTAAAAAAAATCTTTTCTCTTTTTAGCGCCTTTTTAAGCCCTAAGTAGTCTATGCCGACAGCGTCTCCTCTGCCGGCCAGACCGTACAACAGGAGCGTCTGCTTTCTGACCCAGGGACAAAGACGGGAGCGAGACGCGCGGTAAGTCGTAACATCGGTGGACCCAGAGAAGGAACGAAAATGAGAGCGACAGAAGAGCAATATTTAAACAAATAAATAAAGCAGACGATAGTTTGGGTGTCGAAAATAACCCCCGGGGAGAAAGGGAACAAGGGGGAGTCCAACTCGCTCGCACCTTCGCATTAACTGTTTCATCATCAGGTGGGGTGTGTGGAAGTTTTCGAGCGCTTGTCAACTTCATTTATTTTTTGTCCAGCTTGCGACGCCGCCGGTGGTTTTCATTAAGTACAAAATAAAGCTAGGAAAACAATAAGTGCATACCTTGCAAGTGATGTTTGCCTGTTTCTTTGTGTATATCAGTGACGGAAGCAGCATTTGACCTTTTGAAGCAGGCAAAACCTTGGGTTGGAGCAGTCGCTGCCGCTTTTGGAGCAGATGCCAACATCTGTTAACACATCGCGGTTATAAGAAAAAAAAAAAAAAGATTGCATCGATTGTTATATAAGTTCATCTTTGATGATGATTAGAGTTTACTCTTCAATGCCGGAAGCATATTATTTATTATGTTTTGTTAAAAGTATAGATATGACAAAGAAGGAACACACAACCTTCTTTTTTTTTTTTTGAAATAAGGCTGCTTATAAAGAAGGTTTCGTTAACAATGAGTATTAAAAAGTGAGGTTTATTTTTTGTCGAAAATTCAAAGTTTACTTTTGTTTGATCCTCAATTTTTCGAAATTCGGAGTTTAATTTCGCAGTGTTTTCTATCAAAATAAATAAATAAATATTATCTAAGTTTAAACGTATGCTCAATAAAAAAAAATAATAAAACGCGCTTGTATCAATTAATATTTCTTCAGCTGGATTTGGCTTTGGTGCCATTGCAATTGGCAATACTAATTTGTTCCACGACAAAAGTTGCACAGAAGTGTTGCTTCCATAAACGTCGACACTTTAAAACCAATTAACTCCTGAAGGTTGTTGCTGGGAAGCTCGTATTCATCCCATCCTATTTCACCCGCCTACCCCACGGCCGCGCGAGGTGGAGTGGTAAATGATACAATAGAAAAGAGAAGGAGTGGTATAAGATGAAATATAAAAGGTGGTGAGGCTCTTCAAGCAGTATAAACTTTTTGTTTTGTTTTGTTTTTTTCTCGCCACCCTGGTTTGTCTTTACAAACTCCCGGTCACACGAGCACTTTCCCTCATAAGAGAAACGGAACGAGTTTTAAATTGAAAGACAGGTTGCGGTTTGGTAGTCTTGTGCTACTACTTCCTTATGTAAAGTTGAACTGCTTTTGACTCGGATAGATTGAAAGTAGTTTGAGTATCGTTTATTTCTCTGGACAAAAGTTTGCCAGCCCGTACCGCGTATCATGGCGTCGTATCGTGCGTCGTAGGGCTCGAGGGCTGGACGGCGATGGCGGCGGACGACGGCAGTGGCACCTCTACTTCAGCACTGTCGTTCGCGGTACCGGCGAATTTGTCTTTCTTCGAAAGAGAACACGCCCGACCACGTAGCCTATTCGCACGAAGACGTCGCCGAGTCGTCGCCCCCTTCTCGTGGCTGAAGACATCGCTCGGGCAGTTGTCCCCTAACTCGTATAAAACGATTTGTCAAAACGACTACATAAAACTGTAGAGTAGCTCAGTGGAAAGGTGCCCCCTTTACAGGCAGCGGACCAGGGTTCAATACAAAGCGTTACAAACTATATTTTTTTTTTACAATTATTATTGAAAAATACAAATGTGGACGAAACGTCGCTGAACTAAATGGTATATGGGACTCCTTTTTTGACACCTGCGACCTCTATGTAGTCACTTTCCACAAAATGCAAGCAGCATATAAATCTGGTAGCGTCCGCTTTCCGAAGTGCCCGTAACTGTTCTGCCGGAATTGCAGCCAGACATTGGTCCCAATCCCGTTGATCTTTCGGAAACTTCTGCAGACTCTGCCGCACAATGCCACTTTTGGTACGCAGAATCTGTGAGGCAGCTTTTCACGCAACATCCTGGGGTACTTCTTTTCGGAGCCGATAACGGGCATTCAGTGTTGGGAAGTACTTTAAGTACATTGTACTTAAAGTACAACTTCAAGTAGGTTTAAAAAACTTGTACTTTACTTGAAGTACGTTCTCTGAGTATGTACTTGTACTTTACTTAAAGTATTTTTTCTGGTACTTTCCGAGGAAAGTACGGTTCCCGACTTCACAGTATACATTCCCCAAATTTGGTTTTGTTAAATTTCTGTCACGAAATGATGTTTTGTCAACTCCGAAGAAAAACTAGGAGGGATATTCTACTCTTGCCAGAAACGTGAGCAGACGACGCATCGCTCCATTTGTTCCGGTAGCGGCTTTCCCGTAGCTCTTTGAACTCTCGCTACTTCTCGGTCGGTCAGCGCAAGCGAGGAGGTTTAAAATATTAGGAGAGAAATATTAATCGTAATGTAGCACCTGAGACTGTGGTGCGGAAAAATTAAAATTTCAAGTCGAAGTAAAAGACAACAAAGGAGAACGTCACAATGTTTTGCGACATACTCTTTTGTCTTTTTCTTCTACTTGAAAGTTCCTTAATTTTTTCGTACCCCAATCTCAGTTGTCACATTATGATTAATTACCACCAGCGCGCTTGCACACTCACTGTTTTTTGCATTAAGGAGAGGACACTCCTCTATGAGAGGATTGTTCGCAGAAGCTACACTGTTAGCAAAAATAACACGCCCAGACGTGTAAACCGTTGTCCCATAGCGGACACGTCGAAACGTGTTCGTTTTACACGAGGCCATCTGTGTTTTTCGTCTACACATGAGTTGCTGTGTAAACTTAACACGCTACACCGTGTCTGCCTTCCGCAAAACCGTTTCGAGCGTGTTCCTTATGAAACATGGCGGCCAGCGGCCGAGAACAGGCGAGAGACGAGCCCAGCGAGCCGCGCGCCTTTCAGCCGAATTGAAAGCACACAGGGCGCGTTAGTTCTCGTTCGATGTCTTTTATACACAGTAAAGTCTCCAAGCGGCGGACGTAGCTACTTGCAAAGGTACGTACGTGTGTTGTCGGCGGTCGGCGGCGTCAATAGCTTCAACGAGCCGCTAGACAAAAAATAAAAAAACGAATGCCGAACTCACATGAATAAATAACTTGAGCAAACTATTTAGAATCGGGCGGTAACTTGCGCCACCTATCGAGATTTCTAGCAGCCTGTTTTTTAAAAAAAAAGGAGTCTGTTAAAGGGGCCCTGCAATGACTTTTTGACTGGTTTTTAATTTGCACTGAACCTGAGCGTACTGAACGTAGTAACTTGATCCAACTTTTCTCAAATTTCGCTTTATTTTAAATAGTTATAGGCAAATTAGAATTACAAAAACAAGCAAAAAATAACCTCCTTCATGACGTCGTAGGTCCTGGCTTGAGTGGCCTTGAACTAGAGGAGGAGTAGTGAGCTCATCGAGCTATGGTGAGCGCACACGGCTGCCGCACTCCGTGTCGACGGCTCGAGGGGGCGCCACTAAAGCACGTGTTGGATAGGCTGTATGAAGCGGGCGGCCAGGGCAGCTCGCATTGCATTTGCAGCGCGACTAAACACTAATTCGGCATAACATTTCATTGGCCACAAACGACAGCAAACACGGGGTAAAGATCAGTTCAAAACGGGAGCCACTTCGCGCTGACGCACCGCCAAATAACCAAATCGCCAGCAGGGCCCGCGCCGAAGGCCTTCGGAACGCTCGGAACCGGTCGGATCCTCGAGCCGGTATACGACCACAGCGCCGCCGCGTACATCCGGGACCTTTCTACACTCCTCGTTTGTCGGAGCCTCATCCCACTAGCCTTTTCTAGTATGCGCCGTTTTTTTCCGCCGCTTGGTAGCGGGTATGTCGACGGGTCATTTCTCGTTTCCATACTTTCTAAACTGCATTTGTTTCTTTTCTGATCTAAAATAGTGGACAAAAGCTACTTTCATACATATTTGAAACGGTTCGCGACACTTATATTTTGTATCTCGACTAAAAAAAAACTCTTAGCGGCTTTGACCAGTGGCAAGCCCAAGACCAAAGACGTCACATTTTGCGCGCTTTCGGTACCGCGGGTCGCCCTCGTCGGTGGAGGAGGTTTCCGCGTCGTCCGGTTAAAATATGACGCACTGATATTTAGTTACTCTCTCCGTGCCCGCTGACTTGCCCCAACCCCAAGAGACGTGGAAACCGCAAAAAAGGTAGACGCTTAAATATGATTGCAGGGCCCCTTTAACACTGTGAACGACCACGGCCACACAGCAACCCTACATACAACGCAGGCAACACAGCACACAGCTACACGGCACCAACATATACACAAACACAATAACCGACACAACGCCCGACACTTCCTACTCGATATCCATTTCTCTCCGCGGCGCATATAAGCTTGACATGTGCGGGTGAGCTCCTTGGTCACTGACCATTACAGATTTATAGAAGAATACACAAAACACGGCGCAATGGACAGCCGTGTGTTAGAACTGTTTGCATTTAAAAAGTATGGAGGCAAAATCTATAATGTTAGTCCGTTGCAATAAATAATGATATGTTAACAATAAATCTTAAACTGGTCATGAAAAAGTTCAAATTTTTGTTATTTTCTTGCTTGACCAGTGTTATGAGCAGTCCGACTAGCATGAATCAGATAGAAAAACAAATTATTGGGATTTTGTCATTACGTATACAATAATAAATGAAAATTATCCTTGCGCAAAGCATTTTTTATATATTTTTGTGAAGGACATCCGGACATCCGCCCAACACTTCACTTCCGCTAGTTGCAGCAGTTGCAGTACGGGAGCAGACGCCTTCACTTTTGGGGCGTTTTGATGCAGTTTGTGGTCGTATGTCGTGTCGGTGTCGAGAAGAGCGGTGGGGCTTGGGAGTTTGTGACCGGTGTTATTCGTGAACACTGGTGTGGGGCGCTGATGCGTCTTTTTTTTATACTGCCACCACCCCGAACTTTGAAGATACACGGGCCCGTAGCAGTGTATTATGCTGAATCGCGAGCTCCTTCTCTGTTGACGTCGCTTTCCCGGTACCACTCGTGGATACTGCAAGCGTTTAAACAGTGTGCACCGTCTCGCCTACATCCCCGGTGACGTACTCGACCTGTTGAAACTTATTGCTTCCGTCATTTTAGAGTACGCAAGGCAGTTATCTCGTTGGTCTGGTTTCGGTAATAAAAGCAAGGCAAAACGCTCGTAGTTCCCGCCCTCAGTACACGTTGGACATCTTCCGCACTTTGACACCGGATAACTGAATGAACGAGGATTTACATTCACTTCCGAGGTTACTCTCGCCGCTTCCTCACCGTTGAGCAGCAGGATGAGCTGGCGACAAGCCGCGGATGAAAGGCTGGAGCATCAACAGCCCAAGCGCACTCGGTGCCGATGCGGGCGACGCGGGTTTCTGTCAACCGGGAGGCCAGCACAAACCGTGACCATTCCAGCTCTTCGTCATGACACGGTGTTGCAGAGAGCAGGGTAAAATACAGCTACACGGATCACCGAAGCAAACGACTGCTATCTTAAATCTTGGCTTGTGATTGTGCCTTTGTAGTAAATCATCTTATTCGTTTTGCTGGAGAGACGCAAACGACGGTTATAACAAAATCGCTTGCATATTCCGCATATCTCACAAAAGCATTTACCCTGTCACCTTGCGAAAAGCGCGAAACACGGAGTCCGCACCGTCCTAAGCTTCCCGTTTTTTACCTGCTTTAGAGCAGTTTGTACCTGCTAGTAGATATGCCTACTGAAACTGAAACAGGGCAGTGCCAGAGAGAAAGAGACAAAGTTGAGAAAGCTTGCTCGCTCTCTAATTCCTCAACTCTCAAGTGATTGTACCATAATAAATGCACCAACGCGTCTTCCAAAATAAAGAAAGAGCACTACGTTCACAACATAAAAAATGGTCTCAGTACATGCATCTGTGGGCAGGTAGGAAACCTTGCCCTTATTTATTCACGCCGCATGATTGCCGCAACAAACTCGTTGCAGGACCGAATCATACTCGAGCGGTGTGCGTCGCTATGCAAACGCAGTCCAACACGAAGCATAAAAAACGGAAGATTTAAGACAACAATCCGGAGTCCATTATTCAATTAAAACAACGTAATTTTGTTGAAAACGCCCGCTGCTTCTTACTCACGGTATGTGTCGGGATACTTCCACAGTTTGAAACGGAACGAGGGAAGATTTACTTTTAAAAACTCTCGCTGCGTCCTCCCGGACCAGCTGGACCGGATCAGCTGACGACGACGGGACTGTACCCGTTGAACCTCCACCACGCAACAAACAATTTGCGCTCCGTGTTAAAAGCGTGGTTCAAACAGACCCGGAATACAAAGCACCGCACCACACACGACGAATGTTTCAGCTCTTTTTCGCATCGCCGGGTTGCACCAAACAGAACGAGATCGCCGAAGTCAACGCCGCGCTGTCGTGAACCTTGGCTTGTGGTTGCGAACTCCTGGACCCTGTGACTCCCTTCGCTTTCAAAGCACACACGACGATTACGAATGCTACTTTCCGTCTTCCAGGAACATCACAGGGGCACTTCTCCGGTCACGTCTTCACTATGTGCTCGCAAACCCCGAAGCTCTATGCGAAGCTTCTCGCGTCCCGTCAAACCAAAACAGTAGCGGCGCCATGCGTACTTGCCAGATTTTCTCCGGTCAAACCAAAAACAACGAAAGCCAACCGGCGCTTGCTTCCAGCGTACATCGGCGTTGCGCTTGCGCCATGGCCAGATCGCCAGATCGCTTGCAGTTGAAGGTTGAAGCAAAAACGAAACCAACTGCAATGTCACGTGTTCACATCGAGGACACGCTTTTTATATCCATTTTAACTGTTTGGAACGAATAATTAGACCCATAACTTTATTTGTGGTGTCTAAGAAACTGTTATCAGGACCCCTAAACTAAATACAAACATGGGCGACATGAAGCAAGCCGCATTGCCATCGACCAGAAGATGGCGGCGAGCCCGGTAAGCGTGGGTTTCGAAAACGTCCTGCGACATGGCGCAATTGCTTTTGGTGCATATCTGTCTCCGAGACATGTTTCTTTCCGCGGCATTTGTCTCGACGGTCCTTTCTAAGTGTGTCCCCAAGCATTCCGGTGCTTCGATAGCCGGCAATGCCGCGGTCGTCGCCGGGGGCGATGCGTGTTTTCGAGGTCGGCTACACGGTTATGCGTGTACGACCGAACCAAAACACGTTTTTTACAACCTCGCATGATTTCTGAACGAATTATCCGTTACTCATCGTGTAAATTTATGGTAATTTGTGTAAATGGCGTGTTTTTCACCCCAAATATTCGCCAAATACACGGGACTTGCTAACAGTGTACGGGGCTGACTTCATGCTCTCTCCTTGTACATTTAGCCCCCTTGAGTCCAACAATGCAGTGCAAGCGGCGCCAAATTCAGAAGACGGACTTCCGAATTTAGTACCATTCCTGAAAGTAACTACTCTGTGGCCACTTGACTTTATCAAATATTCGCCACTGTTTTTGAAAATGGGCCATTCACCCCTGATTATCCCTGGGCAATGCATACCAGTTAAAAAATCATTGTATAGGGGAATGAAAGGGCACCATGAAAGATTGTGTTAAAATACTGGTACTTTGAAAGTACATTGTATTAATAGTACTTTACTTCAAGTACCATTGCACCCAGTGTACTTAATGCTTTACTTAAAGTACATCACGTCTCATCTACTTTGTACTTGAAGTACTTTTTAGATGCACTTTACCCAACACTGCGGGCATTCACCACAGGTACTCAGTACTCACTACTCATTTCTAACTAACAGCGAGCGGAACAAACTTACATAACTGCAAAGCAATCGCACGGCACACACACACAAACACACACACACACACACACACACACACACACACACACACACACACACACACACACACACACACACACACACGCACACACACATAAGCAACGAAAAAAAAAAAAGCGCGGTCGGGTGTAGTCACGTTATTTCCGACACTCACTCACTCTATTTCTCCGATCTCCGTGCGCAGGTTTCGGTTTTGGTGCCGAGCAGTTGCTTTTCTTGTCTTTGTTAAAATATACGTGACTCTGTAGCAAAATATTAATAGTTTAGTCTCCTGACACCAAATTGAATCCTAGCAAAAAAAAAAAAAGTTTTTTGGGTGTGTCAGGAATAACCGTAGCGGACGCCACGAGCGGACGCCACAAGACCTCAACCCCAATTCAGTTTCCCCACTAAATTTTGCAGGGAAAATGACGTCACAAGATTTAGTGTCACGTTACATATGAACAAATTCAGTTTCTTCGCTAGATTTAGCAGGAAAATTGACGTCACAGACCCACACACCAATACAGTTTCCCCGCTAAATTTAGCAGGGAATTGAATAGACCATATGCAAAAAGAAGCGCCATCTAGTGTATTCATGACGAAGTATCAGATTTCCTTCATATTGGGGGGTTCTCGTACCGATGGTTTCGCCCGTTTCACAATAGTGCCGGCAAAATGGAAGTCATAGAACTAAAGTATGATCACCTGATGCTGGTTCAGTACGAACCCTTCACAGACGTCTTCAAGAAATACCGTTCATTGACCTGGATGGCCCAGTTCACTGCTTGAGTGAAGACTGTTACGACTTCATTGCTGACAATTCCTTTTCCAGAATTTTGCGGCCGTCTTTCTTTTCTTCTTTGAACCGAAACTAACCAGCAAGCAGTTGAGTGTACAAATAAACTGCCCTAATATTATGGAAACCAAGATAAATGTAGATGCGCCTCGTCCACAACTGGAAGATGTGATAAACCCCCCAATATGGCGGCTCCTAATGACATGATGATGATAGCTGGTAAGGATTTTGCATATGGCCTATTGGTGTTGAGGTCACGTGACGTCAATTTTTCCGCTAAATCTAGCGGAGAAACTAAATTTGTTCATGGTGACGAGACATTAAGTCATATGACGTCATTTTCCCTGCTAAATTAAGCAGGGAAACTGAATGGTGTTGAGGTCGCATGGCGTCAATTTTCCCGCTAAATTTAGCGCGCTTACGCCAACGCCATGAAACACGGAAACGGGCGCCTAAGAGCTGCGCTCTAAAACGGCGGAAGGCTTCGTGAACAGGCAGAAAACACCCCTCGCCCGACCAAAACCCTGAAAGGACTTCTTGCCTAGCCAGCGGTTCCTTCAAATAAAATAATAAAAAAAAGCATTAAGATGTTACATCCGAGGACAATTACTCATAAGGGTTTTCCTTCAACGAGGCAGCAGCCCAGACGACACGCCACGCGGAGGAAACCCCCTTGCTATCACAATGTTAAGGTTATTTACTTCAACCAATAAAAAAAGAAAAAGAGAGATCGAGGTACACCTGTGAATGCGAAAACATGCAAGCCGCTCGTCCGCTCACTTTTTCATCTGCTGCGTACTTTTCGTCGCCGGCCAGCGCGCGTGCTCCTCTGGCGACCTTGGACCCTCCGTGTTAACAGCGCGCTGTAGCCTCCCTAGCGCGCTGATGGACACGCAGCGCCATGAGGTGAGCGGTCGTGGAAACTGACGAGCGCAACGGCCAATGGGAGCCCCGTCGACGCGCGCCAGTCAATGGAACCGAAGGAAACTAGATGCCGTTTTCGCACTTCAAACTGATGACGTCAGCTCGCTTCATTAAAGGGCAACTCCGGTCCATACTTTCGATTTTGGGATTATGACTGCTTTTAGTGCAGTCAGCGTCCCTGAATTGCAAGGTGTAAGTTTTTTCTCGTTACTGTGCGTAGTTTTAAAGATATCGACGCCTAAAAGGTTTGTTTGTGGCGCGGCCAACAAAACCGAAACTAGCCGCTCGAGGCCCCGGCAGCACTGAAAATCAGCCGCTATGTGAACGTGACGTCAGGATCGTTCTCGTTCAACGAGTACGCGGGCCGAGCGCCACCTACCTCTGTTACGCTAGCCGTCTAAAGATAGGAGGTAAGCTGATTTTGTTTTGATTCTGTATACGTGGCAGTTATCGAGCATATGTAGCAAGAGTTAGTGTGTATACCCAAAAGATAGCGACTAAAAAACCCGTGAACTCGTACGGTGCCGTACTCGGCGGCCACCGCCGTGCGTGCGCTATGCCGTACTCGTCGCTTGTATACCCAAAAGCTGGCGACTGGAAAACAAGTGAACTCGTTCGGTGCCGTACTCGGCGGCTGTCGCCGTGCGTGTGGTCTTCCGTACTCGTCGCTAGGCCTAAATTGTCATCTGGGCTCCGTGGATGGAGCGGCTTTGCTTTACGCCGCGCTGGCAGTGACGTACAGTACTGGGGGCCTTCTCGCTTTCGCGCTGCTGGTCAGTCCCAGACACGAAGGTTTGAGGCTCTCCGGCGCGGGCCGCGGCGCCCGAACACACGTGTGCTGGGCTGTACACGACTGTTTTCTCGTTCTTTTTTTCATCGGGCGCGTAAAAGCCGAAGTCCAAAGTCAACTCGTCGAACAGCGTTCACCCACACCTTCTTCAATTTCCGGTCCGTCGGACACTTGTGAAAAAGCACCTCCGTGTTACGCAGCGGGTTGTTTGAGCAGCCCACATTGCTACAAGTTGCACTCGGCATCTTTCGAGGAACAGCTGGGCAGTCTTGGGCGCACCGAGTTGCTCGCTAAAACGAGTCTTAAAGTCCTCACAAGACAATAAACAAAAGGCTATACCGAAGCTACACGGGCTACAGATAAAAGCAACTGCTAAACACGCCAATCACAAGCCGAAGTAGCGGTGGTAGCGGCTCAAAGAAGCGCACTCCGCGCAACGCCCGGACCGGAGGAAAAAAAGAGAACGATACGAACGTCACGGCCCAATGTTGCTTTAGCGATCGGCAACCCGCTGGCCGCCCGCTAAGGAGCAGCGGCTCGCGGCGGGTCGCATTTTTGTTATCGGCACTAGTTGAGAATACGGCGTCCTACGGACGTAATATTTTGGCTGGGGTCGTGTTTTGTGTCACTACAGCGATACCAGTAATTTATTTCATTTTGACTTTTGGCCGGAGTTGCCCTTTAAACAGTTAATGCTTTTGCATAAAAAAAGAAGAAAAAAAAAAAAAAAGAAAGCTTGGTTGACAAAAGGTATGCAACGGCGTTCGTGCGACGGCAGACTGAAAAGGGTTCCTGGTTTTCGCCCTTTACCTTTGACGGGAAGCGGCCAATGCTCGCGCGCAAAGAAAGGTAGCATTCGATTAGAATCATTAGATAATTGGATTTCTGCTTACTACAGAAGTAACGGTTATTTTTACGGTGACTTTGCAGGGTCACGTTGTCCTGATCGTAACCCCACGCCACGGGTTTGCATGTAGCAGATTGCAGCAAAGGTTTATAGTAACCACACTCGTCAAGGAAAGCTAACCGGTTTTATTAATGGTACTTCTAATATAAGTATAATAATAATATCATCACAAACTTCAACAAAAAATAAAAAGAAATCGCTGTAAAAAAAACGTTGTAAAAAAAACGCCGTTAAAATATTGTTTAAAGGGATACTCCACAGGTTTTTTTATTGCCTCCGATTTGCTTGAAATTTTTCTAAACTAATCGACAAACATTGCTAAAATAGTATCCCAAATATTATGTCGAAATATTTTTTTTTCGCGAAGTTATTGAATTTACAGTTTTGATCCTTACCGTGTTTTTCAAAATGAAAGTCTCTACTGGCAGCAATGAAAAAGTGACGTCGGTGGAAGGCAGGGATTCACTCTTTGGACTGTAGAATTTGTACCCAACTGATTCGAAGCAGTTTCATGGTGTCAAATCAATGCTTTGGAAGCTTGCTCTAGTACCCGCACTCCAGCACGGAACAAATGATTGGCATATTCTAAGAATTTTAGACTGCTTGCTCGACTGGCAAGCCTGCCTGCCACTGACGTCACGGCACTGAAAAGTGCGCGTATATTTGAATGTTGGTTTTTGCATCATTTTCATTTGCCGATTTCACAATACCTATTATGAATTTCGCGGTATTAAAGAGCATACTAGAAAGGCTAAAGGCCGGGGAGTCAGAAAATATAGTTAGTTGAGGTCGCTCAAAAAAATCTGTGGGGGGTACTCCACAAATTTTTTTCAACTACCTCAACTAACTATATTTTCTGACTCCCCGGCCTTTACTCCACAGATTTTTTTGAGCTACCTCAACTAACTATATTTTCTGACTCCCCGGCCTTTAGCCTTTCCAATATCCTATTTAGCATCGCGAAATTCATAATAGGTATTGTGAAATCGGCAAATAAAAATGGTGCAAAAACCAATATTCAAATATTCGCGCACTTTTCAGTGCCGTGACGTCAGTGGAAGGCAGGCTTGTCAGTCGGGCAAGCAGTCTAAAAAATAGAACATGCCAATCATTTGTTCCGTGCTGGAGCGCAGATACGGGAGCGAGCTTCCAAAGCACTCATTTGACACCAAGAAACTGCTTCAAATCCGTTGGGAACAACTTCTGTAGTCTAAAAAGTTAACCCCTGCCTTCCACTGACGTCATTTTTTCGTTGTTGCCAGTAGAGACTTTCAGTTTGAAAACCATGGTGAAGACCAAAACTGTAAATTCAATAACTTCGCGAAAAAACAATATTTTGACCTAGTATTCGGGACATTATTTGAGCAATGTTTGTTGGTTAGTTTAGCAAAATTTCAAGCAAATCGGAGACAATGAAAAAAACGGTGGAGTTATGACACACTCTATAGCTGCTTTTGGAGTTTTTTTTCCACATTACGAGTCGCACAGTCGGGACTCTTTCTTCTTTTCTCGAAACTGCTTCTTGGCATCTCGGTTTTTCCTTTGCAGTCCTGTCGCATTCTCATGCGATCCGAACCCTTTTGCACGTTCAACCGAAACCGTATAAGCGTCTGCCTTCCACGAGAACGCCAGAGTTCGACCCTAGACAGATGGGCAGTCTGTTGTGTCTGCGTCTACAGCATGCAAGACAATCCCCTACGAGGCTCCTCACGTTTGATAATGAGTCAGACCACTGATCAGTGATGAGGAGCTGTTGCGCGGTATTGTGTAAACCGTCTAACAATAAAAATAAAGGCGGGCCCAATGACGTCACGAGGGTCAGCGGCACGCCGGCACCAGGGGCGGCAGCCAGCCACGACACTCCCCCCCCCCCCCCCACCCCCCTCCCCTTCCTGAGCGCTGCACCCGGGGCGGTCCGCCGCCCCCCCCCCCCCCCCCCCCCCCCTTGTGACGCCACTGGACGAGCCCCCCCTCTCTTTTCCGTCGCCCCTGGACGTTGGACAAAGCTCGTTTCTGGGATGCGAGTGCCGGAAGTTACAAATACAGTCGTCAGAGTAAAGTAAAACGCTGCTCTAGAGGCACATACGGCTTCACGCACATTGCACTCGCAAATCACATCCACACGGCGTCGAATGGTGGGAAACGTGGGCTTGTTTTGTAAACGTCAGGGCCGCGTGTTGGCGCCGCCATCTTGACGTCACGTGACCCTGCCGCCATAGCCGACCTTCAGTTTCTCGCCGTTGCTTCGCGCTGTGTGCTGCACCGGCCACCACCGGAGCTTTGTTTTCGAGTTGTTTTACGTTCCGCGTTGAAATCGTGTTTTCTTTAGGTATTTTCAATATTTGGGGCTTTCATTTAATCATCTGATATGTATATTTTAACATAGCTCTTGTATTTTATTTATGGAATGGAATCGGACAGCGAACGAATCGACGATACAAGATTATGGCCTAAGTTTTAGAGACCATGTAAGTTCATCAAATTCTTTCGTTTTCGTCGCTAAGAAAGGGCAGTCAACACCATTGCGACATATGGAAATTTCAACTGACGCAGTAAGGCTATCGCAGTCGTGTCGTTTCCGTAAGTAAAAGCCGAACCGCATCGATAACGATACCTCCTCTCCCCTCCGGCGGCCTTGGACATGCGTCGTATCGTTATCGGGGCGAAAAAACGATCTACTGAAACTCTCTAATATATAAATAAAACGCGCGAGGGCTGCGAGGTCTGAAAAATTGAAGAAAAACTGCCCTGCAATCATGTTTAAGCGTCTACCTTTTTTGCCGTTTCCACATCTCTTGTGGTTCGGGCAAGGAGTAACTAAATATCAGTGCGTCATATTTTAACCAGGCGACGCGGAAGCCTCCTCCACCTACGGGGACGCCCCGTGATACCAACGCGCGCAATATGTGACGACATCGTGACGTTTTAGGTCCTGGCCTTTCTACTGGTCAGAGCCGCTAAACCTTCTTTTTAGTCGAAGTGGCGCGAGCTGTTTCAATTATTTATGAAAGTAATTTTTGTTCAGTATTTTAGAACAGAAAAGAACCAAGCGCCGTTTATAAAGTACGGAAACAAGAAATGACCAGTCGACATACCCGCCACCAAGCGGTGGAAAAGGCGCTGCATACTACCGGGTGTCCCAAATTGCGGTCAGCCTTTTTAAATCGACCGCAAAATTCGGTTTCTTAACCTATCGCGCTACGATTTTCTGCAGCGTTGCCCACAGATGGTGATAGTGGGGTCAGGCACTGACGCGGAAAGGCCCCGGATGTACGCGGCGGCGCTGCGGTCGTACGTGTTGAAGGATCCGACTGGTTCCAAGCGTTCCGAAGGCTTTCGGCGAGCAGGTTTGGCTTGCGGTCTGACTACATCGCACAGCGCGAAGTGTCATGCCGAATTAGTGTCTAGTCACGCAGCAAATGCAATGCAGCCAGCCCTGGTCACCCGCTTCATCCAGCACATACTTTAGTAGCGCCCTCTCAATCAAGCCGTCGACACGGAGTGCGGCAGCCGCGAGTGCTCGCCGAGCTCACTATCCCTCCTCTAGTTCGCGGCCACCCAAGCTAGGACCAGGGACGTCATGAACGAGGTTCCTTTTTCCTTGTTTTTGTAATTTTAATTCGCCGATAACTTTTAAAATAAAGCGAAATTCGAGAAAGTTTTACTAAGTTACTATGTTCAGTGCGCTCAGGTTCGGTCAAATTAAAAACCAGTCAAAAAGGAATGAAATGCAAAAACAGGTGCTGTGTATCTCTGTACAATACTTTATTTTCTAAGGAGTACAGCTATGGAATTAGTAAGAGCTAGCGCAGTAAATGTGCAAGTCACCAACAACTCTTGTACAACTTCCTTGAAGATCACCATCAATTTGTTAAGCAACACTGTGGTAAACAATCTCCATAAAACACTGGCATATAAAATAATGCATATAGTTGAAATGTACTTGATATGCACACTTTGAAGAAAAAGCACAGCCCTCCAAAAAATAAAAATAAAATAGAGAGAAAGGGAAAGAAAAGGCCACTGTGCTCATGATCCCATACTGCAAACTGGCAGTGTCCTCCGAACAATGCAACTAAAATAAAACCAAAATAAACGGAGACAATTTAATTAACACAATGAACCCCAACTGTAGCAGTAATCTGAAGCACATACAAAAGTTAAAATGGACAGCAGATGATGTGCTCTCATCTGTTTACGACAGCCCCATGCTGTATACCTTCGGAGATAACGGGGCTGACTGAATAATTTTGGCTCAGTTTCAAGGCTAACAGCCAAGGAGAAAGACAGCAACCGCTAAAAAAAGGAATAAAGGGGATCATAAACACTCATAAATACTTTGCGGTCAAGACATGTCCAACCTCCACATTTTGAACTTACCAGCAGCTGAAGCACGACTGACAACTGGAACTCTCGGGGCAAACAAAACAAACACTCTCCGAACACTCGAGGTGTTTCCTCTACATGCGACCCAGAAACAGTCAGGCGACCTGAGACCCATAGGCTAGGCCTACACGACGTTAGAATGATGAGGCTACAATCCATCACCGGTGAGGCCTTTGGTGTCGCTCCTAAGCTAAACGGTGCGATGTTGCTCGACTTGTCTGCTGTGAAGTTGTGATGTCTGAGGAAGCGACCGGACTGTCCTTTCGGATTTGAAACTATGTTCACGAGGTACGCCTAACTTTTTGCTACGTAAAAACACGCAGACGGTTCTACGTCCTAGACGAAAGGTAAATATTCAAAATGCTCTAAAAGATTCGGGCGGGATGTAAATGCAGTGTTCTGTGTTGACGGATTATCCTGGGGGCAGCTAACCCTCCCCTTTTTGCTAGAGAAACTTTCTAGGCTGCAGATCGATTAGAGGACGAGCGGGGTAAAGAAATCCAAGATGGCTTCTGCCCGGCCTTGCCATCAAAGCTTGACGAAACATTGAAACGGGAGAACCGCGTTGACATTCCGTTTCCAAGAGAAAGCAACCGCGCGCTTGGGACGGGGTTATCTCGTCTACCGAGAGAACTACCCTTGTTGACCTCAATCTGCCTGCTCTTCAGATACTGCCCGCTCTTCCTGTCACAAACAGCTTATCAAAGGACGCCCTGTAACGTAATACCAACAGGCAGCCAGATAAAAAAAAAGCAAAAAAAAAAGATGACAACCCAGCCGCCACCCCGGCGTGCAAAACGAGTTTAGGGTCCCTTAGAAGCGTGTCTCAGATAGCACTTGCGAGAAAGGGGACAGAATTGTTTTGGCATGCATGCAAAAACAGCAAGTAGGCGCTTTGCTTTTTAACGAGTTCCAAAAGGTAGCTAAGCAATGCAGCTGATGAATAAAAAGAGGAAATTCATTGCAGACCTGAAATTTATGCAAAACAAATTAGGAAACAAACACTGTCACGGAGTGCTTCAACTTTCTTCACGAGGGTAAGGGGGGGGGGGGGGGGGGAATGTACACAGAGTCTGACGTATAAGGCGGCGCTGGAATGTACACGAGGACCAGGGCTGGGCAACCCCAGAGTAAATATATACGTTATATATATATATATATTTTTAGAGTACCATACTTGATGTAACACCTTCCTCCGGCCGTAACAACTACGGCGAGAGGCTGTGGTCCGGCCTTCGAGGCAATTATGACGATAGTACACCGATACAACAATACAATTGGAAAAGCGAACGGTCTTGAGGCAATGCAGGTGTATACTTTGCGGGGCAACCCTACGATGAGGGAATGCTGGCAGCAAAGGCGTCAACAAAAAAAAGAATGTGCGCACCAGAGGACGAAGGGTCCCCCTCGGGATCCTACCGGCCGATCGTATGCACCTTCAAAACGTGGCGAAAAGCAACTTCTGGCTGTCCTCCAAACGCCAAGAGCAGACACTGCTATGGATGGGTTCCTATCCTGAGCAACTGTCGTACGCTACACTTTCTGCTAACAAACATTAAAACTCTCAACCTCCAAAACTCCAAACGTCCACTTCGTCGTTTGAGATAACTCGCGCAAATACTGTGCCCCGTGGACCACAACAATTTACAGGAGGGAGAGGCGCCATTGAGGGCTCGCCTGCTCCCAACGCTGGTCCCAGCTCGGCTATGGGCGGCGACAGGGGGTGCATTGGAAGATGGGGAGGCCGTCTAGACACAGTCCTCCAATGACATCAGCAGCGGGTTGACATACTCGAAACCTTCGAATTCTGACTGGTCAATCTTCGAGATGAGTCTCCTGGAAGGAAAAGAGGAAGCATAGATCGAATTAGAGTAGCTTCTGACAGACACAGAAGAAAGAGTGCATCGGCATCGCCTAAATCGGTGTAACATTATGATAGTGCCACATCAGCTTGCTTACATTTCAAAATATTAACTTCTCTTTTCGCTCCTGAAAGATTGGGTTGGCTTCCTTATCTGCAAAAGGTGAGTCTACACCTAGTTTATAAATGGTGACATAGAGGAATGACATTACTACACACCCCGACAACTTTTTTAACAATGCAGTGGAAGGTACGGGCACGCGTTCCCTCTCCCAATTTGAGCACTGAATAAAGCTGTGCGCGGGCTCTCCTCCTCTCCCTGGGAATGCCAAAAAAAGTTGTCGCGGAGTATAAGTTGGAAGTTAATGTGGATTTCCCTCGTCGAATCAAAAATGATCAAGGTCCATAGGCTGCATGCAACAGGGTCATATGGGTTATTTTCTAGTCTCCCTAAAATTTTGCTTTTCACCAGAACCAGATGGTCTTCAAAATCAACAAACTATGCAGAAGTTAGGCAAAATGGCAAATCATGACCTAGTCCAAATCACGATTTGCCTTTTTGCACATCATGATTGTAAATCATGGCAAAATGGCAAACCATGGCCAAATCATGATTTGCCGAAATGGCAAATCATGGCTTGAAACCTTACCAACTGATACGGTTGTTTTGATACTAAATGTAGTTTTCCATTCTCACTACCCATTTGTTCGTGGTGCTCTACATTCCAACACTAATTTGGCACATGGGCAAGGAAGAGACAGACCAGAAGCCAAAACTACTGGTCGTTATTGGAATGGTGGACAAAGCAATATATTATACGAGCATTTTTGACTCTTAGTTCCTTCGTATAACCTTCCATGCTTTGACCACTCGTACAAGTTGTGCCCTGCATTTTGATGACAGACGCTGGAACTCATTCGCCTACCCCCTGTGACTAGACGATACCCGTAGGCTGGTTTCCATAGTACCTCTTCCCTATCATATATACAAATTGCAGAAACAGCAATTGTATGTTCCTGCTAAAGGCAATCACAATCTGAGATGCACATCTGCCATATCTACTATAAGAAAGTTCACTATAGGGCTGAAACTTTCTCCAAATGTAGTCATATTTTTACTCGAAGACAACGGGAGGCTCGGAGGAAAGTTTACAAGAGGCAGCTTGAGCAGCTCCCCAATCTTTTTTAATACCATGGGGGAGTGCCAACCGACGGGCCGCTCAATGCTGTATCACAGAGCAGCGCGGCAAACTGAGCAGAAATAAAGCCGTACGCGCAGATCGCATTTGTATGTGAGGATCACCTGCCAGGATTTTCTGCTGACTGCACACAGCTCCTGCGGTGAACAGCTCTACAAACAGGTAAGGAACAGGGGCTGTGCGCAGCCAGCAGAACAACCTAGCGAACAACGCTCGTGCATCTATTTTATTTGGCCTCAAAGGTATCTAGCAACACATTAAGTGAGCAGGAAAGCAAGGAAGTGGGAAAAGTGCACGAATGCGCTTTGTGCACGCGCTCTCATTCCCTCTCACGTCGCCGCAGCACTCCACGATGCGGCACCGATCGGGCTGCCAATCGATGCTCCCGCAATATTATTAAAAAATCGGACAGCCAAACGTGTGTTTAGGACGCGGCCGAGTCTTGGGTCGCAAGAACGAGACGAGTCAGTTCTATTTTTGGACTTCCGAGTGAATTCCGAAACGTGGCTGCAACACAGCCGTCGATGCCACTCTCTTGGTACAGTAAGAGCGACAGATAATTCGGCAGACAAGAGAGCGACCTCGCGTGCCTTGGGACAGGGTGCCGGCCCTGCTATCTCGCCCGTTGTGACGTACGGGACGAGTGTGCGCGATAACCTCGAGTTGCATCGGCCGGTGACAACAATGGAGGGGGGTCGCCCGAGACTACTCCAGCACCGGCGCGACGCACGAATGTGCAGACAAAAAGAAAACAAGCGCAACATGTCCCACCCTTTAATATGCATTTCTGCCGATGCGCAGATACAGGAAACCTATCTGCTGAATCGAGGGCTTCGAGTGTGGAGTGACTAAAACTCCCCTCTGGACTCTTGACAGTGCAACAGAGTGCCCCCATGGCCCCAGTCTCGTAAAAGACGCTGTGAGCATTTCGAGTATCCTGGAGCTGCCCAAATTGGTAAAGGGGAAAACTGTGGTACTGCTCGACGTCAATGCGGAAGTAGCGTGTTGCAAGAATGGGGTCACACAAAGTCCGTCACACAGAAAAATACTAGATGTCACTGGGACTCGTGGGCCCCAGTCAATCGAAAATCGGCAAGGAGCAAAATCAGCTGGTCCATCCAGAGTCCCTTCTCAACCACGATCGTGCTTCTAATTGCGTCGAGGCACCTGACACCAAGACCCCAGATTCCCGGGCACAATGCCAATCTGCTCCAACACACGTTTACCGATGACGCACACTTTTGATTTGAAGCAATGACCACCATATTCAGTGATATGATTTGCAGAACCAGTGCCACAGTTCCTCTCTAAGAAAGTTAATTTATTCCTGTATTATTTCGTAACCTTAGAAACCGAAGCAAATTTATTATCAGCCGATATAGACTTACAAGGCCACTCTTGCCTTCACCCTAAATTTTTTTGTTTCAACCTTTCCTTCGAGACCTCCAGTACAAATAAAACAAAAGTATCACGAGAAAACTAAACCCACAAAGTTATTAATCCATTACTGCCCCTTCAACAGACTCTTGAAAGAGGCTAACAAAATACTTGCAACCGATTTTTCTTCATTCGAGAATCTTTTAGCACGTCTGTCAAGTTTTGACAAGTAGGCAGTTCTGCGAGACCGACCTTGAACTGGTGTGCCAGAAACAGCAATCTCGAGTTGTTCCGATTTCTGCGGGTTTTCCCGCCGATTTCAGCACAAGGTAAACGGAAATGGAGGAGTCTTCTTTTTTTTGTGTGCATGCTTATCTCATAAAATGTTTACGCCATATCCTATCTCGTTCCCAGTTCACTGCTGACTGCCATTATACTATTTCAGACTTTTTTTGGGTTGCTACCACAGTGAATAGCTTTCCGCAACATGCGGGTTAATTAATTGCCTGGGATAGCATATCGAACACTGCCCAGTGTGGGAAAAGTTATAAGAAATGCGGCACAACTAAGCTGTCGTTACAAGCCCACTGGATTTCGCATGAAGTACAAGCTCAGAATGGGGTAAGGAAAGGAAAAGACTCAGAAAAAACAACAACTTCCTTTGATACTTTGCCCAGCCAACTGATGCAGAATGCGTAGTGTATTTGTGTCAAACTGCTTGAGTCTATATGGATTTATTTCGCCTGTACTGCCCACTTCCCTTTTGAAGCAACCTAAGGATGCCGACACAAACACACGATGCATTTTGCGTCAGACGGCTTTATCCGAAGTATTAAAGGGACACTGACAGGGTATTTATGCTCGCCGAGGTTTTTAGTTGTACGTGACATATGAGAGCCCAACTATCCAGAATAGAATTTGCGGCTCGAAATTCGGTTTCTTTCCGCCCGGAAACCGCCGATCGAGAACTGGCCAGTTTGAGTGTCACTCACTCTCTTTTCCGTGGTGGTCACGGGCTGTTTTCTAAGGTTTCGACACGACCACCAAATTTAATCAAAGTCGTGGGTCACTGAAGGCACACAATCAATACTAAAAACAGAAAAAATATGCAACCCATTTTTTGTGGCTTCCAAAAAGCTGCAAATACGTTGATTGAAAAAAAAAAAAAAAAGGTTGCACAGGCAACCAAAAACATTCTGTGCATTCACTGCATAATTCTCAACATGGTATCGTTTCGCGTTTCGTGGGACTCATGGGTTGCAGCGGACGACGGGCGTGGGACCTCTACTTCAGAACTGTCGTTCACGGTACCGGCGAATTTTGTCTTCCTTCAAAAAAGAAATTTTGGACCGATCAAAAGAATTTATATTCATCCTGTACGACACGCCCGACCAGCAAAACGATTGCACGAAGACGTCGCCGAGCCGTCGTCCCTTCTCGCGGCTGAAGACATTGCTCGCTCAAACGTCAAGCATGAAGTGCGTACATTGTGCTAAATACGCATGCCTATGGTTTCTTTACTTGGTGCGAATGTGGCCAATGCGTGGTGCTGCCCGACTTCAAGCCGGGAGTGCATGTACTGGAGGGAAATCGGCAGCAAACTTTCCAACATACAGTCGACCGGATGCATTACTACGAACGAAAGAGTTCCTTCAGTAGCTCAGAGGAAAGATGTCCGCTTCACATGCAGCGGGCACGGGTTCAATCCTTAGTGTGGGCGTACCATTTTTTTTTTCTTTTCAAACATTATGTGATGTTTACATTTTTTCTTTTTTTACAATTACCACCGAAATAAAAAAAAAAAAAAATGTGGTGGACGATACATTGAACTAAATGGTATGGGATTCCATTTTTGACACCTCTGCCACACAATGCCATTTTCCGATGTGAGGCAGCTCTTCACGCAACATCTTGAAAGTATTCTTTTCGGAGGAGATCATGGAAATTCACCAGGGGCACTCACTACTAATTGCCAACACTTAAATGTACAAAACAACTAATCTTGAAGTACAGAACAGCGAGCGGAACAAACATAACTGCAAAGGAATCGCACGGCGACACCCAAAAGAAAAAAAAACAAAAATGCACAGTCGGGTGTAGCCACGCAACTTCCGCCAAGCACTCTCTCCTCTCCACATCTCCGTGCGGTGCGTGGGTTTCGGTTTCAGTTTCGAGCAGTTGAGTTTTTCTGCTTTATTAAAAAAATATGTGACTCCGTAGCAAAATATTAATCGGGTAGTATTCCGACACCACCATAATGAATCGCCTGGCAAAAAATGAGGAAAAATTTTTGGGGGGTGTCAGTGTCCCCTTAAGGTAAGCTAAAATTTTTGTGACTGACCTACGACAAGCCATTACAGATCTCTTTGTAGTACAAACGCTCGACTAACGGCAGAGACATTTTCAAGTTTCTGATCGTCTTCATTATTGGTGTTTTCAAACGAACGGTTGTTCAGCTAAGGTGGCTTGTGATCTCCTACGTCAGGGGTCTTGTCTGAAACATGCGGCCCCCGGGCCGCTGGGGTGCGGCCTGCAGGCAACCAGCTACGAGTCCCGGTTCCCATGTCTCGAGCGCTAGAAATAGCATGTGCCATAGTAATCTCATCTTGTCGATTCATTTTCGCTCGAAAAGTAGATCTGGTATTTCAACATATTCACATATTTTATACTTATCTGTTTTCATTTGCCCTTTGTTTCGCTTTATTTTTTGCTTCCCAGCTTTCTGGGATGCAGAACAATTCCGCTAATAGGCTGCAGGCGCGAGCTATTCGTTGAAGGATACATCTCGGCTACGCGAACTCTTAATCAGCATGGCCAACTGCCAGAGATAAAGCTACGAGCTCGGGATTCTTAACTTCAAAACATTATCACCACTAAAATACAAGTATTTGTTCAGAGTGTTGTAATAAAAATCATCAGGAAAGCAACAACTGTCAAATTAACTGACAGTCTTTTAGAGACATGGTGAGCTTGGTTAATTCCTTCGTGAACTGAGCAACGAGAACGACAGTGTACTTGCTCTTTTGTTCCATTCAAAATGCCAGCACATTGGGGGTGCGATTTAATTCTTGTTATCACATCAGGTCAGATCCCAAAGTAGTCATAAAAACAAATTAATTAAAAAAAGATTTAGCTGGCAAAACTAAGGGTTTACAAAAAGCATAGAGCACGAGGTCCTTTCTCTTTAAAATCTTTTGACCCGACCCCCCTCCCCTGTCTTACGCTGGCCCTCGACATTTACGGTGTGGGCTATTTGGCCCCCACACTCAAATGAGTTTGAGACCACTGTACTACGCCATCAATGAAGATGGGTCATGTGATCATGTGAACACAAACTAGTGTCACGTGACATCACATGAATTGATGCCCCGTCACAAGAGCATGTGAAATTATATCACATAACTTTTAGTGATTACATGGTCACGTGACATCACGTAACCTCCTACCGACACATTGGGACAGCAAACCTTTTGTAACATCACGAGTATATACATCGCAGCTCTGATGAGGCACAGATGTAAAGCATTGGATGACGGTGCGAGAGTTCCGGGGTTTGATCCCTGGCAAGGGACGACGTGTTTTCATTGCAAAGATACTTGCTTGCGTCATCATATTCCCGTAACAACTTTTTGCGATGCTCTAAACCTGGAAACTGTCCTAAAACATATTCTGCTATAAGGCTAAACTCTGAAGAGCGAATAACGCACAAAATTTCGACCGGTGCCATTTGCTTTGCACACGGCATCAGAACAGTGGCTGTTGCATCGGGCACAAAATGAATGTGCAAATTGCCAAAGTTTGTCGGCTGTTTGCCGCACATTCATTCGCTGCATGGTCCTGTATCGTCTCTCTTTTCCTCTTTTGAATCTTTTGTTATCCTTACCCCAGGCTTTGTTTACATCACGGTAAACTTCAACTAGCCTGCCTGCACTCAAATCTTATGCTGCAGTTTCTTTTACAACACCCCAAACTTGCGCACAGCAACAGGCAGGAGAAAGCACAATGTCTCGGGCCCCGAGAGGAGGAGAGTGGTTCTTTGCCAACGACGGAGGAGAGGGTAGACCTTGGAACCGTTCGGTGCATCTGTCAAAACGACTGCCCACTCGTGCCAAGAGATAGACGCACCTTATCAGCGAGGGAAACGTGACAGCACAACCGTCCAGGAAGAAAGAACTGAGAGCCGCTGAGGACAAACCGCCGAGAAAAACGGCAGAGGTGAAAGAGAAACAGACAACAGAGCCACGAAGCGCCGGACAGCTTGTCGGGTACATACGGTGCTGCCATCTCTAAGAGGTTGCCAACAACCACAGTCTATCTGTAAAAGAGACCTTGTGTTTTTTTGTTTTTTTTTTTCCTCTGAAGGAAAACAATATATTTGGCTGTATTTTCCATTTCTGTTAATCCTTTAGGGCAAGGGTCTCAAACACGCGGCCCGCAGGCAACCAACCGGCTACGAGCCCCAGTTCTCACGTCTCCAGCACTAGAAATGGCATGCGCCATAGTGATCTCATCTCATTGATTTATTTTTGTTCACAAAGTAGCTCTGCTCTTTAAACGTGTTCACATAGTTTATTATACAAATCTGTGTTTATTTTCCCTTTGTTTGGCTTCATTTTTTGCTTCCTAGATTTTTGTAATGTACAACGATTCCGCTATTTGGCTGCAAGCGCGAGCTCTTCGTAGAAAAATGCACTTCAGCTGTGTACACTCTCCATCAGTTGGAGCAACTGCTCAAGATAAAGCTACAAGCTCGGGTATCACCATTAAAAGAAGATAAGTGTTTGTTCAGGGTGTAGTAATAAAAATTGTCAGGAAAGCAAGATCTGTCAAATTAACTGATTGTTTTTTTAGAGACATGTCGAGCTTTGTTAATTCCCAACTGAATTGAGCAATTGGAAAGACAGTGTACTTGCTCTCTCGTTCTATTAAAAATGCCAGCACGTTGGCGGTGCGGTGTCATTTTAATTCTTGTTATCACATCAGGTCAGGGTTGAAAGTAGTGATATAAACAAATCATACCTGAAGATGTCACTGGCAAAACTCTGAGTTGTGACCACTGCTTTAAGGCACATGAGACAGGCTTTTTCACAATTTTTAAATGTTTTTAGGAACCGTCCAGACAATAACACCACTGACCAAGATGCCACAAGCACTCACATTTTTCAAAAGCAATTAAAAACATGCTTCTGGTTTACCCCTGTAGAATTACTAGAGAAGGTGTTGTATTTGATGCTTTAGAGTGGCGTGCTTATTAATATTATGCTGTCATTCTCAATGGTTCCTGATGCATCCTAGATGCTTTAGTAAAGGAATCCCACTTGAGGATGCTAAAAATGCTGCCAGGTAATGTTTCAAGGTGACTAAGGTGTTCTGGCCAGGATAAACTGTAGCAGTCTCAGCCATACTGTCTTGATCTCGACAATACAATTCCATCGATCATGATCGCCCACTAAAACCTCAGCACATGAAAAACACGGTAATAGGTAGGGAATAAGCCAAGAAAAAAGTGAAAGGCATTTACAATTTCCTGTAATGTGAAATTAGAGTGCAGTTCTTGAGGAGAAGGAAGGAAGGGTATGCCTTTCCTCCCCCTCCATACCCTCCCCTCCTCGCCTCCCATTTAACAAGAAATTTTCGCTAAATCTCCCGCTAAATTTAGCAAAAATTTTTCCACCAAATTTAGCAAGAAATTTAGCGAAAAATTTCCTGCTATATTTAGCGGGTTAAAGGTTCATGAAACAAATTTTTGTCTGGGATAAATGAATTTAGATTGGCATTTTACTAATAGCATATCGCTTAGTGGGCCAAAAGAAAGAAGGCAGAATGTCCAAAAGCCTGATTTTCGGTACAAAAATTCGAAAACACAGCGGACCATTTCGTACCTCCTTCCCTTTGAAAGCTCTCTGCCTTTTCACTGTGATACATCCGCAATATCCCAAACCCCATCACCGCGCCCAAACGCAAGTCACATGACACCGGACCTCATTGATTCCTTCGCCCCTAAGCTGACAGTGCGGTGGAAGCTATGCGCTTGCCGGACCAATCAGCCGCCTCCTTTTCATCACCTGACAGCATTCTCTGCGCATAGGTGTGCTCGAGGGAGCGTGATCACATGGCAAAAGTGTGGCTGGCCCAATGAGCACATAGCTTCCACAGCACCGTCAGCTTAGGGGTGAATGGGGTGGGGAAAGCAACTTTTGTTCCAGTTTTGAGCGACAGGCTAATCTTCTAAGAGGAGAATGGCCCTTGTCCGGGTACACAAACAAAGGTCCGAGCATGAGGGGAGTCCTTCCTTTCTGTCTTCTTGAACTGTTTGGATCAGTGTGCTATTTGTGAGTTGAGGAGGAAAGCCTAAAAGGCAAAAGTTGAAAAATCGTTTCATGACCCCTTTAAGTTTCCCCACTAAATTTAGCGGGGAAATTGACGTCGCATGACCTCAACACCAATTCAGTTTCCATGCTAAATTTAGCGGGGAAACTGTGACGTCGCATAATGCAACGCGCGTGGTTACACTGACAGCAATGCCGCTCAACCCGGAAACAAGCGCCTAAATGCTGCGCCCTAAAAAGTAAACTGTAACCTACTTATACCCGTGTCAGACGGTGTTCTAAAGATCCTTTTCACTAAGCTCCTTTATCAAATCGGCGAACCAGTGCACGCCATAGGGCACATGTGCACTCAACATCGCAAGCAGATTGGCCGATTTTTTAAATTAGCTTAGTGAAAAGGAACTTTAGAACACCGTCTGACATGGGCATTAAAAGAGATGTCACCTTCATTACCTTTTCTCTACTGTAACAGAACTGAGAGCCATGATGGATATACCGACATCTCTACATGGTCCTTACTGCAGTGAGGCAGTGAATGATCTGATGGTCACATTCAACGGTACAGTGCAATCCGCTTATAACGATACTACATACAACAATGTACTGCATATAACAATCAATATCTAAAGAAGCATGCTTTTTTGCATTGGTGTAAAAATAAACCACATATAGCCAGGGGTGGACGCAGGTATTTCCAGAGGGGGGGGGGGGGGGGGGGGGGGGGGGGGGGGGGGCAGTGTATTATATGCTTGAGAACCAACTTCCCCACCCTCACAACCTCGTTCCCCACCCTAAATGTTTATACAAGCAGAATTTAAGAGGGGGGTCAGGACATCCGGACCCCACTCTGAATCCGCACTGCATATAGCAATGGAATATAATAGGCATATCGGCTACAGCAATCATAAATACGTCGATTTGCAAATATTAACAAAAAAAAAAAATCGGGCAATAAATGAAGTTATGTATCAATAAAAAGAACCGCCAAAGGAATGACACCCAATTTGCCATGCACATATCTCATACAAATGCACGTCAAAATTCACCGCGGATTGTCGCTGAGCACGACCTGAAGCCGACTGATATCATCATCATCGTCAGTGGTCACAGTTGAAAGATGGCACCGGCAAACTACATGCCCTGAAAATGCAAGTCTCAGCAGCTTCGGTGGAGATGGAACAAAACATACTGAAACATACGTGTCAAGGTTTAAAAAAAAGCCAGGAGCCTCGTCCGAATCTATTAGCTCTTCCCATGCACCATCTCTGCCACCTTGAGGCAACGTCGTGGCCCCACAACCTTGATCGCCGCTGTCACCGTTGACGAAAGTGGCCAGAGCGACAGTGATGTCGATGAAGAAATTTGCGACGATGTCAATGACATCATCTATCTGTGCCATCATTGATGATCGTCTGTCTCAATTTACTTTCAAGGTGTTTTCCTCGCGATTCGGTTACTGGTCGATTTTGTGCACACGATGAGACTGTGGGCGGCACACGTGTAAGAAGTGGATACGTGGCGCATCACAATCGCGTATGAAGCGTTAATTTTATGCCTTTTATGCAAAATTTTTTTTTTTTTTTTATTTTAACATACTATTAGTTCCTTACAGGACCAAGTTAGGGGTGGGATACAATGAACAGCCCAACAATCACAGTCTGCGGTGTCCTGCGCCGACACAACCAGAAGAGAAACAGCAGCAGAACAAAAGCAACGACAGTAAAATAATAGTAACCCAACTTTCCCCACCCTCACAACCTCAACAACCTGATAGATTTATCAAACATTTTTTCATACAAACTACTAAATAAAGGAAGAGTTGATTGATCTTCAAGCTGATATTGTATAATGTGATTAGTATGTTACATTGCTGAGTAACTCGCTTCATCCTGCAGCAAGGGGTATCATTTCGGGCACTTTTTGAGGCCAGTCCAGATACAACGATGATCGGCTATAATGATCGCATTTTCGGGTTTTCTCACTATCGTTATAAGTGGATTGCACTGTATATTGGTTTCAAAAAGCCAAACATGGTTGATACAGCTACTTGCAGAAGAAATTGTAGTCCTCAAATTAATTACATCACATCCATAAAGTGCCTTAAAGGTAGTATGTACATATTCCCTATGTAATTCTAAGGGTGAAAGCATATATTTTTCAGTCTACATTTTGAAACAGGACGTCCACCATTACAACCCCTTCAGAATTTGTTACCTTCCCATGTTTTCCCCATCTACACTTGAGCAAAATTCTTGGGACCTCAAGCAATAATACATATTTTTAAATGCGTAGCATTCATAGGGCCAGCTCTTAGTTTCTTCCTGTCCAAGTTTGGCAAGTAGACTTGATGGAGCAAGGAATGCGGAGCATGCATTGCTGAATGTACAATCTGTGTGTAATCGCCGAACGCTCTTGGAGCAGGGACTTTCCCAGTGAGCGCTTGGCGGCAGCAAAGAGGACTACGCACACTACGAAGGCCCTTGCTTGCAGGCTTCGTGTACGTGGCGTATAATGCGGTGCGAGGGTGACAACAGCGGGTACAGCGGGGTGAAGGTGGACGAGCGAAGTATGCGGCTGTGAAACTAAAGTTTTGCAACCGACCGGGCCCAGCAGCGACAGGAAACCGGCTGTCTTCACACAGCGGCCGACCGGCAATTCAAGTGATGCGTGCGACAGAATGTGGTTTCGGGTGACCAAGAGTAAAGGCATTCTAAAGGCTACGCATTCAAAACAGCACTGAGAACTGCCAAAGTGATAGCTATATCTTTTGTCGGTTGCCTTTTTGCAGACACTTTGATATATGGAAGGTGTAAAATTTGGAGCACACTTGTTAAAGGTGCATTCAAGATTCTGAACTGGGTTGTCAATGCTCATTCAATCAAACTGAGCTAGAATTTCTCACAAATGGCCGTGTATGCGAGCCTAGCTGTAGATGCGCGATGAACTGCGGCAGACCCAACTTTGCGCAGCGGCTGGTGAGTGGACAATGAACGGGTCGGGACTTACGTATCATCGGGAGTCAGCTGCACGGGCTCGCTGGTAAACTGGGGGTCGAAGTGCTCGAAGTCTCGCTCTGTGCCCAACTTGGGCTTGTACGGCGGCATCACTTGCTTGCCCTCCAACTGCGCAATAGGCGGGCACCCAATCAGACGCCCCGGCACCAGGGGCGGCACTTAAAGCCATTAATGTGGTAAATATTGCACTCAATCTCAGCCTGTCAGTGCAAATGTTTTTTATGCAACTGAGATTAGAAGCTTTATGACAGAAAACCAACTGTGCAGACTACTGTAAAATACCGGGCAAGCCTTGAGCTACATGCACGACGATGTGTGTGTGTATTTTTCTTTTATCTTCCTGTTTTCACTCATCTCGTGGTGTGACCGTGCTCATCTACTCGTATGTGCTGCCGACAGGTGGTGCAACGTGAGACACGAGAGGATGGGGCACATTGACTGAACGTCTTCGCACGAGAAATGGGGGGACCTAAGAGATTTAAATACCCGTTTTCATCATTAGTTTATTCAAGGACAATTACCACGCTTTGAAAGTCGCACATTAGAGAGAGAGGTGTGCAGCGCTGAAGGAAGCGTAATCAAAACTTTCGGAAGACTGTCCGCTAAGCTCGGTGCCGGTATGCCCTCGATGCTTCCGACATCTGTTGGCAGCATTCCGCGGACGGCACACATCGTCTGCGAATGCCGCCGTAGATTGCCCAAAACAGGTTAATCTTTTTTCTGTTTTGAAAAAGTCAAGTCCCTCTGATGATATTTTCACTCCAAACTACCACCACCTAGCCGCACCTGTGTAGTAAATCACAGCGCGATGCATTGAGAAACCAAACTTTGCGAACCGTCTAAAGCGGGTTCGGAGCTTTAGTGCACATGCTGCACATTTGTATTTGGCACACAAAAAACTTGAGATTTGCATTTTGTAAAATTATTGCATATTTTCAAAAAAGGCAGTTGCACTAAAATTATGCATTTTGTTAAAATTATTGCATATTTTCTAGAAAGACAAACGAGAGGTCATAAATATTTTTGTAATACACTTCCCATATTCCTTTATCAACATACCATTACGAGAAGAAAATTAAGGTTTCCAGTGGAAATGTAAGAAAATACAAAACAAGCATCAAATTCAAATTCTTTATTTGTACCCATCTTGAAAAATGGAGGTCGAGAAAAGAAGCAACTTGTTGGTTGCTCTTTTGCCGAAGAGTACATGAATTGTTCGACTTAGCAGTTATTGCCATAGAGAGACAAACTCAAAACCCTCTTCAATGGCCTTTTAAACTTCATTTCCCTTCTTCCTCTACAATTTTTCATGAAAAGGGTTCTGTGTGTTCGGTAAACATCGCTAAAGCCGGAAAATTAACTCCCCAGACGGTTTCATCAGCATCAACCTGGAACACGGACTCAACAAGCTGTCCGCAAGGTTGCTTCTAGCTTCAGAACCACACATCTCGTTTCTTTTTCTTGTCGATAGGGGCAAATTTTTCAATTATTCGGGTCACACATACGGTCTCGGGGGATGGGGACCCTGGGGGATGGAGAATCCCATATCTGCGTTTTACTTTCTTCGACATTAGCCCCGACAAGCCCCGATTTTTCATTCCAGAACAAATATTGACACCCAAAAGCACCATAATCTAAAAGAAAAAAAAAAAAAAAAAATCTTAAATTTGAATAAAAATAAATTTCCCAGACACAAAGCCCGGCTCATAAATCGCGCCTAGCAGGCCAGAAAGAGGGGACACAGATATTGCCACATAGCAGTAAAGTTAGCCTCTAAAGACAAGCCCATAGATCGAAACCACAGAATTGATAAAAACAACCTCCCTTTGGTCGACGACAGCGCATGAACAATTTCTCTTTATCAAGGCGTCGCTGAGCGCGTGGGTACGCCGTACGCGGCAAAAGAACTTCAGAGTGGGAGTAAAAAATGTGGGGGCAACAAACGTGCGACAGTCTAAACACGTTCCCGTGTTTATCGTCCTCGTTTTCACCCTCAGTTTAGGGTTCTTTCGAAGGGCACAAACTTTTCTTCCGTGGTTTTGCGATGACAGGACTACCTTAGGCTTTTCGCAAAAGTTTAAGCTCGTCTCGATCGTGTCCGATGAGCTGAAAGATGCGCAGAACATGGAGTAAATGAGTGACTGAGCTGGCACGTGATGTGGTGTGTCACGTGACACCCTGATGCAAAGGTCGTATAAGCAACATAGCCCCTAATGGGGCTATGTTGCATAATAGCCATAATGGGGCTATTATGTTGTTTATATGGTCTTGACCCGCGTGTTGGTCGAGCGTAACAAGCAGCTTTTGTCACTACAGTCGAGCCCGATTATATCAAGCCCATATCAAGCCCAGGTATTTCGAATTATTGTTCATGTCGAACGGTCCAAACATCACCTTGAAAATCACATGTAATAGTATAGGAGCATAGTTTTGCTGTACGAAACTCCCATGACAACTCCCATGGCGGGGACACTGGATACAGCGAACGAAGCAGCGGGCCGCGAGCACACATAGCTCGCATTGCAGGGCTGGCAGACCGCCCGCCAAGCCAGCATACGCGCATAGAGATATGCAGCAATAAAGCAATTGTAAAAAAAAAGTGAAAGCCGTTTACAACTCCCTGTAACGCCGAATTGGAGCGCAGCTCTTGAGGAGGAGGAGTGGAGGGTATATTCCTCCTCCTCCCTCGTGATCATGCCTGCTAGTCCTCCTCCCCTCCTGCTCCCCCTCCCTCTCCTTTACCACCTTTACTGGGCGGGGGAGGAGGGGGGAGGAGGAGGAGCGGAGGGGGAGGAGGAGGGGGAGGGGCGACGCCGATGCCGACGCCGCACAGGCTGGAAACGGGTCATGTGCCCCTCCCCCCGAGGTCACGTGACCCGCCCGGACCATACTACACAATGAGGGTAGGAGGAGGAGAAGGAGGGGGAGGAGGAGGAGGGGGGAGGAGGAGGAGGGGAGGAGGAGGAGAGGGAGGGGCGCGGTTACGCCGACGCCGCTCAGGCTGGAAACGGGCCCCTAAGAGCTGCGCTCTAAAAAGAGGAAAAAAAAAAAAAAAGAGCAGAGAATGTCAAAAGCAGGGGGAAAGGCACGCGCGCGGTTAAGGAGGGCAAGGAGTGCCCGCTGTCGGAACTGTTGGAATGGTAGAGTGCGCTCTTTCCCCGAACATTGCTGTCGCTGTGCGACCGTTCAGCCCCAAAATAAAATAAGCAAAAAAACAAAAAAAGTCTTTGTCAAGTCAAGTGTGTCGACAACAACGGTTGAGGAATCGCACTCCGAATGCCTTATCTTTGTTTACCTTTATCTTTCGCTGTTTTTTGCTTTGCCCATTTTTTCTTTTTGCCTTTCTTTTTTTGCTGCCTCATTTTAGTGAGGTTTCTTTTTCGTTGCTTGCTTAACTTTATTCTATGGATCAAAAGCTTTTTTTGTTGTTTTCTTTTATGCGGCTCGCTTTTTTGTATTTTAAAATTAATTTTCGTATTTTGTCGTTGGTGCTGTGTGGAGGTCGCGCGCGCGTAAACGATTGCAAACACTGTTGCGTAAACGCGGCGGCATTTGCGATCTTCACCAACTAAGCTCTACTGTATTTAGCGGCTCTTAGTAGCTCCATTTGGTAAGGTCCCGTTTGTCGCGGCCTTCGGTAGTAGCAGAGACGCGTGGAAATTTCAACTTGAACTTAGGTTAACATATTTTTGTATACCAAATTATCGATATATCAAACTATTTTACGATCCCCTTTGAATTCAATATATCCGGGTTCGACTGTATAACAGATTCCAAGTGCTTGGCTCATTTCCAGAAAAGGGGACTAGCCTCTCACCTGCTCCCAATTGATGCTCTTGAAGAAGGCGTGCGACATTATGTCGCTGAAGCCCGTGGTCGGATGGCAACCCAGGCGCTCCACGGGGTTCTGTCCAAAACAAGAGGAGACCCCAAGAGGCGAGAGGTCAGGCTAATCGTGCAAACCATTGCATACGCCGAGACCCAGCTATCCAACAGACCGGAGGGTCCGTCTCACGTCGAGCTCTCGGCGAGGCCCAAGTAATGAAGACGTCGGCGTTAGTAACCGCCAAAAACGAGTGTTTCACATATTGCTGCCCTATTAATCTCGTACCTCATCATTATTAAATTTCGTGACTTTTGAAAAAGTGCTATTTTTCTGTTGTTGTAGAACTCCAAGGGAATTAAGTAGAACTAGTGTAAACTTTGTCACATTCAAATAGTTCAGAAATGAGATACATATGCTGCAGTCCGTCATATTAACTTTTCGTCAACAAATAAGAGTATTAGTATCCTTCGAGGGATTAACAAATTCTGTACATAATCATTACAAAGGCAATTTAACCCACTGTTTTTAGTGGCACAAACAACCAAACTGCTAAAATAGCACTTTGCTGCAATAGACGACATTCACAATAAAGAAAAACCAATTTCTGTTCTGCCTCGATGTTCAGGACAGAATACTACCACAAGCTTCTGCTTTTACTCTTTCTCAACAAAAGTCAAAAAGTGTAAAAACAGACTTTGGTCTAAGAGTTTACACTTACTTAAGTTTGTGCTTAATTTTTTCCATACATACTGACAAAGCAGCGAACCTCGAATATAGAACTGCAGTAGCCCACACAAGAAACATAGCTTGGCTTTGTCATTCTCTAAGTTTGAGACTTTTTTTTAATGAAATATAACTGGAATTCGAGACTAAGAATGCTGAAGAGGCACGTTGCACCTACCTTGTTCAGGAACCCCTTGAGGACAGACTGGGCCTTCACCGAGATGGAGCGAGGAATACGAATCGTCTTCTCGAGGATCGCTGAGGTGGGAAGTACAGAAAGAACACTCTTGCTACCATCAGCAAGAACAACGCTTACATACACTCTCACAAAAATTGTGGACAGGAACAAGTGGCACGAGTTTTGTTCGTTACAAGAGCATAATTACCAACTCAGTCACAGTGTCCATTGGAGTTAAACTGCCTGCAACACTTGTCGCCAGTACAAGCGAAGAAAACTTGTTGTATTTTGTCCTTTGGTTTCACTTAACAATTTTCTCTTTGGCTTCGGTAAATGACGGCAAATAGGTGCACTTTAGAATGTATTTTGCTGCAGCGACTGGCACTCCTTTTCCATATCAGCGTAGTAAAGAGAGGGACGTACAGCTTCCCACGTTGGTCCTGGTAGGTGATTGGCACGCTTGAAATGCTCATTAGGACCTCTTTCGAAGATGGTCAATGTTTACATGCGTCCATTCCCCTAAGAAAACTTGCGGCTTTACTCTGGAGGCCACTTCGCATGTCTGCGTCTGAGTACAACCAAGTGCACCGTGACCGTCTGCGACTGCTAACAAGAAAGCACTTTGTCGCCATCTGTTGGGTAGCCCTTCAATACTTCCTATCTGCACATATTTTCTAATTTTAACACAAAATATGTTTTGCGAGTTCTTTTTTTAAAATAAAATTGTCACGAACGACTGTCAGGAATGAACGTCATGAACGATAGACAGGGACGAGCAAAGAACGACATAAACAAGAGTCATGAAGTGTTACATGGCGTTCAGGTTGTGTATAAAGAACTGCCTCCGCACCTAGGTCAGTGCGGAGGCAGTTGGATACTATAGCCACTGAGTTGCGCAGCACAGCTGCTCTGGAAAGATGGAGCTCCCGGCAAAACGTGCTGGTGAGAGTGATGTAACGTCATACCGCGCAACTGGTTCCCTCGTCAAGAGCCGTATAAGAGGCTCGTCCGATTTACCTGCACCGGTGCAGAAACGTGTAGGGCGCTGTACTTCTGGTCATATCTAGATACACAAACCAAAAGTACACTTTTCTGCACCGGTGCACGAGGTGCAGGCAAATCGAACAAGCCCAAGGTAGTGCCCGTATGGTGTACTCGGTCTTGCCCTGGCTAGCATCTGTGGTGTGCAATAAAAAAAAGCCACATGCACCTGTGCGGGACATTATGTACTCCCTGGTCTTTGTCAGCATGATAGAGCGAACGAGTCTTTTTGATCATTCATTTGCCACATGCTCAACTTTATTCTCACAAAGTTGTAAGTGTCTATTTATCATAGGTAGCACGTAGGTTTCATCTCAAATATACCGCAAAACTTTCGGCCCAGTTACATGCAGACTGGAAGAGTTCCGGGGCTAACTCAATAGAGGGCACCGATGTGCAGCGTTTTATCTTGTCGTAAGCGGTCACAACGCACTCCGTTGCATTAAAGCTCAAATATGACTGGTTTTTAGAAACCCCGACCTTCGCAAGACGAATCGTTCGACCAGATAGTATAGAAATACCCAAAGACACCCTCCCCGTGGACGGGACGGCTGCAGAACCTACCCTGGAAGAGGAAGTCCTCCGTGTTCTCGTCAGGGTTCTCGCTGGTACCCATGATGTCGAAGGGGGAGTGGCCGGCCAGCATCTCGTACAGCAGCACACCCAGGGCCCACCAGTCCACGCTGAAGTCTGCATGCGCGCAAACAGACGGGCACGTCAACGGGCCGTGTGTCGGCCCCCGCCTCGAAAGATTGTGCTCAACGCCATTTTCCACTCGATTAGTTTGAATCGAAGTGCATACGAGTATCGACCGCGACGCGGATAAGTGAAAATAAAATGCTTCTTTCCCCCTGACCTTTCCCTCGGAATTAAAAGGCCGCAATAGAAGTTGCTATATTTGCCGACGGAATTATAACGGTAGGGAGGTTCTCCGGCTGTAATGCCTCCAGCGCAAGCTTCATACTTTCCACGACACTTTGGTGCCCCGCGAGTGCCCGGCGTGCATGTGCGACTGAAGCACAGTGGAAGGCAAGGAGTGCATGGTGAAGGCCGGGTGTTCGGAAGAGACGTCCGGCTGTTCCCACCCCATCGGTGACTACAGTGCGGTAGAAAGGGCTCGTTCGGGGATCCAAGTTGAGTGGTAAAATTTGGCAACCGCCAGTACACCGTGTGATTAGGTACTAGCCAAAAAGCGCCAATGTCGAGCGGCGTACGTGCCATTACGGTAGAACCTTTATGATAAAGACCGATACCCCTTTAAGTTACTAGACTGAAATCACAATCCAAAGGTAAAGAATGCTTTCGGTATTGGTACGGGCGTTTGAGGTACTGATACTATAGTGAAGCTGCTCAAGAAAGAATGGAAAAGATTTGCATGGGACAGTTGCGCGCGTGGTCGGTTCTCTAGCAGACAATATTGAAATTTGCGCTCGACTTGTACTTTATATCTCTCACTAATACGCTAGTTAGCGCTCTCAACTGCCATTAAAGGACAACTCCGCTCAATTCCAGGAATTTGGGGTTTTTGGTTACATTAAGTATACATTAAGGTATACTTAATGTAACCGTTTATCAGTATACATTAAGGTATACTAATAAACGGCTAGACGTCGTTTGTTTCTCCAAAAAGGAAATAAAATTCTCGTAATCCTTCTTTGCTCCTGATCATGAACCGAAACCGAAACTGCGCCCGCGCCTGGCAACATTGGTCCCGCCTCGTCATTGTCTGGGACAACCCACGTGGTACGAACGTCACCGCACAACCTCGCCGACCGCACGGACGAACGGATCGGCGGAGCAAGCGTCGTCGCACCGTGTCGTCTGCTCCACCATCTCTGCTATCCAATGATGTGTGCACTACCGCGGCCGCAGAGTGTTTTGACGCAGAAAAAGGCAAGTTGTTTTAAAGTTATGTTTTGGAACCATAAGTAGTTGAAGTTAAGTAAACCACTCGTAATATGCGAGGCATCGCAGCACAAAACGTTGCTCCGAGACGCAGCAGGTTTGGTCTTCCCGACGACGAGCGCGGAGCGCTCGCTCAGACGCTCATCAGCGCATGCGCGTTTTGGATCACGTGGACATCGGTATGCACGCTGCTGGCGCCGCCTGTAGGCTGCGCCTCAATAAAGTAAAAAACAAGAAAAAAAGCGGTCCCAGACTATGACGTGCGGCGCAGTGTTGGCTGCGCCAACACGCGGTATTGACTGCGCTGTTCTCTGCGCCGCACATCGGCCGCTAGAATTAGCAGATTTCGGAGACTTGACGCATCTCAAACTTTGTTTACCAGTTTAACAAACTTTTAGGCTTACTTACATCGTAAAACTTGACGTGTAGTCTTTCTAGGTGATACTAAAGAGAACTGCGTTGTTTTTTCAGCATCGAAAATGAAGCGGAGTTGCCCTTTAAGCCAACGATCATTGGCATCTCTCAACTGTCACCGAGCTTAGCCAAGTTGTTCGGCGTTACATGGTACATAGGCCTAACAAACCCAATCGAGATGCGCATCACGGGACACAGTTGAAACCGAGACAAAACAAAAACTGATGTCGCATTACCTTTTTAAAAAAAATGATGCAACGATTATATGCACTTTTCATTCATTATCAACGTATAATAAAACAAAAATATATTAACTTTTTTGTTTTGTTTTTAGAGTAAAGAAACAATAATCGGAACGTTGCACACATAAGAAAGACATAAGAAAAGTGACCCAAAAGTCTTCTTGGCACCGACATTACAATGGCTGCCCTCGCCGAGCTTTAGCTTCCGCAATGGGTTGCAATCGTTCCAGCGGCAGCTCTGGCCCCAAACCATACCTCTTCCGACAATATTTGCTGCTACGATACTTTCTAGATACCTCCCCCAATCCTCTGCAACAGTAAGTGCTTTGCTGGTCCTAGCTATGGGCGGCGGTGACAGCTAATGACAGCTAAGAATGCTAGTGTAACTAGAGTATAAGATGTACTTTACATCTCTTACTAACATGTGCTTTACCTCTCACTAATAAAATGTAGTTTAAATCACTCATTAAATTGTACTTTACACCCCTCACTAAAGCGTAGTTTAAATCTCTCATTAAAATGTACTTTAAATCACTCATTAAACTGTAGTTTAAATCTCACTAAAATGTAATTTAAACCTCTCACTAAAATATACTTCACGTCTCACTAAAATGTACTTTACATTTCAGTAAAATGTACAATACATCTCTCATTAAAATGTAGTTTAAATTAGTCACTAAAAATAAATAAACATTGGGCACGATAAAAAAAATTGGTTAGTGTTGACTAAGTACACATTTCAAAAATACACATGTTCTCACCTTCACATGTGACAGAGTGCTTAGCAATCCCCGACCCCTCCATTGGATCCAGTGCAGCTCGAACGGGAGAATACACATGTCTTCTTACCTTTACAATATGCACTGAATTTGTTTGTCGTTTTAAATGTTGTAATAAAAATGAAATACTCCAACCAAGGCCCCAAAAAAGTGTCCCAATGTCTCGAAACCTGCTTAATTTTTTCTCCAGGGGTGACTGAATCGCATGGGGAAGCAACAGGGGAGAGTAGCAGCTCCCGTCTACGAAACCAAGCACGTTACGAAGTATGGGACATCTTTTAGGGCTATGATTAGAGTATTTAAATTTTTGTTACTACAGTTATACCCAATCAGACAGATTTCTGTCCAAGATGTTTGCACTCCAATATGTTGCAACATGCTGCCTGTATATTCAACAAAAAATACCCAAAATTACAAGCAGAAAAAAAAAAAAAAAAATGAAAGAAGCTTTAAAAAGCTAGAGCTACAAAAAGTTTCAACAAAAGTGTTAAATTCTCAGATGAACTGACAAGGTTTATCATTGACGGTTTGGTACCACAGCTTCAATAAAAGTGAAGATAATGCTCATTATCAATTGGAAGTCAGAGTTCAGAAAGTGATCAGAGCTAACAAAAGCCACAGCTGACATAGGCTAGGGTGCAGTTTACAGAGCTCCCTTGGTGTATGATGAAATTATTGACTTGAGGGGGGCGGGCGACGGAGGGGGTGTGGCACACACCATAGTCTTCACCGCGCAGAATCTCAGGGGCGATGTAGTTGGGTGTCCCACAGAACGTGCTTGTTGTGTCTCCGGGACGGATCCCTTCCTGCGACAACATCAGCGATTGATTATAATGAGACAAGAGAAGGGTCCCTCAGGTGACATCATGAGAACATGTTCAAGGCATCCTCGATTCGGGAGCACATGTTTGGAACGGTGTCGACCACCGAGACTAGTGTACAAGGACAGACTGCACGACAAGGAAGAGTGAGTTAACAGTCCAAATGCATTTGTCCGAAAAAAGTAGTAAAGTATAGCTTCTCACGGTTAAAGGGGAGCTCCGGCAAAATAATGATGGTCATTGATTTTTATAAAGTTTTCACCAAGCACTAAACATCCGCTCCTGAGTATACCTAGAGATTATCTTTTAGAAACAATAATTTTCTTTCGAGAAAACGTATTTTGAAGTTTACGCATACAGCTCTGAATTGCGGGCTGCCGCTCCACTGGCAACAACGAGCAGGGGTGCTCGTGACGTTAAACGTTGTATCCGAGAGCAGACGACGTTCCCTCTTCCACGGCGTTGTGGGTTGTGGCGATAGTGAGAGCCTGCGGTATGTTTTCCCAGATTGTGTCTGGTTTGGGCTGTTTGAGGCATGTGATGGAGGGTGGGAAGAATTGGCGATCTGCTGTGGGATGCAGTAGCACCACGAAGAGATGCAGCAGAGCTACATCTCGTCGGCTTCCAACCGAGAAGTCTCTGCCACGAAAGTGGGTCCAAGCCGGCCGACGCGAACGCTGGCTTCTTGCAATTGCATTGTGCTAGGAAACAGTTTGCACCGTGCTAGCAAACAAAGCCTTCTATAAGATCCTGCTTCTGAAGCGGCATGTGGGTCCACATGTCGGCAGACCGTGGATGTGGCCGCTATAGGTGGTCTCACCAATTTCTATGACAATTGCTGGATTGCACTACACCGCTCCGCAAATGCGGCCACCGGAAGTTCTGTGTCGGCCATCTTTGAAGTACCGAAAGCCGATCCTTTGGGAGACAGATTTCTGACTGTTTGCCGTCATCTGGCAAAAAATGTGTCTGAAAGACACGTTTTCTGATTATGTCTTTCAGAAAATGTCAGAAAACGTGTCTGAAAGACACACTTTCTGATTGTTTGCCGTCGTTTGCCAAAGAAGTTTCTTAACCTTGTGTAAACGGTCATAGTTGCCTTTGAGAACACGAGAAAACGTTTACGAAAGCGCAGCAACACAGGAAAAAGGCACAGCTCGTCGAACGCAAGTCTCGTGGCGTCACCAGAGAACACGCCTTGGCACGCTAGAGTGCTGCGTCTCTCTCTGCCTTTGCACGCTTGGCGACGCCGTGTGTGTTGTGCGTCATGGTGTATGTGCCTCACGAGCAGTGTTTTACTTCATTCCGACGACCGTACTTGTAACTTGCGGCACTTGCGGGCAAAAAATAAGTGATTCTGTGCAGACAGACCAGAGAGGGGACAGCGCAGCGGCGGCGGCGATCCTTCTTTGCGTTTGAGACATTTCTAGCAATCAGTTCAGAAGAAGGGAACAAAAATCTATCTTTCTCGGTCCCCCCCTGTCACCCAGAACGCTTCCCACGCCCCTGGTTCTATTGTTGAAAAGCAGCGATGTGGTTTGTAACCCACACTTATATGCGTTGCTCTATCTGTGCTTCTTAGTGATGCGAGTAATTCCCATCCATTTGAGCAGATTTTGAACACTGTTAATAGTGCATAACAGCAACCACTGATTGGTGCAGCTTACTGGAACAGCTAAACGATACAGAACTCTGCGAGCGATATGCGTGCGGCAAAAACTTGTACGCACGACGCACCTTCGAAAGTTTCCCGAAGGGTTAAAACATCCACACGGCGTCAATTCTTTATTTATATCCAAGCGTGAGATGGCAGAGACACGGCCCTTCGGCAAGCCAGTTGTTACCTGACAACGCTGCGAGACTTGCATTCAACGAGTTGCGCCCTTTTCCTGCGATGTTGTGCTTTCGTAAAAATTTCCACGTGTTCTCAAAGGTAACTACGACCGCTTACACAAGGTTTTAAAAAACTTTTTTGGCGAATGACGGCAAACAAGCACAGAACGCTTCTTCCAGCCCGCTGCCGCCCAGCCTCTGCAATGCTCCAAAAGGTCGACTTCTGGTACCTTCAAGCTGGTCGATACAGAACTTCTGGTGGCAGAACTCGCGCTGCAGCAACCAAGCGGGGAAGCACGATCACGCAAATTGTCATAGGGTGGGTGGTCCCCTCGGAGGCGATGCCGGTGGATCGAATGCGAGCGGTGAATCGTTTGGAATCTCATGCTGAAAATCTTATAATGTTTGCTGGCCATTGCTTGACTCAGACAAGCTTGATGAGTCATAGTTCATTAGTTCCCACAGACAACTGTGACCACCTTTTGACTGCTTCTGAAGCTGGGCGAAGCAGGCTCAATATGTCCCTGAACCAATGTTTATGCAACATCTGATGTCACAAGATGGCAGACCAGTAAAGTTGCAGGTTAGTTTCGGTATCAGTTTTATTGTTATTCTACTATTAAAAATTATTTATAAACTTTGAGGTAATTTACTTGCTGCTCTAGGTTCAGTTTCTTGCTCTCTTTCAGAAATATATTTACTTTAAAACTTCTAAATTGATGCCGGAACTCCAATTAAGCAGAAAAAGCTATGCTCTTGCTTGAGTAGCTTTTTTCGGGGGAGCTATGGAGATTTTCTCCTGGGTGGGGATTTGCCTCAATATTGTTTCAACACATCGATAGACTGAACTGAACTAGTTCTTCTTTGACATACGTTCATGCATTTTTTTTTAAACCTTATTTTTAGTAAATATTAAATATTTGCTCAAGATGAAAGATCTAACAATTTAGAACTTTGTACCCCAAGAAGAAGTAGTCTGGCGCAATTAAGATACCTGAAGAAACCCGCTCAGTTGATATGTGCATTTCCCCAAGACTAATGGTCTGTGCCTCACCTTGCACATGCCATAGTCAGTGAGCTTGATGTGGCCTTCGTGGTCCAGCAACACGTTGTCCAGCTTTAGGTCCCGGTAAATGATGCCTGCGTTACCCCGGCACCCACCACAACAGATCAAGCTTGATGCTCATTGTTCTGAAGCTTCATTCTCTATTCAAAGATAACCCATAGCACCTAAAGGCATTACTGTTAGGCATCGGGGGGTGGCATAATGCTTTAAAAAAAAGATTCAAAACCACTTCTGCCAGTAACCTAGAGAGAAGTCCAGTGCATACTCTGTATTTACCACAACCTGTTGGTTTTCTTGAACTTAAGTAACCCCTATTATTCTCACACAGCGACATCAATATTTAAATCTGCAAGACTATGTAGTAATATTCATGAAGATAGCGTCAATTAAATTTTTTAGGCCTAATAACATACAATCAACTTGGCTTTGTTGTTAAGTACTGTGGCGACATCTTGATTAAATTGATCAGCACGAGCGAGAAACCTCATCCGAAGCCACATTGATGATTGTCCGAAAACCTATGCGGACTAAGGCGCTTCGACTCGTAGAATACTCGAAAGGACAATGTGCGTAAGCACACTCTGATTGGTGCTTACTGTTCAATGAAAGTCTCATAAGGCTAATACAGTATTGACACCCATACAAGACTTGCTGGCCATGCAATGCAGACTATCTACACGTGAAGACAATACAATAATTTGCCATTTAACAAGATAAATTATTAGAGAGAGATGCGATGCATTTTATGGAATACATGCCTTGAAATACCAAGCATCTCCCCATTCTGAAAGTGCCCACCTCTCAACTTTCGTAACATTTGGAAAATACAACGGACATATCTTTACGCATCGTTGGCCTAACAAGTGCTCATGGTGATTATCTCCAAACTTTGAGTGTGCATTTGTTCGTGATCTTACGATATGCTGTAAAATCTTGCATGAATGCCCTTGCCTGAGAGACTGCCTGTCCTGTTTTTCTGGTTAAATATCCATAACACAAGTGTTTTTGATACATACCACCCCCCCTCCGATTCCCGTCGAACATTACGCAATGTCTGACGGGCGCAATATTGGTTTCTGTGACACACGAGTTGTTCTTGCGAGTACAGTCAAACCTGTTTATAACGAACAGCAGGAAACGGTACAATCAGTTTGATATAGCAAAAAAACATTTACAACGAACTTCCGCGATGAGTTCGTTGTAAGGCGAGAGCTTCTCTTTTTTCGTCATCTCTTCAGTTCCGCCTTGTAACAACGCGCAAGAAAGCTTTTTTTTTTTTTTTTTTTTTTTTTTTTTGTTTGTGTGCGAGCAGGGTATGTTTTTTTAGGTTATCTCCCCTTCTGAATCGCTTCTTTTCGTGGGCAAACGCTTTGGGATGAAAAATTTTTTTTTTCTGTGCAAAAGTGTGCAGAGTGTATTTTTCAGCTTTCTTCCCCTTCTGAATCGCTTCTCTTCGCTCAATTTTGTTCGCAACTTGAGCTTTTGAAATTTTCTTTCTTTCCTACTTCTTTTTTGGGGGAAGGGACAGGCTGGAAGAGGATTGTCTGCGCGTTTTTGGAAGTCTTCCCGGGGGGTTAAAAGTTAGATATAGCCAATACGTTATTCGTTATAAAACATACTTTTTACATGCAGTTTTATTTAAATATTCCGTGAGTTTGATATCGACAATATTTTGCTGTTTGTGGGTTCGTTCTAAACGGGCTTCACTGTACACTGCATCGCGAAATGCGAGCCTGCTGTGTCTGCGATCTGTGCCATCCGTTCCCGTGATATGCGAGATCGTAGAGGGTTCATGCGTTTTTGCTGCAATCTGCACATGCAATATCGATTCCCACACATTTCTTGCGCCAGAAAACTCGAATTTGCATATCTGTAGTATCTGTCCCCGTGAGATGCAAGTTCACCGTAAATTCCCACGCGTCCTTCGCACTGTGAAACGCCAATCGGCTGCGTCTGCAATCTGGAGTATCCTTTCCCGTGACACATGAGTTTGTAGCGAATTCCTGTGTGTTTATCACATTGTAAAACGTTAATTTGCCGTGTCCGCAATCTGAGGCATCGTTTCCCACGTCATGCCCCGGTATTTATCACTAACTTTTGATATAGTTTTGCTGTGGCAACCTCAAAGATGACTCAGCCCATGTTTTTCACCATTTATTTCTTTATTTCGGATGGGCGTTCTTACGGGATTTTATGAAAATGTTAATGGTTATTTCTATATCATACAAGTTTCCCCATGTATTAATAAAGTCAGCATTTTCAAAGGTGTGCTGTGCGAGAACTTCTCATGTGCAGAGTACGCACCATCTGCAGACTATCTAAAGAAAAACTCTTTTTTTCAGCCGGATGCTGACTGCAGTCCAAAAAATACGGCAATTCTTTTGGACTACCCCACAGCACCAGTGGCATTACTGCATGGAGGTAAGATTGCATATAAATAAAAGGAACAACTCAGATTTTTTACTATAGGGAGAGGAAGAGTGCTCACCCCTCTCATGAAGGAAGTTGAGGGCGAGGGAGATCTCGGCGGAGTAGAAGCGGGCGTGCTCCTCGGGCAGACGCCGCTGCCGCTGCATGTGAAACATCAGGTCCCCTCCTCGCACAAACTCTATCACAAAGAACAGCCTGCAAAGAAGACAAAGAAAGGGGGGCTTGGCGGAATGAATCACCTCTGCGACTGTGCCACACTTCTCAACTAAGACATTCCGTGAAAGAGTTATGATTTGTTTAACGATCTTTGACGTAGATTTTCAAAACATAAATTAATTACTGTAGTCAACATGGTAGAGAACAACACACAGGGACATGAACAAAGAACAATGCTCATCAATTGGCCCAAAAGCTACCAGCATGCACAGTGGCCAAATGAATGTGTCCTCAGGTGAGGACAGTATGTGACCAAGCATGTGGACATGTTAGAACCTAGCACCCGTGTACCAAACATTTATGTTGGACATGATACATCCCTAGCACCTCTCATCAGAGAAATACAAGCATCATTTTAAGTCGCTTGCTGAAAAAGTAGCTTTCTAAAGACACAGGTCCCATTGGTTACAAAGCCATCTGGCAAGCATCCCACTGCCAGCAGAGTACAGTCGAACCCATTCATAATGAACCCGGGAATAGCGAAATATTGGATATAGCAAACTAATTTTCATGTCACGCTCCTGCTGGTATACTATCAATGTAAGTTAAGCCCACTTCTGATGTACATAAGCTTCAACATAAATTTAAAAAAAAAAATCTTTTGTCCTTAATCGCAGCGCGCTTCGGCGCCGGGCGACTTCTTCCACAAAATTCACGGCGCCCTTCGCGCTCGCCGGGTTTGGCTTCTTTGCAACGCACACCTCGACGATGACCGATCTCGCGAAGTCTGGCGTCGAGCGCAACAAAGAGAAAAGAAAGGCGGGCAAAAGAACAAAATGCGCACGGGAAGGGAAGGGAACGGAATCCAAGTTCAGTCGCGTTGAACCCAAAACTAATCTGGCGTGGTCAGAATTCTGCACACTACCACTGAAATTAGAGCAAAGAGAATGAGGGGACACTAGTTTTTGTATGGAGTGTCTTTCTCTTCCATCGCGCGACCCCGACTGTTCAGCTGCCTCCTTTACATCGAACACACACTTAACCCGCCTCTTCTCGACATCGACTCGGCCCGCTTCATCGCATTGTAATCGTTGACAGTGTTGATAGTGCACCATCAACGCTGTCAATGATTATCAAGAATGGCGGCAAGATTGACAGAGTCCTCAACCATGATGCTGCCAATGGAGATTGGAAGAAGATCCAGAAGGCGACGTATTGCGACATCGAAGAGGCGCTCTACAAGTGGTTCCTCGACACCTGTGCGAAAGCTGCTCCTCTAGGCGGGCCAATTCTAGTGGGGAAAGCTTGGGACCTGGGGTTTGTCTTGAAACACAATGATTTCAATCTCGGAACTGGCTGGCTGCAACGACTCAAGGATTGCCACGGCATTGACTGCAAGAAGATTGTCGGCGAGGCTGCTACCGTAAGCGACGCGTCCCTTCAACCCTGGCTTCAGGAGAACCTCCAGAGAATTTTTGCCACCTGTGCAGATAGAGACATTTACAATGCGGACGAGACCCGGTTGTTTTATCAGCTGTTGCACACAAAGACGCCTGAAGCCAAAGGCGACAAATGCATTGGCGCGAAGCTCAGCAAAGAACGGTCAAGCTGTTGGTATGCGCCAACGCCGACAGATCCGACAAGCAGGAGCTGCTTGTTATCGGGCAGCCCAAGAAACCCCGTGGCTTCTTGGACATCCTGTCCTTCCCCGTCAAGTATGTCGACAACAAGAAAGCGTGGATGATTGGGGATCCGTTTCCGTGATTGGTTGGTCGCGTTCGACAAGGACATGGTCAAGCAGAAGAGGAAGGTGCTGTTATTGCTTCGTAACTGCAGTGCCCACCATGTGAACCTGCTCCTGAGTGCTGGGGAGGTTCTGTTCCTACCTACCAACACCACTGCAAAGCTCCAACCAATGGACCAGGGTGTGATCGCAAACTTGAGAGTTCACTACCATATCCACCTGATCGAACGCCTGCTGATGGATATTCGTACCAACAAGACTCCAAAAGAATGAAAAGTTACAATGGCCAAGGTAGTGTATTTCGCCAGTGGAGAGAGATGTCAAGCATGAGACCATTGCCCATTGCTTTGAGAGCGGAGGCTTCTTCCGAACACGGGCATCACAAGCGAACGACACGGCTGAGGCGACTACAGAAGGCAGTGGAACTGAAACTGCCCGCGAGCTCTCTGCACCCCTGGGCCCGTTTTCTCGAACGCGAACCGTGGGTTAAAGTTAACTATTGTCCCTAGAAGGGGAAATTCTAGGTCACGTGATTGGGCCAGTGATTGGGAGAGCAGGGGCGACGAGGGAGGAGCAGTACCTACAAGCAAAATGGCCGCGGCGTCGCTTAAGGGGGGACACTACCCAAAAAAGTAAATTTTTGAACCACTTGTCTGATTTAAATTATATTTACAGGGCTTGTTTCTGTTGATGTTGATAACATTTCTGCCAATTTTTGTTAACCTGGGTGAAGTACAAAAAAAATTGCAAACGTTCAAAGACGAAAGTGGGCGCGTCTGCTTAGGAAAACTATCGTTTTGAAATTACTTATAAATTTGTTGTTTTCATGTGTTACATTGCCTTAGGACAGTTCAGAGCAGATAACTATGGAGCTATATTTCTATGTTATAACATCTTTCATGACAAAAAAGCCACATAAACACAAATACAGTTTTTAAGATTTCCATCCTTTGTCCAAACTTTTAGTTCTTAAGCATGAAAAATGACAAAAATAAAAAATACAAGCTCATAGTTATCTTCCCCTTAAAATTTCACCCCAGAAACACTCACAAAAAGGATTCCAAGTTGCGTAATAACAAAATGATAGTTTTCCTAAAGTGAAATTTATGCCAGAAAATGGAATGGAGAAAAATGCGTTCAAAGTGCTCCAACCTCTACCTTTTCTTTAGCATCAGTGGACCGAAAATAATTTATAAAAAATTAACTATGCAGTGTAAACTAATGAAACTTTCTGGCAATACTCTCTAGATGTTGGTGGATGTAAATATGACATTTTTCAAAATCAACTTTTTTTGCAGAAATTGTTTTTTCTGGGTAGTGTCCCCCCTTAATGAGGGCTAATAGTTCTGCTTGGTTCTGCTGAACATTCATTTCGGTCCGGCTGTTATAATAATAACGCACCATCAACCTATTAGCACGTCAAGCAAATCGGTAGTTCAGAGGTACTACTAAACTAACCGACGGCAGCACTCCGCGGGTGCATCACTCTTCAGCAGTCCGGGATCCAAGACATATGAGGGTACATAAGCCTTGCAAGTGTTTTTATGGCGAGTAAAAAAATGTTTTGTGAACAAGTGTTGGTATATATTTATACTAACACGTTTAATTTGTTACACTATGCACACCAACTCGTGAGCAGCGATTACTTTGCGGAGAAAGGGGGTTATCCTCAATAAAGTCTTCGTTCCAGGTGAACAGCTGGGGCTTTGTCACCTGTTATGTTTCTCTAGTCATAAGCTCTCTTTTTCTCAGTCCGTTGAAAAGCTAGTCACAAGAGACTGCCGTATTTACCATGCCATGCTTCGAAGCCGTGCCGGCCGAATGTATGCAACCTGCTTATTTGCTGCTCCTCGCTTTCCCGCATTGTGCAAATTGTCAAAAGGAGAAGCGCACCTCCAAGCACGTTAACACACGCGTGCATGGCCGCAATTGTGATAAACAGAACTGCGGCTTTACTATAGTTACTTTACAGTGAAAATTTACAAAAGTAGGACAGTTATTATAAAAGCCTGCGTTATATGATGCATGCCACCAGTTGTCCTGTGCATAAAACAAATCGTGACTTTTTTGTAGATTTCAGATGTAACGAATTTCGGATATAACATATTTCTGATTCGTGTTGACTTCGTTATAACCGGGTTCAACTGTACAATAAATCATATAAGCACAAGATATCTTAAATCATACAAGCACAACATATCTTTGTTATATTTTTACCTTGTAGACTCTTCCTCCCCCCTCCCCCTAAAAGGAATGTTTTGTGGGACCAAAAACCTAGATACATGCTTAAAATGAAAGAACCCCACACAATTTTGTTCAGAGCATAATGCTTTCAACAATGAACTGCAATTTCAATCTGGCTTCTTCAGAAGCATCAGCTTTGTTCTGGCCTAATCCACTCGCTCCCTTCATTTATCCCAACGCCCACAAACAAATTGTGTGCCTTTCTCTCCCGCGCATCCAAGGTTGTGAATGAAGTGACTGACCGGCTCTCTGTCTGGAAGCACGAATGGAGCCCTACAAGGAATGGGTAGTTGGACGCCGTCTCAAAGACATGCTTCTCCGTCTGGATCCAGTCAATGTCCTGCAAAGACAATGGAACACACAAGATCCTGAGCCAGACCTACAACGGGTGGACAGAGATCTAATACCACCACTCCACCCCAATGAAACCTTCACTGTACTTTGTTCGCCCGTTTCGCCCAGAAAAGACACTATCGGCACTGAGAAATAGGGCTAGAAAATTATCAGGCCACCTAACATATTTAGATTCTAAAATGCCTAGACTTTTCTAGGCCTGAAGCGACTTAGACCAGATTGAATCCTGATCAAAGTGTCCGCAATTCGACAGTGGCTTAATTAAAGACTTTTTCACGTTGGTCTAGTTATCTTGTATCACAAACTTCCGCTATGGAAGCAAACACCACATCGCTCTCACCATGCCACGTTTTAAACGCGACTGGCACTCATTCTTGTTTTGCCCCTTCTATATTTTATTTTATTTGTTCCAAGTTCTAAGGTACTCCTTTCTTCTGTCCCCCACACCAGATACGGAAACTATGTGGCTGGGGACGAGGGCGAACGTAAAAACCAAGCTTTTGGTTGCATGTCAGAAGACCCCCAGATGGTCCGACCTAATCATCAATCCTTCGCTGGGTTATGCTGGACATCCGTCGTTGTACTGCTTCAAAACCCTCGATTTTTCATCTCATTTCACAGGTGAAGCTAGCAAAAGAGAAAGAAAGAGAGAGGAAAAGACCTCGTCGTCGGTGACCAGCTCCTTCTTGATGATCTTCATGGCGTAGATGCGGCTGGTCTTGCGCAGCTCCACCATGAGCACCTTGGCGTACGAGCCACGCCCAATCACCCGGATCAGGTCAAAGTCCTGCAGGCCGTACTGACGGGAATCCCCAGACTCCACCTGCCGAGAAAACGCCAGGCACGTTCAATTCACTCATTGTTCCCGTTTGCTTTTAAATTTACGACAAGAAAATTCCGTGGCACATTTGATGGCATAGAGTTAACAGCAGCTGCAAATTTTCAATTGGTCTTGAAAAATTCTGCGGTGCTTCTTGTGGCACTTAGATTATATTCTCACACCTACCGCGTTTTTGTGTGCTAAGCACAGACACGAGCTTATTTTTTTTTTTCTATCTAGCTTAGCTTTCAAGAAATGCACGACTTTATGGCAAACATCCTCAAAAGGCCTTGCAACACGGAGAAAGCACGCATGGTAAAAAGCAGGGTGCACGCTTACGCCTCCTGGCATTTGGTCGTCAATGTCCTGTCCCAGTGGGGTGGCGGCCCCGGCCCCAGAGTCGGTGGTGGACGCCAGGGCCGAGCTTGCCCGCTGGTGGTGCACCTTGTGCCTCGGAGTACCCGCTGCACCGAGGGAGTAACCACGGGGCAACTCACCACCCCTCTCTTGCAAAAGTTCTTGCATAAGCGACACCCAGAACACTGACCATGCTACGTTAGCCCCTAAGCTGACGGTGCGCTGGAAGCTACATCCCTTGCTGGACCAATCGTACCTATCTTTCGTCGCATGAGCACGCTCCAATCTATATCCACATCCAGAGAGCAATTGTGAGTTCTTGAGAGCATCAAAGTGCATTAGAGGCTACAGATCACAACACCGTGTTAGCTGCCATGCCAAATTTTCTGGGGAGCTTTTTTCCACCAAGCATAGATTGCATTGGTATCGTGGTTTTCTGTGTTTTTGCACTAGTAGGGTAACTCTCCTGACACCAGGGACAATTTGGTGGTGGAGCTGATGTCTTTATTTTAAGAGCACAAATCATGCAAGCTATAGGTGTCATGTGGTCCACTAGTTACATGATCACGCTACTTGATCCCATTATGCACCAATTAATCACAGTGGCATGTGATGTCATTGTTGCAGCATGGCATCATGTGACAACACAATGCAGCATGATGTCACGTGTCACCACAATGCAACATGCTGACAATGTCATGTAAGCACTGCCTGCTTACTCCTCTTTCTTTTCTGCTTCATTTCTTCATTGATTTTTTGTAGAGCTGGCAGTATGAATATAAAGAAACATGTCATTCCCTTTGTAGTTCCAAAACACTTCTTATAACTGAAAGGGCCTATGAGTGAACTTCTTTAAAAACGATACCCAAAACCGAGAAAAGACAGCACAATGTGCAGATACAAAACTAGGTGTGTGTTTGTGCATTGTACAGTCTTTATTCAGGTTCAGGCTTTGATGATTAACCTGCACCACCTGGTTTGCACCCTTACAATGCACTTCAACTGAAATATTTTCCTCCTATTATATTACCTGCCACTGAATTACTCATTCAACTCTCCGCCACACGGTTAAATCCAACCTAAGGTTTGCACTGCGGTTAAGACAGACGGACGCACAAAATAGCGATGAGTAGTCCTGGTCGGATGTCCAAGTAACAAGGACCAAGAGAACTAACTTCGGTTGATTCCTCCCGTGCCATTGAAGGCGTCGCCACCATTGGTGGTGGTGTCGCCGGTCCTGGAGGGCGCCGGGGTGGTAGGCGCAGATTCCGCAAACTGGTCCTGGTCGTTCTTCTGGAATGGAACCAGAGACAACCTCTCACTGTGTTGCTCCGCCTAGCTCTGGGTAAACAGGTGCTGAGCTAAAAAGGTATTTTTCTCTTTCTCTCATCTGTTTAGTTCCCATGTGGTCCCTACAACCACAACTACCCCAAACACTCAGATAAGATTGAATAGTAACCAGAGCGAAAAACAGTAGAGAAGGGCTCTGCCATAGCAAAGTCAGGGAAAAAAGAAGCTTGCTGCAGTGCAATCCACTTATAATGATAATGAAAAAACCTGAAAATTCAATCGTTACAACCACAGTTCCATGTTTTCGGTTTTTATTTTTTCAAAATTCGGCATACTTTTTTGTGTGATTATTTTAAAATTCATTTTTCGGTTTCTTTCAGTGTATATTTAATCCTCAAAAAGATTACTGGTTCCTTTCGGTGAATATGAACGAAACACCATCGGACACCAAATTAGATGATTCTTGTAGCTGTGATATTTGTGATCACTCAAAGAAAAACGGCACATATACGTATGTGGTCTTTGCTGCAACTTCCATCAGGACAAACCTCAAAATTGCGGAATTCGCGGGCATAACCTTTAACGCGCTTCTTTTTCCTTCCCATTCTGACGACGTGACCATCCAAGGTGATGACCGTACAGGAACCAGTGGAATGACAAAAAAAAAATCTATTGTATTTATGTTCTCAACCACAGGGAAGTTTGAGAGAGGGTGTTAAGAAAACCTCGATGTCCTTTGAAGTGCATGAAGCGAAAAACCTCACATCTGAACTCTTTTTTTAAGACCAGGAACTTGGACACACTTAGCCCAATCACAGAAAGGACACAGATGTCCCGCAAAGGCCAATCCAAGACCTCTTTTGTTGCATGTTGAACCTTGGAAGATGGCAATAACGAAGACGTCACACAATATCAAACCTTGCAAAGCCCTCTTGCTTTCTCCCTCCCTCCCCCACCAACCTCAACGCAGCCCTAAAAACCAACCTTTTTCGGTAAAAACCGAATTTTAGAAAACGGATTAGACGTGCTTTTATCGGTTTTAACCGAAAACGCCGAACCTACAAACTGACCTTTTTCAGTTAAAACCGAATTTCCGAAAATGGATTCGGCGTACTTTTATCATTTTTTTTTTTTTTTTTTCAGTTTAAACCGAAAACTCTGAAACCTAGTTATAACCAATTATTGTATGTGGACTAGACACTGAGCATTTCTAGTCTAGAAACCCCACAAACTGATCGTTATAAGCAGTACATTGTTATATGTGGTATCATTAGAAGTGGATTGCCCTGCATACCTTTATCATTATTACATGTGTACTTCAAGTTCTTGCAGTAGCACTGCAACCCTGTTGCAGCATTTTATGGTGTAAAGTTAAGTTTAGGTAACCCTGCAACATTGGTAGTACCAGTCCTTGAGGCGTTAAAAATTTGTTTGTAGAAAAGACGCCTTTATTCTGTAAGCTTACTTCACTACAGATAATCCTGCTACACTACGCAAATGAATGTAAACAAGGTCCATCAACTACACAAAGTAAAATATCAGCTCGTAGTCTACATATCTCTCTAAAGTCGGAAGCACCACCAATATAGTCCAATGGGTTTGATAGCAAGGTCATCTCAGTTTGAGAACCCACCTGAAATTTGAGAACCACTATCGCTGAATGTTTTGTGCGAGTTAAACATTTTGCATACCCATTGAATAATAGCCAGACGACCAAACATTTATGACTTCCTTAAAAGAGCCAAAAGCATAAAATGTCCGAGATTAAATTACGGCAACTTTTGCACAAAAATCTCCACAATATATACGCGAGAACGCAAATTAGGAACGACACCCTCCCTGTCACCATCCTGTTGGGTTTTTTCTGCATTTCAATTACCATGAACTCCACATTTTTCTACCAGGGCTATCCTTCGTAGCTCCTCTGTTACTCTTAAAGATAAGAAATAAAGCTGACTGGACCGATGACATAATTATGCCTCATTAGCAACGCTGGCCCAGCCCTGACATCAAGAATGACGCAGCAAATAAACTGCCGGTTTCTTGCAGTGCCTTGTCAACCAACCGAGGCCATAATCGACGAGCTGCACACAGTCTACACACAATCATTCTCCACCACCATTTAAATCTTGGTAAAGGTGAAAAGATTTTACACTGTCACGTGACACTGCGAAGAAACATGGTCATGTAACATCATGTGATGTCAGAGTAAGATGTGACGTCACAATTTTCTAAATAAATTTAGCAGAAAATTTAGCAAGAAAACAATTCACGTAATGTTCCAATATCACGTGACACTGTGATTCGCCGCTAAATGTATCAGGGAGCATTTCTGACTAAGTTTTAGTGGGCCTTGACTCAACACCACACACCAAACACACCTTGGGGTCCGCTGTGAAACCTCGGCAATAACGGCTGTCGCTGTAAGAATAGCGGGGGGAAAAGAAAACCAACCAGGGGTCCCGAGCAGGCCAGCTTGATGAGCTTGTGGCACTTCTTGTGCACCATGAGCTTGCAGTTGGTGCACTTGAAGCCCTGCCGTCCCAGGCCCCAGATGCGGTCCAGGCAGAAGGTGCAGAATGCACGCTGGACAGACACACACACACAGATCCATTAAAAGATCAATCACCGCATCAACTCATGCTTGAATAACATAGAAATTGATTGATACTATTGCAGGTGCTCATTCCTCCCTTTGAAAAGATACAATTATACAAATGTATGCTACTGCGCTCTTCATATTTTCTACAAACTACCATACGAATGCTTGCCAGCACAACCACTTCCAAGACCAGAACTTCCCAATTTACCTTGATGACGTAAACACCTATAAAAAGAACAGTAGTTAGAAAGGCTTGCAAACAACTTGACGTGGTTCAAATGCAAAATGCTATGAAGAATACTTATGACGTAATTCACAAAGGCCTTTACTTCATGAAAGCTAAAAGCCTTTCACAATCCTTGTGAAAGGCTGCCTTTACTTTATGAAGCAATTTACTTCCAGGATTAAAAGGTCCCAATAGTACCTCGCTGAAATAAACACCCGACAAAACGTTAGCAAGACTTGCAGTAGTGTCGTGATGGGGTTCAAAACTCCAAGTTCTGGGAGGAATACTTATGTTGTTTTTCATAAGCCTTTATGAAATCCTTTGTAAATGCTTAAAACCTTTCAGAGACACTCAACTGTGTGGCAAATAAAGTAACATATGAGCAAATGAGGTTACAGAAATTGAGAAAAGGGCCAACAAGTCGGCCAGAAGGTTTACCCGGTTGAAGCGCTTGGCCTGGAAGATGTGACCATTGATGCGGTAGAGCTTACGCCACCGGCGAGCTCCCCTTCGGTAGATGCTCTCTGAAATGCCGCCACGGTTTTGCCACTTTGTCACAAGCTGGCGAAGGTTTCCAACAAGCATCAACAGCGGCAACAACCTCACGGAGGCCCGAGTTTTGTTCACAGGCAAGTCCAAACTACCGTAAAATACAGTGGAAGTGCCTAGTTCGCTCCCCCAAGCGCCCACTATTAACATTTCCCAAACTTGGGAATTAGGCAAATTATACATTAAGCACCCGATTTGACCAGACAAGCGCCCTTGCCTCGATCAACCCAGTTTTCAGTGAAAGAAAGGAAGGTGGGCGCTCCGCCGGTATTTTACCGTAGCCGGTGTAGTGACTACCATAAAATCCCGTAAGGATGCCCCCCCCTCCCCCGGGAGATCACCCATCCCGTTTTTTTGGCTAAATATCTGTAACATAAAAATTCCGAAACATTGCCCCCGCCCACCGCCCGCCCCGCTCCACATTCCCGTCGAACATCAAGCTACGTCCGGCGAGAATCGCACATCAACGGTGCGATCTGCGGCACCGGTACGCGTGACATTGACTCCCGTAAGACGCAAATTGTTTCCACGTGTATATTGCATCGTGAAATGCGAATCTGCTGCGCTTGCGATCTGCGGTATCCGTTCCCAAGTTTGTGGCAAATTCCCGCGTTTTTTCTGTGCGTGCGATATTGATTTCTAGCTGTAACAGGCGCGAATTGTTCCCGCGTGTGTACTGCATCGTGAAATGTGATTCTGCTGCGTTCGCGACCAGCGGCATTAGCGAGCTTGTATCAGATCCCTGCATTTTCGTACGCAATCTGTGAGCGCAATATCGGTTTCTGTAACGGGCAAGCTTGTAGCGGGTCCCCACGTGTTTATTTCACCATAAAACTTATATCTGCTGCGTCTGCAATCTGCAGTATCAGTTCCCAAGAGATGCGAGTTCTTGGCAGATTTCCGCGGGTGCCTCGCACCGTGAGACGTGAATCTGCCACAACCTGCAGTATCCTTTCCCGTGACACAGGAGTTTGTAGCTAATTCCCGCATGTTTATCGCATCGTGAAATGCGAATTTACCCTGTACGCGATCTGCGGTATCAGTTCCCGCGTCACGTGATTTATAGCGGGTGCACCGGTGCTTATCAATACTTTTCCATAAAGTTTTGCTGTGGCAACCCCAAAGACAGCCCACCCCATATTTTTTACCATTTATCTCATTTTGGGTGGGCGTTCTTATGGGATTTTACGGTATGCATGTTTGCATTGGGGGGGGGGGGGGGGGGGGGTTTGTTTATGAGAGCTTTCTCCGACAAAGGGGTCAAACTAAGTACCATGACCAACAACTAATAAAGTAGACCCCTGCATGAGTTGGTTCACGACTCGGAACAAAAAGTACAACAGTACCAAAACGACAAGGGCATAGGGATACAAGTAGAAGCACTTCTTTCACTTTTTGGTGTTATTTGAGCTGGTCACTTGCATAAAACTGCTAATCTAAACAATTCAAAGGATTACCGTAAAATGCCGAGCATCCGCCCACTCCACAATGAGCGCCCTCCCCTCAATTTTGTAACATTTGCAAGATACACAAAGGACATACCTTTACATATTGTTGACCTAAAGAGTGCAAATTCCCCAGTTTTCTGTGATTATCTCAAATTTTGAGCAGGTGCCTGCTCGGGATTTTACGGTTAGAAATGTGGTAAATACAGAAAGATCCAAAAAGAATTGAATGTAGGCTCACTGTCTTCTCCGGCACAGGGCATTCCAGGGGCAACAGGGACATTAGGAAAAACTGTACAGGTGTAAAAAAAAAAGCACAAATGAAAAAAAAAAAAAAAAGAAAATCTCGCATTACGAGTACATTTGTCGGTTTAACTGTGACAACAGCGTACCGTGAATTGTTATCTCAGAATCTTTGTTGAGTTCGTACAGGCGTATGGCTTCGTTGAGTTCCTCTTGCGTTGATATTGTGCATGGATCACCTAGGAAATGCATAAAAAAATATAAAGTTAAAAACAATTCATGCTGTGAGATTTAAAAAGACCTATGATACTTGGAAATGTTTATGTACGCTTGGCTTGAACAGACAACTAGCATTAAGAGCCAGTATAGAGGTAGGTAAAGATAAAAATGCTTTGCAATGCAGCCACTGAAACCGAGCTGAAACTTTTTGAGCTTTAACCCATCAAGCTCGACTTCAATGACTGTGGTGAAGTTTGCTGGACTTCAAGCTCTGAAACAGAAGTCTGGAAAAACACTAACTTTTTTTCTCTTTGGAAATGACAATTTCGTAATTTACAGTTTTTTCTTCTGATCTTGATTTTCTGGATCAATATTTGAGCCAAAATGTCAATTTATAATACCTGTGTGAGTTGAAATTTCATTTAAGTTGTCACCAAAACTGCACTTTATCAAAATACAAACATTTTGGCACTTTGCACATTTTTATGGAGGATATCTCAACATCTAAAACAAATAAAAATATAACTTCTTTTTTTTTTTTTTTTTTGCGAAGTGCAGCTATTTGTAAGAAACATACAATGTTGAGAGCATACTTTTGAATAGGTTTAGGAAATTTTTCTATTAAACTGTTGTTTTATTGCTCGGTAGCCAGACATTGAACTCCATTGCATTGTGAAGTAAATAATAATGGATTTATTTGAAAGTGCTTCCAACACTGCATTCTTCCTACTTTGTAGTACCAGCCTTGTGTTAAACATAATGAACAGTTTAAAAGCACTAGCGTTAAGGAGCTCGTGTGGCAGAAAAGCCGACTTCGACATCAATGGCTTTGTGACGGGAAAATATGATTGGTTGACAGGGTCACGACGTCACAGTCACATGACCTCGTGCAGTAATTTAAACAACTCACAACGTTCACATGAAAGGTGACGTCATGCGTGGAATGAAAGTTATTAAAAAACATGACGTGTAATGCGAATTAAAGGTCGCTGCATGTCTCAAATGACTTCACTTCATAAAGTAATTAATTTGCCTTAAAGAAAAATTTGAATTTTAGGCAGGATTCGAACCCATGACCCATCGGTTGCAAGCCAGACATGCTACTGAGTAGACCATGTTCGCCGCACTTCCTGCTCACTGCAAGGAAGAGCATGAGAAGGCGATGCGAACGGGGCCCGATAACGCTATCACGTTGCACTCTTAAAGGCGAAGCTTAAGCATCCTACAATCTTTTCTGGCTGTTTCTGCAAACAAAAGCAGGCAAGTTACAATTATATCGAGAACTAGTGCACCGACTAAATATAGATAAGATATTTTAATTAAGTCAGGAAACAATGAACAAGCTTATGCTGTTTCATTGGGTTCGGTAAAAGAAAGAATGAAAAAAGCTCCAAGACCAGTGTTCCCCCTTGAAGTCTTTCTTTTCTTTTGTCAAAAGCACATGCTTCTTCAATCTTGCATTAAAAAAAGAAACAAAATATTTGGGTTATATTAGATTGCCGTATTGCCTGCTTGCCCACTGAGTGCCTAATATATAGTCCTCCACAAATGCTAATGTGGCCATTCATTTGGGCATGTAAACGAGGACGTAAAACAGCAGTACCTTTCCAGAAAGTATGACTGAAGTGCATTTGGGGCCAGGTTAGCAAAAGAACTTGTATAAAGATGCCGATGCCCAGCAGATAGAGTCACAGTTCAGAAAGCAAATGCTTGTCTATCAGCAAGCAAATTCTATGCTTCCGTTGGGTGACCTCAAGAACACAAAATTATCGCTGTTATTCTTTCCTAGACATTGCCGTTCTGAAGTGGAAACGTCCCCTCCACCACCAAAAGGATATCAGTGGTATGGCAGGCTTCCTATCAGTCATGCACAATTTTGGCAGCTGGCAGGACTTTTTTTCCCCTCTTTTCTGCCAAACCTTCTACCCTCGGCCGCCGCTTCCGAGAAGTCACTAGGCCCGGGACAATCTTCCTTATCTCGGCCATTTCGGACCACGGCGCCGAGAAGTCGATTTCCCAAGTTGTGCCATTGAGATGCAAAAATACAGCCATGGCTTTCCACAACCGCGGGTTTACGCTCTCTAACAACTCTAATGTAATTGGTATGCAGCTTGCTACCCTAGCTAAATGCCAGAACCATTATCACGCAGATGCGGGCAAGAATGACTTGTGCAACAACCCTTGGAAGTGATCATACAAGATACACGCATACACCAAACCGCAAACCACTCGGAGGTGCTGAAGTTCAAGGTGACGCTCCTATCATTGGTCAACATACATGTGATAGCAACTCCTGCTGGCTTCAGCTGATATACAACCAGAAGTTTACATTGATGCAATATTCGTGCCAGGCAAACTCAGGTGTTCACTTTAATTTAAAAATTCACTAAAACAAAAATAAACAAAAAAAGCCTTTATTTTTAAAAAGCTTTTCGGGACACTTTTTTTTTTAATTTTTTCATGAAATTTTTTTAGCAATATTTCTGTTGTTAGACCTAAACCTTAATATGTGTAAAAACATTACTCAACATTTCTCCCGTGGGACTACAATGCATTCGCATTCCTACACGTAAGCAGTCGTAAGTGTACTCCTGTAATTGTTTTTAGCAGCCATGTCATTGGAAGTTTGTTTGGGCAGTTGGGAGAGGGACCCTAATGTGGGGGAGACCCAAATGCCGAAAACATGCGTGTTTATATATGTTTTTGTACAGTTCAGTGTTTGTGCAGTGAATGCTCTTCCAGAGTACTAGCGGCGCGGCGTTAGTTTTCGTCACCTGCGGCGGCGCCGCCGTCGCAGTCACTTCTCCCCATCAACAAGTGCACATACACGCCTATGCATTGTGCACCCTCGTAGGCATAAACCATCTGTATGTATGAGTGCATGCACCCACATTATGGTGAAGAGGCTCCCCTCAGGGGTGTTTTTCCTAAACAGTTCCTCACAGACCGCAAAAAAGACGGCAGTATTTTTTAACATTTTTTTGTTGTATGCAGCAGGAGTGGAAAATTTAGAACTTCATCTGTTTTTTTTGTCCGAAGCCGTCACACGTTTCCTTTCCTTTTCAACTTTGACACATGATTCTGTCTACTGCTGCTTGCCATTTTTATTTTTCTGTTCTTTCCAACATGCGGGTTTAACCGCAAAAAGAACGATGAGGGTGATATTTTTTATTGAGCTGCCTAGACCCGCAAATTGGTCCAACTTAATATTAGCAAAAAAAAAAAAAAGGATATTTACTGCATTGACTATTGGGTACCGAATCAAACATGTCTAGCAGTGGCAAGCGAGCTGCCATGCAGTGCAATTTGTGAGCTATTCACACTGTGCGAAAATAAAGCGAGCCTCGGCAGGCCCGTGAAAATTAGTGTTGGGCCGGGCCGGCTGTCAAAAATTGACAATGGGCAGAGGGCGGACCCAGGCCCATGAGACGTCGGACCAGGCTGGGCCGGGCTCCTAAATACCGGCCCGTGCAAACGTCTACATAGAGCTACCGCTTTTACTGACTTGTTATCTTTTACTGACTTGTTATCTTTTAACAGTTTTAGGAAAGCAGATTTATATTTAAAGAGCCAGTGACACACAATGACAAGTATGATACGCAGCCAGCGAAATAGCTAGGCTATCCAAGACCCGGAATTCTTAGGTCTTTTGTTGTCGCTTGCCCCCGCCCCGCCCCGCCCACTGCCCCCCCCCCCCCCCCCCCTTTTCACTCCGCGACATTGCAAAGGTAATTCAAAGGGGAAGGCACCCCGTGTGACTGGGTTGCCTGATACATGGGGCCCACAGTGCCCCGGCTCCCCCGTTATTATGCCACCAATGATAAGCTCTTAGACTCCACTCTACAAAAAGAAAAATAAAGTATCTTGCCCGATGCTACTACTACATTTATCGAAACCAAGGCCTTGATCAATTGTTTTAGTTTGTTTTCTTGCATTCAACTGCATAATTTCATAGGTGCTCAAGCAATCAGCCTGTGTGATACCAGATAAAGAGTGTAAGAGCAGAGGTCAGCTAGCAACATGGAAAAGCCGGGACGAGTCTTCAACCAGTGTGTTCAGTGTCCCATACTGCCAGTTCGTTGAAGCGCTTCTGAAGTGGCAACAAAATATCTCGCAGAAGTTTGCACCTCATGATGCTGGATGTCATGATCCAAAAGGACCAGTGAAAAAGGCAAGCGGACGTAAGCGTCGCTGTCTTCACGACATCCTAACTTGTGGCCGCTCAACTTTCTCTTGACTGACCGGCTGCAGAGCGAACCACGGGAGAACAGGCGACCGCCGCGCCTACATCCACCTCCGTGCTACCAAGATGAAGGGCATCAAGACGAAAAATAAGATCTTCAAACACCACCAGACGACAGACTCTCTTAGGCAGTAAGTCCCCGGACCTTTCCCCTCACCTTCTTCGTCGACCCACTTCATTGTGAAGGGTTGCTCCTCGTTGAACTTGCAGATGTCCCTCATTTCCTTGCATAATTTCTCCAGGGCGATCGCCGGGTCGATGTACATCACCATTATTTCACTGAAAAAAGAAAAGCGGAATCGTCCTTCCATTATGCTAGCAAGACACACCTGTCATTTCGTCCCTATCTCCTGTCCTCTACGAACATACTTCTTGAGGAAATTCATCGCCTCATGTTACGGGGCATTAAAGAAAATAAAAACCAATACATTTCTGGTAGTTTAGCGGTTAGCACACCTGCCGAGACAGTGGGAAGCCCAAAGTTCAAATCCTGGCTCCGCCGTTTATTTTGACTTTCGGCAGTTTCGTAAAACTTTGATCCATTCGGTCAAGTATGGTTCATTCATCTGCATATTTCTGATTATATATATATATATATAGGAAAGGGTGGGGAGGGGTGAGGAGAAACCAGTGATTGATGTTTTTGCCCTTGGTCCACTGCTTCAATAAAACAGTTCTGCTGCTCTCTCATTCTCATTATTTCCCTCCTCCTGCCTAGGTAATAGCAAGAATTAATAGAACTAGCAATCAATTCTTGAAGCAACGAAATTTCTATTAAACATCAACACATCTAGTGACCTGCATTACCATAAAAAGCTGCCAAGAAAAAAAAAAACAAAAAAAACAGCCTTAGAGGCTAACATGCAGCATAGGAAGCTGCAGTGTCAGGGAAGGGGGGATTGGAGAGACTTGGTGAATTTTTCAACCTCAGGAAAGATGGCAGAAAGCAACGACAGAGTTTGCTAATGTCGGTTCCGCAAAACAAACAAAATGTTTAGCGTTCAATATACCGAGTAATTTGCTACCTTTGGCATTCATCTTATTGTCCTTACATGGCAAACACAGCATTGTCTTCCATCTCAAAAGGATGCTGAACCGAAATCTGGATTCCACAAAACACGGGGGCAAAAGCGTGCAACGGGATGCTACAAACACCAAAACATCACTCATACAGCGATGTCTTGAATGGATGACCATATTTTTCAAAAAAAGGAGGCGCATTTGACAGATATGTTTATGTCTTGTTTTTCCGATAAGGAGAGGGAACGGCCTCGCATCTTCTCCACCTCACTGCCTTGAGGGGGCCAAGCGAAGAGAGGAGGAGACAATATATTTTGACGTCACGCGCCTCGTCGGCCTTGTTCAATCTCAACCTCTTTTTTTGGAAAATATGGCCATCCATTCGAGATATTGCCTTACGAGTAGTGTTGTAGGGATCGTAGCGTCCCGCCTCCATCTCCTGCATTGCTTTTTTTTTTTTAAATCCAAATTTCAGTTCACCATCCCTTTAAAGCAAGCATGGCACCTCCTGTGGTCTTTTCACCTTAGTGGCTTCTGGCATAATCAAAGGAGGCAAGAAAGGAAGGACATCACTGTTTTTCATCTCCTCGGTCTCAAATTTTCACCATGAACCTATATCAACTTGCCTGCCTTATCAGATCACCTTTAAGCAAAAGTCTTTGTCAAAAAGGTGTGCTTTATCTCACACTGAGCCCAACAATGTTTGACTGCAACTGAGGTTGAGCATTGTTGAGAGGGCTGACAATCAATAGGATGCTGACCCACACTTCCAAGGAATACATCCTGGCATTATCAACTCTTTCTTATGGAGGTACTTTATAATTTCTTAAACTACTATGCAGGTGCTGAGGGGTAATCACTGCTTTGTTCACAAGGACATTGTCAAACACGGTATGACTATGATAAATACTCCTTTCAGTCCTTAGGTATTTTTTACCAAGCGCCTCCGTGCAGCACTGAAGGAGTCTCAGGCACCTAACTTGGGAAAAAGTTGGATGCATGTATGCCTTCCTGACATCCTGTGCAATCCTCTGGTGGCTTCACCTTCAAATAGTGGTGCAATCAAAGCCACAGGTGTGCACTCATGCCCACAACTCTAGTGTTTCATCCAACTACTGATTGCACTACATGTGAGTGAAATGGCACAACTTAGCATCCATTGCAAAAAACCACTGCATAACCTTAAACTGAAAGCTGGTTGTGAACAGAATGTTGATTGAACCGGAATGGAATTAAACCGAAAACCGGCACCAAACCGTCATTTTTATCCGAACCGGAACCGTACCGAACCAAACTTTTTGCCACCACTATGGAACAGAACCGGAACTGAGCCGGAAAAAATTATAACGGCAACCGGTTCAGAACGGTTTACAATAATTTTTCTTCTTTTTTTTTTTTTTTATGTATCACAAAATGATTATTTGAGAATAAAAAATTGGCAGCTGTATTTCTGTGTATTGATCAAATCATCAACATAGAGAACTACAATGCATGATAAATTCTGGGTTTTCGTGGCGCTTTTGCATTGGCCTGTGATTAATCATATGTCACGTGGTCATGTGACGTCAAGACGTGATGTCAAGTAATGTCACGCCATGTGGCACAGTGAAGTCACTCGACATACTCATGTGGCTCACAGCGTCAAATCGATTTAAATTGAGAATGTCACTAGATTTATTCCCGTTGCTGACACCGTGACGTCACATGACATCACGACTTCGCACCACAAGTCATGTTGCACGCTGAGGTACTCACTCGTCATGAGCTCGAGTCGAGTGCTCGGGTTCATGACAATCAACATCGCCAACATTCGCGTAATGGCTCGTGTTCAATTAAAGATGAGAATAGCCGAACTCTAGAAATGTCTGAAGCTCAGTCCATGCCCTAGGTTTGCTAACCCCAGCGTATGACTATGATGAACACTGACGGCCCGTCAGTTCACGTGTCCACTTATTCTAATAGACTACTTCCATAAAGCCCTGCATGCAACACGGCGCGCATTGCACTCTGGGAACTAGTTGGCCAGGGAGGAGAGTGTCATGGTTTCGGTTTCGATCGACACGACGACAAGAGATTACACACCGAGCATGGACTATTAACGGCCGTTATCTCATGTTTTCTGGCCCCGAGAGCGTCATTGGTGGTCTCTAAACTAACCTAGATGGTCAGACCTCGAAGCTTTAGCACAAGCCCGAGACGTATAGCCTTTCTTAACGCATGCTTGTTGTATTTTTGTACTTGAGCCTTTCCGTTAGCGTTCCAATCGAGGTATGTGGACGAGCCAGTGCTGGGAGTCTCAACGCTGCGAAGCTCGGGTGCTCGGGGATCTTGCTTGTGTACGAATCAACAAGCTGTAGCAAACAATAAGTATGCATACATCGAGCTCGCGCCTTTACATTAGTGTTGTTGATCAGGAAGTTTTTTTCGTGCGTCCATAGACGAAATATAGCTTTTTGCAATTATCGATTTTCTTAATACGCCTGTGTACGCGTGGTAAAACTCGGAGGTGCCATTGAATTATACCACACTTCTTATCTCTTATCTGTACTGACCCGCAGCACTGCACGAAGCGAAGCTTTCCCCACCCATTTGCATTTGACTAATATTCAACATCGCGTATGCGCGTAAAGTTATCCTGCAATCGTATAGGCACATTCGCGCATACAAACCGTTTTAAGAAAGCAAAAGTCGAGCACTTGTGTGCAAAATGTCACATTATTCGCCAGAAGTACGCCGGACGGGCATGAACCCCTATGCGGTGCGCCAAACAAACGAAATTATTCAAAGTGCATTTGGCGGTTGCTAATGTCCATAATATGTGTTATGTGTTTGCTTTCTTCCTGCCCGAGTATGCCGAGATAATTTCAGACAGACCGTTCAGGCACAGATCTTCGGCGTCAGTAAAAGCTCGTCCAAAAAGGCTTAGCGAGGAGTAGGGGACGCTTGGTCGTAGCTAGCCGAGGCTCAGCGTTTGCGAAAACTTAATCTTCTATCAGCATAAAATATGACTGGGGGATATATGATGACACGAGGACGACATCATAGTAACTTTGGTGCAATAGTGAGGTCGAATTTATTGCGTTTCCTTAAAAGTTCATGCGTCAACGCTGGGCTCAACTTTGATACTCCTGTGAGGATGCGGCTTACTTTTCGCCCAATGAAGTAACAAGAAGCGGACGTTTGGCAAACAAAATACGTGTAATGCTCCAGGTGACCGAATTTCACTTGTAGTTTACTGGTACTAGACGGGATTATTGAAATTGGACTCAAAGATGAGGTGACTAAGCCACGTCTTACTACGTTTGCATACGCACTCATAATATCCGGTGTTTCGGGAACCAAGGAAAGTGCCCCGGCCTTCGTTTTGTATCGCTCGAGAATGAGTGCATTGTACATTCGGAAAAAAAGTCAGATAATCGAAAACGCAAGCAGCGCGTTCGGTCAATACCACCTAGAAGACAAGGCCTGCGCATGACGTTTCGTTAGTAGATCCCCGACCCGCCCCGAGCGGCAAACAGCCCGAAGCTTGACGAGAGTAGGGGCCGCGTCGCAACTACGTCGCATTCACTTGCGGCCGCAGCTGTGTGCGTGACTGCTGTGCGCGAGCTGATAGCGAGCTTCCAATGCATTTGCGACGTGCACGCGAACGCTCCCTCGGCCAGGAGCGCGAGCTAGCACGCGCTCCTGGCTTTGAGACGCGCATTTCTAGCGCGCGCGCTCGTTCTGCGGTAGAACGCTTCGAAGCTAGCTACCCGAGTTATAAACAGCGCCCTCGAAAATGGCCTCCAGTGTCAGCGTCCAGCGTCCAACGAAGGGCTTTTCAGCCCTTTGCGCAGCAGTAAGGCAATTTCGCTCATGCATTTGACGCTCCACGTGAACGTCTAACTTCATCGTATGCTATTTGCAAGAGACACTCGGCGTGAGCATCTGTTTCATTATCTGTTACACAAACCACTGAAGCAGGCGATGGAGCAGACGATGTAGCAGACGATGTTGCTCATCCGGGCTAGCTAGGGGGCGCTGAGGGGATCTACTAGTGATGACGTTTAGAGGAGGAAACGCGCAGGCCTTGTGTTCTAGGTGGTATTGGTTCGGTCGCGCCGTGATAGCATGAGATGAATCTGCTCAGGCGAAACCGAAACTGAGTGGCCAATTAGTTCCAGAGTGCACTGCGTGGTATTTCGCCGCATTGGGGCGCGTCGGTTTTGGAAACAGTCCATTGTGAGTTGAGGAGGGGGAGTTGTTTTTTTCCTTTATTCTTTCTGTGTCTGCCATTGCGTGGAGAGGAAATGTAATGGGTGTTTTTGCAAGTTTTTGACGTCAGGGATTAGTTCTTAACAGTATTCACTGAAAGTACAAAAACCGAAGCACGACCCATTTTACACATACGCATCCTGAGTCACCCAAACATGTTTTCGTTGTTGCTGAACTGTTTCAGATAGTTGTCCCTGAGAATAGAAACATTGAAATGGCCGAATATGACTTATTAATCCGACGTTACATAGGGCTACAAGTGTGTATGGGAGGGATACCTGAGAAGAAAGATCCTAGTGGCCTCAGACAGACAGCTGAACGTTGCCAGCTGCACTAACTCTTACCGGAGTGTCATTCTCAAGTTCTTCCCTCAAGCTTCGACCACCTCCATATTTTGTTTAAACTTCAGTTCGAGGGTGCAAAATAATAGCAATGGAGGATTACTGTTAACAAGTGTCACAAGTAGAATTGTCAAATTAGCACCCCGTGAAGGGAGGAGGGAGCCCCTCAGGATAAAAAAGTATTCCTTGGAGGAGCAATGAAAATTAAAAAAGAGGGGGTTGGGGGTAGTTTTAAAAACATACTGTTTTGTGAAGGTTCCTCTGCCCAGATCTTCAGCACAGACCAGAAGGCGTGACCCCGGAAACTACTTTGTTTGCAAAAATAATCTTTCCAGAAAGCGCATTTTCGTGGTGCCAGATGCTAGCGTTGTTCCACACAACGCTGCACCAAGCAAGAATAATTTGTGAATCTCAAATACATGGCATGGCACTGAGCAAAAACCCCCTGCAGCATGCATTTTGCCAGTGTTGGGAAGTAAACTAAGTACATTGTACTTAAACTACTACTTCAAGTAGATTTAGGAAACCTGTACTTTACTTGAAGTACATTCTCTGGGTGTGTACTTGTACTTTACTTAAAGGGCAACTCCAGTCCATACTTTCGATTTTGGGATTATGACTCTTCTTAGTGCAGTCAGCGTCCCTGAATTGCAAGGTGTAATTTTTTTCTAGTTATTGTGCGTAGTTTTAAAGATATCGACGCCTGAAAGTTTTGTTTGGGGTGCGGCCAACAAAACCGAAACTAGCCGCTCGAGACCCTGGCAACACTGGAAATCAGCCGATATGTGAACGTGACGTCACGATCGTTCTCGTTCAACGAGTACACAGGCCTAGCGCCACCTACCTCTGTTGCGCTAGCCGTCTAAAGATAGGAGGTAAGCTGATTTTGTTTTAATTCTGTATACGTGGTAGTTATCGACCATATGTAGCAAAAGTTAGTGCGTATAACCAAAAGCTAGCGACTGGAAAACCCGTGAACTCATACGGTGCCGTACTCGGCGGCCACCGCCGTGCGTGCGCTATGCCGTACTCGTCGCTTGTATACCTAAAAGCTAGCGACTGGAAAACAAGTGAACTTGTTCGGTGCCGTACTCGGCGGCTGTTGCCGTGTGTGTGGTCTTCCGTACTCGTCGCCAGGCCTAAATTGTCATCTGGGCTTCGTGGATGGAGCGGCGTTGCTTTACGCGGCGCTGCCACTGACGTACAGTACTGGGGGCCCTCTCGCTTTCGAGCTGCAAGTCAGTCCCAGAGACAAAGGTTTTAGGCTCCGGCGCGGGCCGCGGCGCCCGAACACACGTGTGCTGGGCTGAACACGACTGCTTTTCGTTGTTTTTTCCTCGGGTGCGTAAAAGCCGAAGTCCAAAGTCCACTCGTCGAACAGCGTTCACCCACACCTTCTCCAATTTCCGGTCCGTCGGACACTTGTGAAAAAGCACCTCCGTGTTGCGCAGAGGGTTGTTTGAGCAGCCCACAGCACTACAAGTTGCACTCGGCATCTTTCGAGGAACAGCTGGGCAGTCTTGGGCTCACCGAGTTGCTCGCTAAAACGAGTCTTAAAGTCCTCACAAGCAAATTAACAAAAGGCTATACCGAAGCTACACGGGCTACAGATAAAAGCAACGGCTAAACACGCCAATCACAAGCCGAAGTAGCGGTGGTAGCGGCTCAAAGAAGCGCACTTTGCGCAACGCCCGCACCGGAGGAAAAAAAGAGAACGATACGGACATCACGGCGCAATGTTGCTTTAGCGATCGGCAACCCGCTGGCCGCCCGCTAAGGAGCGGCGGCTCGCGGCGGGTCGCATTTTTGTTATCGGCATTAGTTGAGAATGCGGCGTCCTACGGACGTAATATTTTGGCCGGAGTCGTATTTTGTGTCACTACAGCGATACCAGTAATTTATTTAATTTTGAGTTTTGGCCGGAGTTGCCCTTTAAAGAATTTTTTTCTGGTACTTTCCGAGGAAAGTACAATTCCCGACTTCAAAGTACATTCCCTAAATTTGATGATGTTAAATTTTTATTGTGAAATGATGCTTTGTCAACTCCGAACAAATGCTGGGAGGGATATTCTACTCTATCCAGAAACGTGAGCAGACGAAGCATCGCTTTGTTTGTTCTGGGCGTGGCTTTCCCGTAGCTTTTTGAACTCTCGCTACTTTTTGGTCGGTCAGTGCGAGCAAGGAGGTTTAAAATATTAGGAGAGTAATATTAATCATAATGTAGAACCTGAGACTGTGGTGCAGAAAAATTAAATTTTCAAATCGAAGGAAAACACAGCAGAGGGGAACATACATCACAATGTTTTGAGACATTCTCTTTTGTCTTTTCCTTCGACTTGAAAGTTTCTTAATTTTTTCGCACCCCAATTATCACCAGCTCGCTTGCACACTCACTGTTTTTTGTTTGTTTTTATTGATGAGAGGACACTTTTTTATGAGAAAATTGTTTGCGGAAGCTATGGGGCTGACATCATGCTCTCTGCTAGTAAATTTAACCCCTTTGGGTGCAACAACCCAGTGCAAGCGCGCCAAATTCACAGGAGAGACTTCCGAATTTGGCTACATTCCTGAAAATAACTATTCTGTGGCCACTTGACTTTATGGAGTATTCACCGCTGTTTTTAAAAATAGGCAATGCACCCCTGATTACCTCTGAGAATGCATACCATTAAAAAAATCACTGTATAGGGGAATGAATGAGCATCATGAAAGATTGTGTTAAAATGCTTGCATTTTACTTTGAAAGTACATTGTACTTTACTTCAAGTACATTGCACCCAGTGTACTTACTACTTTACTTGAAGTACATCACATCTAATTTACTTCGTACTTTACTTGAAGTACTTTTTAGATGTACTTTACCGAACACTGCATTTTGCACTACCTGATTTGATTTCTTGCTCCCCGGAATTGAATTGAGACTGAACCAAAAGCAGTGAACCCGAACCCGAACCGATAAAAAATTCGGTTCGACACTCTGGTTATGAATGGAAGTTGTGATACATAAGGGAACTACAACTACAGTTCAGACAGGTGCCTCGCAATCAGCGATTTCTCTCCAATTTCAGAAACAAAACCGCAACAACGGACGCTGAAACGGAACTAACAAAACACGGCGAAAAAATAAAATAATAAAAATAACGGCCATAACGTAGACAGCGAATCAATACAGGTCACGTGCTGGCTTTAAATAAACCTTCGGGCTTTCGTCATTAAACGACGCCAACCGACCGGGCTCCCTTATGAGTTTACGCGTGCCCAGAGTGGAAAAACTCGAGCCCGAATCAATGGGTAGATTGTCGTCTTGGGCGCGACCGACTTTGCCGCCGCCGCCGCCGAGACGGGACGACGCGCCTCCGCGGGTGCGGTCACGGAACACCGAGCAACAATTTGCCGTGACCGCGTGAACGAATTGCCGTGCGCAAACAACACCCAAACACTCCTGCAAACAGGAGCAGAGAGAAACAAGCGGAATGAGCGGGAGTCTAGGCGCTGCGCTCTGCCTTCGCGCTTCGGTGGGCCTTTGCGGTGGCCAACGACGATTTCACGGCACGGGCTGCACTACGGCGTGAGAGCCGCGGACATCGTGCGAGCGAACGGGAGATTACGTGTGGCGAGCCAGTGAGGATCTTGCAAATACGATACGCGGCAAGACTTGGGGTCTAAAGGAGGACAAACAGAATACAGCAAACAAAATTAATATGAAAAGAAAAAAAAAAAAAAGCTTTTTTTTTTACTCGCGGCTCAAAAAGAAACGTCTGAACCCGCGTCAGGTTTCCAGCAGCCGTCAAACACTGCTTAATTAACCGCAAAACTGCTGTTTCCATAGTACATGGGCTCATCTAAAGCGGCACAATAAAATCTTGTTTGGAAAATTAAAATCAGTGAGGTTGAAAAAAGAATAGGGAACGTGAAAAGTGCGGACGGGTGGAAACCAGCGCTGGAAACCAGCGCTGTCAACAGATGCAGCGCTGACACAACCAACGGTTTCGGAAATCTGTTGAGGCTGACAGCCGACAAACTACAAACGGGACAAAAACCAAAAGCGATGCGCTCACCCGTTGTATGCCGTCTTGACACGGATCTCGTTACCTTCACCGTCAGTCATCTTGAAGCCCGATTATTAGCGCAATCTAAATGTGATTGAATCAAGTCCGCTCCTGAAGCAACAGCAGTGGTGGGGGAAGGCAGTTCGCCTTGCGTCAAAAGCGACGTTCCTTTGAGAGAAGAGCTAGTGGAGACTCCAGCGTGCAGTTTGTGACATGTGTTGGAGCGTTAACGAGCGCCCTGACATTTTGATCGAGTTCCTACGGTGGTTGCTGTGCGCATAAAGGGACCTAAATTACCGTGAACGTGCTTCAATGAGTCAAAGCGAGAATTCCAGCGTCCGCCATGCTGGGGCTGTGCCAAGAACGGAAGCGGAAGTGCGCTTTCAAAATTCCGTCAGGCTCTGGAATTCTGGTTTTGTCACAACCAAACAGTTAACAATACTATCTTATAAAATTTTATTTTAGTTAACAAGAATGTTTTAATATAAAAATTGACCAGAAAAACTGCAAAAACGTCATAAACTATTATGGTAGATTATTATAAATGCCACAAGAGAACACCACATTACTTTTGTATGCTCGCTGCTCACTGGTGCTCGCTGGCTTTACATCTATTAGGCTATTAACTCCTCAATCCTCATAAGATTTTGTTGTACTTGTATAATTAGTGAAAGACAATTAGCTTGTTTTATATTCTAAACGCTGAGACAAAAATAATTAAAATAACGGACAAGGCGACAGTATATTTTTATTTTCCAGGAGTTACGAGTTGAAACCCATGATTAGCGAAATATGCTAATATGACGTCATATCGTTTATTGGTCTACGCATACTACAGATGTTGAGTTGTGTAGTTTGTGTAGTTTCTACTCAAATAAAGTGAACTATCTAGTTTATTTTAACTCAACCTCGTTGTTTTCACTGGTAGTTTCTCTCGAAGGTCGTGTTCCAAAATCAACGTTGTCCAAATTGTACTCGATTTTACTCCAGGGTAAAGGTTTTGTACCTTGGCGTTTCAAAACCTACCCGCGTCCAGCGCTTTTCAACCTGAGATTACACGTCAGACGACCCGCCGGGGTAGCTCGGATTCATTTGGGTAAGATTTGGAGATAGGAACACAGCCCAAGTGTCAGTTTCGATCACGTGCGCCTCCACTGCGATTTTATCATGGAAGACGGATAACCGAACACACCACACACCTTTCGGAAAACCTCGGAAGCAACTTTCGGAAGTACACGTATGTTCAGTGGGACCGATGAATTCGTCTGCTCTGCCTGGCTCTCCCCGACTGCGAACCAAACGCTGAATGAATGACAGGTGATTTCGACAGGTAAATACAGACCTTGCGGACCGATCAGTCGCTGAATAACTCCTCTTCGGCACGATTGCCGAAGGGCCGGGCTATGTTTTCGCCGATCCTGCACCATGATGAAGTTTATGCAACCGGCCCCAAGTTCCAAATCGATAGAACGGGCTATATTAACGGTCAGTTATTTCAGCAGATAGCATAGAGTGACCTGTTACTCTACATGTTTTGAAGCCCTACAGGATCAAAGCATTCGAAAAGTGGATGTTGCACATGCCATCAATATGCTCTGTGTTACACACCGAGCCCAAGATTGTTACTTAATTCTCTGTGGGATTGAGTAACGTGATCAAATCGTGAACAGAACGAAAACTATAAAGACGCGAAAATGACAGGGCAGGCGCCAAGATCGAAAATTTATGGACGTCTATACACGATAGAGCATTCCATGAATAGTGGATGAATTAAAACGACCGTTCCGGTAAAATGATAGTATACAAAATCACGGAGAGGCACGTCTGCAGCTGAAGATGTAAGGAAAGCGACATGTGGCAGGCACCTGCGCACCAAAAGCACTTGTTCGCCTGACCTTTTGTTGAATTCTTCGAAAGATCATGCAAAAGAACAATGGCGGATGGGCCATGCTATTATGATGTGGAACATGCATTCATTCTGTAGCTCCTCATCTGCTTACAAATTCATTACACGTTGGGTACAGACGAAACAAAGAAATGCTTTTGTGTGCGCTACACAAGCGCCCGGCACCAAATGGAGATTTTGGCCCAATGCAAGAGCAGTCTCTCCCTCCAGAAAAAAAAGGTGTGCTTTAATTAAACATATATGTACGGTGGGGCAAGGATCCTGGAAAGGAGGTCGTCTCCTCTCCAGTGTTTGCTCTGCTAAAGTGGAAAGAGGTGGGAGGAGCCTCCACTTTACTCTTAACCTGTCACCAATCTGTTCAATGACTCACAAATATATATGCCTCTTGTACAAAACAGTGGTTTATTCAGAAGAAAGCACCTCGGAAATCAATACAAAAGAGTGGTTCATGTTCATCTAAATGAACATGAACCAGCTAGCACAATTAGCTATTTTGTTGCAGTGGTTCAGGTCACATTCGATTTGGGGTTAGGGCTGTCCAGACAGAACACAAGTTGTGCCGTGCGAAGCAAAAAAGAAATTTTGTGCAATATTTAGTATTTGATCCGGCACGCATGTACGATTTCAGGGAGGACGAAACTCGCCGTTGTCTCGTCCCCTTTTTTTTGGGGAGGGGGGGGGGGAGTTTTGGGACTGATAACAGGAGTGCAAGCCGTGAGTAACAGAGGGTGTGAGTAACTGCATCCTGGGACCTACGTCATGAGCTTCTTTGAGGGACGCAAAGGGAGGGTTGCTTTCCCTTCAACAAAACTCGGTCCAAAGCAGACCAGAAGCGTCGAAAGAACCTCCGCCTCCATCCGACAAAAGTTGTGCGCGGCAGAAGCTGTGTCTAGCATGGACAGCCCTTGAAGGGATGGTGAACCGTAATTTGAATTTAAAAAAAAACAATGCAGGAGGTGTAGGCGGGGCGCTACAATCCCTACAACACTACTAGTAAGGCGATATCTCAAATGGACGGACGTATTTTTGGAAAAAGAAGTTGAGATTGAACCAGGCCGACGAGGCGCGTGACCGTCAAGATACCTAGTTTCCTCCTCTCTTTGCTTCGCTCCCTCAAGGCCGCGAGGCGGAGAAGACGCGAGGCCGTTCCCTCTCCTTCTCAAAGAAACATGACGTCAACATTCCTGCCAAATGCGCCTCTTTTTTTGAAAATTAAGGTCATCCGTTCGAGATATCGCTGTATGAGTGATGTTTTAATGTTTGTAGCATCCCGTTGCACGCTTTTGCCGCGTGTTTTGGGGAATCCAGATTTTGGCAAAGAAAAAAAATTGTATTTATAAACAGCCTAATTGGGGCAAGCATGTCACAAAACAATTTCTTCAACAAAAACAAGATATTTTACAGCAATATTTATCGCGCGGGACTGATTTTAGTTTGCGGCTATTTCGTCCGTTTTAAATTGCGCGCCACAAAGTTGGTATTATACGTCACGGAGTGGCTGCTCTACGTCACGGAGTGACGTATTCCAGCCACTCCGCGCGTGTCGAAAGAGCGGGAGTTTCAAATGTGGATAGGTTGTGACTCCGACTAAATTACGTCCTGTGGCGTAAATATTGCGAAAAAAATTTGTTTTTTTCGCGGAGGATTTGTTTTGTGACATGCTTGTCCCAATTAGGCTGTTTAAAAAACACTTTTTTTCTTTACAGTTACCCTTTATCTCTCTCTCCTGGTGTACATCCATGGTGCATCTTGTACCCAGATCGTAACAATATTTACCAGCACTAATGATAGTGTCTCTGCCAGATTTAAAAATTGGGTCAGAACAGTTCAACTAAGAGGATGACTTTTAATGTGGGCTGAAGTATATAGCTTATTGCCGCCGCAATCATCGTCACTAGATGCGATACTGCGGGCCACCATGATATGGGCTTTTCTGCAGTGCCGTGGCTCTTCTAAGCAAAAAATTAATATGATTGTAAGTCTCAAAAAAGCCAAATGGATGAAATTATAACTCTTTCAAAAACGAAAGTAAATTCAGTATTTTGGTGTCCATCGAGCTATAACTATAAGACTTTAGCTTTTGCTATCTATTTTTTATGGGACTTGGCATAATGAATCAACGTTTTAGTTCTGCAAAATTAAATCAGCCCTTACCAATATGCATTTTAAATAGCCATGACTCCTACTCGAGATGTCAATAAATAAATTATGTATAGTTAACCAAACAGCAATACCTGGGAAAGGTAATACAGTACATTAGACAACAAATAAGCCTCACATATTTTCACCTAGCTTGGTTGCTTGAGCCTTTTATATATTTCATAAAGTGCGGTCACATTTGATATAGGAAGCTTTGAGTTACTGAACACCTCAGTATATAAGAGACTTCCAGGGAACAGACCTCTGACGCGGTTTTATCCTCGACAGATGTTCTTACTAGTGTCAGCAGCCTTTGGCTCTAAATTGCCCTCTGCACTTCACTTGGTATCAAAAGATCTCCACAAAACCGTTTTAGAAAAACTGGTGCCCTCTTTTGTACATCATCCTCGTTAAAAGGACCAATCAATTCAGACTCTCGAGGTCTTGCTTACTATCAGCAAACATAAAATAAACAATAGTGAATCGGGATTTTGGTGCATCTTTTTCCATTGATATTTGTGCCATGTAACCAACCATTTGGTTGCATATCAAAGGTCCTCAGGTGATTAAAATTAATCCTCAGTACTTTGCTAGTACATGCCAGATGCCCTTCATTGACTTGGCGCGTAAAACTCCCAAATTTGACTTTTTCCATCATTTTTTCAGAACAATATTTTGTGTACATTTCTCGGTCTATCTGATAAGTATAGGAAAGTTTAAACCTTAGTTGTAATCGATACAAGAGTTACAAGCATTAGCGCAGCCATTGCACGAGGGGGAGAGAGCAGCAATGCACGAGACACAAGCGGAGGATGTACGAAGAACCTGCTCATACCGTCCCCAAACAGGAGGTGGGGGAGGATGGAGAGAGCGGGGAAGTTAACCCGGGGTATTTGTTTTGGTTCACCGATCCGTACTGGAAGATAGGGATGAGAAAAACAGAGGAGAGAATTAGAAAGATGAAAGGGAGCAGTGAACAAAATGAGCAAAAGTCAAAAGACTTGAATGCTACAAACAGTTCACCGACATGGAGATACATCTTCTATACACCGTGGGTTATTGACCTAGGGGTTCCTTAGAGCACCCTCATGGGTGCTCTAAGGAGGGCTGAAACTTCCGCAACTGTTCCCGCCCTCAAATGAAGTATTCTCCGGTTTGTGCAGCATTTTGGTAGGCCCGAGCCAACAATTGATGTATAACTGTGGGACCATGCACTCCCGTTACGTGCATTAGTGTTTGCGAGGTCTGCAAGCTTCTGCCCGGCTTTATTGCATTTATGCCAAGGCCGGAAAGGGTTCTCCGGCTATCCTTCGAAAAAGATGGGTGTTTCTTGAAGCTTTTGAGAACCCCTGTTTTACACCTACATCTTCAACAATGTCTCCAAGACGACACACACATCGTAGGCGGCATACTAGAGCTTCCCTCCGGCGACGGTTGGCTGTGTTCCTTCGCAGGAGCGCTCGGGGGGACATGGAGGCCCGGAAGCGTCCGGCGTCCGTGCCGCTCCTTGCTGAAGAGGAGCAGGGAGCAGACGGCAGGCTGCTGGAGGACGGACACCACAAGCACGAAGGCAACACGGCCGAGGCGAACATCCCGGGGGGCGTTCGGGAGGAGTGGCGCAGCATCCTGTTGCTGCTTTTCCTCTACATTCTGCAGGGCATTCCTCTGGGGCTGTGCTCTGCCGTGCCTCTCATGCTTCAGAACAGGCACGTCAGCTACAAGGTATGCCCCGCCATGCTTTGAGTCGCCGATCGTGCGTGGGTCATGCTGACCTACGGTATTCTTTCTTGTGGCACGACATGCTCCCCGTAATTGGTGTGAGCCAGTTTGATACACTAGATGGTGGGGGAGTTAAAACACTGGAGTTGTGCAGTGGGCAGGTGACTATGGGCACTGTAGAAGAACTTATCGTTGGGCTAGTTGGTGAACATTAGGAAGCATGGTGTAAGGTGCAAAAAACAACGGACACAAGGCAGAAGACACACACACAGGCGCCTATGTGCGTCTTCTTCCTTGTGTCCGTTGTTTTTTGCACCTTACACCATGCTTCATGACTATAGGCAGTTCAGCTCTTTTAATGCTTAGCTTTAAGGGGAAGGGGAGGAGGAATTTAAGGTTAGGCATACTTGGGTTCAGCATTGAGGCGCCAATGAGTTGTGTCGTATGCTCCGAAGTAGTATTGTTCCGCTGGTGTTCACTTTGTTTTTCATCTGTATAGCGTGCCTGTAGCACGAGTATATCCCAGAATCTACATTGGCAACAATTTGACCTTAAAGGGGCAGTGCAACAATTTGCGGACTTTGGCTAATTAATTGCGGGAATTGATCCCGGCTACATATAAAACGAAGGACCGAAAACTATTCTTTCCTGCTTGCCCTAGTTTTCATTAAAAAAAATAAAAGAAATTGGTATCTCTGGCACCCCTCAACTCAGCATTGAAGCGGCACCAGCTTCGCCTGTGACGTCACTCGGAGTGGCGTTGGTTTCCGGTTGGGTTCTTCTGGCTTCCGTTTCCCCTGCGCTCGCCGGCTCGCCAGGCTCGCCGCTCTCCCGCTTTCCCACTGATTCCCGACCAACATGGCGGCGTGAGCGGACGGCCTGAGCGACGTCGAGCGCAAGATGCTTGCGACGCGGCGGGCAGTCGAAGTCGAAGTCGAGGTCGAGACACCAGGAACAATAACGATACCACGATACTGCGGACCACGAGCAACGCACTCCGTCGAGCGAGGGAAAGACAAAACGTCCGGGTTGCTTGTGTAGCCACCGTAGGCGCCACGAGCGGCGACGGATGACGGCGACGGCAGGTTTTGTTAACTTGCGGTAGATGGCGCCACAAATAATTCATACCCTTTTAGCGGCAATATTAGGCTTTTGAAGCGTTTCTGCATGCCTAAACAACAAGATTTTTTAAACTTAACCTTAAATCAAGCTTAGAATTGCCTAACACTATCACTTACAAAAACCACTCCGAATGACGTCACACCACAGGTTCCATTTGCGGCCACCATGTGGCCACAGGTTGGGAAAAAAAGCGTTTTTTATTTTGCGATTACGCAGCGAAATAGAGGTATATCGGGGTATGGTGGCACTTTTTCTCTTACTTATGTCGAAGTAAACAATATAAAAAATAGAAGCTGCACATTCGTTCAGTGTTAAAATCATTGCACCGCCCCTTTAAAGGTTGACTTGAAACGAAGAGGGAGAAACCCACCCTCGGCTTTACTCCTTGCTATTCCTCCCACAAGAAAGGAGGAAACTTCTCCTTTCTTTCTTGCTGTTTTTCATAATTTTTTGCCTGCTTGATTTCCATTGTTCTGGACATGTGAGAAGTATATAAAAAGATGAGAAGGAAAATACAAAAAGGTGGAGAATTTCTGCCACGCAGGAAAATGTTTCTGTGGGGCGTCCTTCATAAACGAAAGCATATGATTCAATCTTATAGCCTTGATCACAATTTAATATGAGCAGTGGGGAACTGTACATTCATGTGTGGTATGAATCTTTGAAGAAAAATTAGCAATATTTCATTTCATTGAGAGCATTCCAGCTAGTTCATCATTTGCAAGACCAAAGGTACTAAATAGGATCAACATAAATTCAGTTTGTACGGGAAGGGAAGGTCGAGTGACATAAGAGAAGTGGAATCTAAAGCGCATATCGTGTTGAGTCTATTTCACGACTAAAACTTGCATGACTGTACATTTCTCTCTTTCTTAATTCTTTGTGCATCGTATGCACCACTACAGCACATTGGTTGTGGACTCGGTAAGTTCTAAAAATATGTTATATGATGATGACATACTTCCTCTCCGCCAAAGACGTGGTCTTGAAAGTAAGCAGGTAATCTTGCTCGACCATTCTTCTGGTGTCTTATTTTTGTTCTGATATATTTTTTTCTTTACTCCCAGTCGACTCGAAGTTCAAAAACGGAAAAGGTAACAACCCGCATCTGTCCATTTGCACCAACATCTCCTGCCTTGTGTTTAACATCTCGGAAGGTGGACAGTGTTCAGCCAGGTTCCATACAGAAGCGTTGTCGCTGGAGACCTTAGTGCTGAGCTTTCGTTTCAGAACCTTGCTATAGTCTGATCCATGTTTCTGACTCATGTTTCTGATCCATTCCAATGTGAAGTGAGAGTCGGTCCACATGGTATATTCATACACATAGCTTGGTGTGCTTGCTTTCCTTGGCATTCTTCAGATGTCTGGCTCCGATGACTGCTCCCATAAGTTCTAGACGAGGAAGCGTTTTTTGCTTGATCGGAGCTACTCGAGTCTTTGCTAATAAAAGCCTGGGTCGCTGTGGTGGCAATGACTTCTTAGTGTTCACTTTGTTGAACGCAAGTAAAAGCGCCGTGGGCGCTTTTACTTGCGTCTTAAAAAATATGTAGTTGAGCATCCCTGCAATGTCCTTCTTGAACACAAATCTGGGGATGGCAACTGCATGAATATTTGGCAAGTCATTACACCAGTCTTTCCACTCATTCCTCAGATCTTTGGGTAGGGGACTGTCCCAATTTATTCCTCTGGTTCATAGCTTTTGAAAAAGTGCCTTGACTTGAATCGAGAAGGGAGATAAAACTCCCAGTGGATAGAAAATCCTAGATGTCGCTTGCAAGACAAAGTGTTTTGTGAAAAGATTAATCTCCAGAAATATCAGTAGAGTTGTCATTAAAAGCCTCAAAATATCTTTCACTGGATCGCAAATGACTCCCAGAATTTTCATTGTTCCTTTTTTGAAGACAGTTGCTGCAGTTTTGTGCTGGCTAGACTCTTCTCGTTCTAGAACTTCTCTCAGAGTTTTGGAATTTAGTCCACTTTCTGAGAGTCATTCCTTAGTCTTGCACAATAAACTTGACGTCGTAGAAAAACCTGACGGCTCCTTTTCCGGTATCTGTGCCAGTCACCAAGTCGTCCACATAAAGGGAGGCGTGAAGCTCATCAGCAACATCCTTTTTCTGAAAATTTGGTTAAAGTGCAGGCGAGCTGGTGTAAGTTATACATGATGATTGGAACCTGAGACTGTGGTTTGAAAAACAAACTTATGAAGTAGGAAGAAAAAGGGACCGACAACGTCTCCGTAGGCCGATTTTTCGGGTGTGGGAGGATTGTAGCCATTAGGAGAAATAGGCTACGTGTTGCACCAAAAGATACCCTTCTCATCTTCCACATCTGCACTTCCCTTTCCTCAAACGTCAAAGAGGGTAGTTGTTGAAACCAAAGAAACCCAAATTAATTTCTGTCTGTCAGGAGTTTCGATAGAGGTTGTCTCCTTTCTCCAAATATTCATTCAGAGCCTTGCATCCAGCTGCATGAGAAGATGCATCGAAAACGACTTGCAATCGTGTCGTCAGTGCATTTTCTCGAATGTCCTCTCTGTCTGGCGTGTAAAGTAACCTGCCTCCATCGTCGGCAGTCTCGTAGCTCAACTGCATGACCTGCTGTCGAGTACTCTCCGAAAGCTTTGTCATAACAATAATTTAGGGAGTCATTCCTCGAGAGCTGACTTACTAGTTTCCGAAGTCTCGTCACCATTATGTCCTGCTTGCTGTCCTTGAGGTCGCCTTATTGTCTTTCCACAGGTATGACACTTTGTATTGTATGCCAGACTGACTGATGTTCTCTTCGAAATGCAGCATCACTTGACGCATTTCCAGTGTGTTGTCTTGTGAATCAATTATTCTCAGACTTTCTAACTCCCCAAAATGATTGAAGAATGCCGTCAGTTGGCTCTTTAATATTTGCAGAAGTACATTTCAGTTCTCTTGGGAGCCAGTCGTCGTGCAAACCGATGTGTTTTAGTGTTTGTGGAGGAGCACTCTTCTTTTTATCCATGCTGGGTCGCACATGGACTTAGCATGTCGTCCATCACAAGTAGCATGCCGATAGTGCGTCTGCAGTATTTAGCTCGATCACCACTGGGTGCGTATCTGAAACACCTGATTTGATAGACATTGCTTTTTCTGATCGAGCGGGAGACTGGAAGAGCAGTCTGGCAGTATTGTTGTTTGTCCCCTTGCAGAAACAGCATTTTACTTTGAGGGTCTGCTGTATAGTACCGGTGAGGTCGGTCTAGACGATTCTCGTCAATTTGTCTAGTCCCCATGCTTCGTGCTCTTGCGTCTTTAGTTTCTGTGGTCTTAAACCCTCTCTTCTCCAGACTTTCAACCTCCATGGATAAAAACATGAGTAGCTTATCCAGTTCTGAACAATCAGGCTGGTTTCTAGGACCAGCCATAGCAGTTGTTGCAGCCAAATATGTTGTTCTGTGGAAGTTCACAACAATGTCGCATAGAAGAGCTCGCATCAGAATGTCGCGGAGCATCGATGAAAAACTTTACTCATTGACGCCCAACACCTGGAGACCTTGCACATTGACCTGCACTTGGTCGAACATCGATCGTAGACCCGAGGTATTGTTGGATGATTTGACAGGTGGTAATCAGCCTCAGTCTCGAGAAGTGTTCCTGTTCTAAACATTTTTTGTCTCCAAAGCGGGGCTTGAGGATCTCCACGGCATCAGCATAGCATGCCTCAGTTCTTGGCATTACCTTGACTGCCGCTGATGCTTCCTCGGCAAAATACATTCGAAGGTAGACAAACTTTTCGCTGGTGGAGAAAGTCGGGTTCTTGTGAATGGTTTCGTCAAATTGCTCCCAGAACGCCGACCATTGTGAAATTTCAGCCATGAGTAGCGTAATGGTGAGCTTTCGCAGCCTGGTTCCCGTTAGTCTTGGGGCTTGGACATCGGTCGGTTGCAGAACAGGTCCTCTGCTTTCCCCTCGCAAGATCTGGTTTAGCAAATCTTTTCTGCATTTGAGATTGCTGGGGTGCGATTCGCTTCGTCTTCATACTCAACGACTGTCCCAAATTCAGTTTGGAAGGAACCGGCTGGTATATGGATTAAAATCTTTGTTTATCTGTCTGAGTGCACTGTTGTTAGCACGCAATCGTTTGACTATGGTGGTAATCTGGCTTATTGTTGAATCTTGATTTTGGAAAAGAGTGCTTGCCTCGTTAATGAGCCGTGTCTTTTGAGTCCATCGGGTCGTTCTCTTTGCCTCAAGTTTATCCAGGGATCCACTGAGCTGACGGGTTTTCTTGTACCTTTTTCGTAGCGTGATTCCCGGGCTTCAGTACCGCATTGTTGAATTGAAGACGAGGAAAAGCAGCGGCTTTACAAAGATTCGAGAGGTTTATTCCCACCGTCCGTTTTTCTCAGGATCAAAAAGGCTATATAAAGAAAGAGCCCCATGCCCTTCGTGCACAATCAGGCTTGCCATCCTCGTTGTTTTCGCTTATGCTTGATCGGTTTTAATTACACATTTTCAACAATTGTTGACTTTGCATACCAATTTGAATGCAGAGATATTCGAATCGGCCTTCTGATCAGACACGAGAGCCGCCGTGTTTCAGTAACAGGTGGAGTATCATAGATCTGGCAGGCAATCTCCCTTATCTTGCCGAAACAGATTCAGAAATAAGGCACTCTAGCCATGGTGCAATTAAACCTCAATAAAACTGGTAGATTATTAGCTCCATTGAGCGCACTTCTCCCGACACACCGGTGTATTGTGGCAAAGGAAGGCCAGCGGAGGCAGTGTTGAGTTGCCATTATCCCACTCTGTAGTAGTTTTTGCTGGAGGAAGCCCTTCCTTCAGGACATACAGTAGCCAGAGACTACGAGTTGGACAGCCAGGGGGGAAGAGAGACGGCATGCATGGTGCGTCGTAAAAGTAGGGTACAACCTGCATGGTAGTGTAAAGACAATTTACAATTAGAAACCCTTTACTATTTTATTTGTTTTATTATAAATCATTATGTCAAAGGCCTCTACCTGCATTACAAGCTTACCACAAGTTTGTTGTAAAGAAACTTGTGGCTTTGAGTGAAAATATAGACGTAGCAAAGAGAAATTGGGCCAAGCGCATAATGCTAGCCGAGGCGTTTGGAACATTGATCATGGAAAAATAGATTGACGTAGTAAGTTTGAATGTCCTTCTAAATTGACCGACAGTAGTGTACGTGGCTAGTAGTGACGCGACATCAGCTGCCATTGTGGTGACCTCGTTGCCGACCACGTACCTTCTGCAGCTTGCATTTTGCACCGCCAAACTTGTTTTTGTAGGCAAGAGCAAGTTGGAATGACCACCAGCATGGCACAGTGATGTCACATGTGCTAAAAAAATCGACCGGAACATGAGGATAACGAAACAAAAATGTGCATATTTGCCAGGTTTGTCCCCAAAATATTAGTCCATATAATGGGGTCCATATTATTGAGAAATTAATGTAGCGGAATCCTGCCGCGCTCCCGACAGCGAGCGAACCTCCCATTCACTGCTTCCGTGGCACGGTCTTGGCTCTAATCAGGAGCAGGCCCTGTTCAGCTTTGTGACGTGGCCGTTCAGCGTGAAGCTGCTCTGGGCACCCATCGTGGACTCTGTATACTCGTCGTCGTTTGGGCGCCGCAAGTCGTGGCTGGTGCCCACCCAGTATGCCATCGGCCTGTTCCTTTTCTGGCTGTCGGGCCATGCCAGGGCCCTGCTGGGGGACGACGGCGAAAGTGCCAGCGCCCCCGACATCCTGCTGCTCACCATCGTCTTCATGGCACTCAACTTCCTGGCTGCCACCCAGGACATTGCGGTGGATGGCTGGGCCCTCACCATGCTCTCCAGGTGGGTGGCGTGCCACCTCGCTTGTAGCACTGCGTTGCAAGGTCAGGTTGAATCGGAGGTGTAGACGCTGCAGCTCTCGCTTGGTCGTGAGGACTACTTCGATGAGTGCGAACCAGATGAAAACTTCTTGCTAGTCACAACTAGAACTCGCACTGAATTCGACGGATTCCTGTTACCGGCACGGGCCAGTTTGTATGGTGCCCCGCGATTTCACGAAGGCACCCGTCTCCTTAACTTTGGGCCCATGGGGTGGCTAACTAGTTAAACATGCATGCTTTGATAGAGTTCATCAACAGTCCCCTGTGTATCAAAAGGAAGAGAATAGTCTGCTCTTAGTTTTGAGACTGCAAGATGCAAGTGAAGCTCCGGGCTAACCACCATTGTGTTGTTGTGTCACCCCAAAATGAGATGGTTTATAAAATCCAATACAGAGTGTACCGTATTTACTCGCAGAATGAACACACTTTTTTTTCCGAAAAATCTATGCAAGGTTGGGGGGGGCATTCATTACGCGAAGTAAAAGTTTTGCGTCTGTATTTACTCGCATAATGAAGGGACCTTTTATCCTGCGAAATCGACGTAACTTCTAACCTCTTTGCGCGCGCCGTGCGACCCCGTAACTAAACTGGGCTGTGCAAAAGAAAAGAAAAAACCTCTTCGTTTTTTGTTTTTTCTCTTAATTCCGTGTTTTTTTTTTTTTTTTTTTTTACCGCCTTCCGCAAGCTGTTTCGTTTCACGCGAGTGAAAAAAAAAATCGAAATTTTGAGAGCCGACTTGGGGGGTGCGTTCATTACACGGGTGCGTTCATTGTGCGAGTAAATTATATTAAGGTCAGTGTCACATTCGAGCCGGCTGTGACATGAAGTGTACTTTCCAAATTGAAGCCTCATACCTATATCCTATCATTACCTGGGTTGTGTCCATTTCCTCTTCATACTGGAGGATTACCGCCGATGCAATTGGTGCCATATCGTTGAAAAAAGTATTTGTCCATCGCTGTCTTTTAATCGCAGGAGGCATGTTGGCTATGCGTCGACGTGCAACTCTGTCGGGCAGACTACAGGCTACTTCCTGGGCAATGTGGTCTTCCTGGCACTGGAGTCTGTGGACTTCTGCAACCGCTACCTCAGGGTCATCCCACAGAAAGAGGGAATTGTCACCCTCGAAGGTAGGGTGCCAGCTGTGGAAGCTGCATGCTCTATGCTGTGACCTGGGCCGCTTTAAAACCACAAACACAAAACTGATAGTGAAAGTAAACGGTCCCACTGAAAAATTGCTGCTGTAAATATGCCAAAAGCATGATTGCCATAGGTTTCCTTCTTTAAAACAGCAGCACTGCGACAGAGTGAATAAGAACTCGGTCTGCTTTACTCATTAAAGCAGAAGGATAGCATGACTGTCCATCCACTTCAATGAGCACCCATTGAAAGTGGACAGTGTGGTTCTTGTTTACTATTACAGTCTTGTATATTATAGCTTTAGTTGGAAAGTTACATAGTCAAAGTTTTCAGTAAATTTACACAACTGCAGTAATTGAAGTTTTTGAACCTTAGACTTCCATAATCCCAAACCAAAGCGTGCACCCTGCAGTGCATCCATCACACAGGAGCAAAGGTCCACGTGGACCTTTGCTCTAGATCAAAGGTCTCAAACACGCGGCCTGCGGGCTGCATGCGGCCCGCGACTTGCTGAGGCGCGGCCCGCAGGCAACCGGCTGAGAGTCCTGGTTCCTATGTCTCGAGCGCTAGAAATACTTCAAAGTAATTTCATGTTGTCGATTCATTTTCGTTCAAAAATTAACTGTGCTCATTTAACATAATCATATTGTTTATGCTTATCTGTGTTCATTTGCAATTTGTTTCGCTTTATTTTTTGTTTCCCAGCTTTTTGCAATGTACAACCATTCCACTACTAAGCTGAAAGCGCGAGCTATTCACTGAAGATGCATCTCGTCTGCCCGAACTCTGGATCAGCCGGAGCAACTGCCAAAAATAAAGCTACGAGCTCAAGATTCTTGCCTTCAAAAAAATATCCCAATTAAAAAACAAACTTTGTTTGACTGTTGCAAGAGAAATTGTCAGGAAAGCAAAAACTGTCAAATTAACTGATTTTATTTTTTAGAGACATGGGGAGCTTGATTAATTTTTGAGTGAATTGAGCAACGGGAACAGCAGTGTACTTGTTCTCTTGTCCTATTAAAAATGCCATCACGTTAGAGGGGCATTGTCATTTTAATTCTTGTTATCACATCAGGTCAGAGCCCAAAGTAGTCATATAAGCAAATCAAATCTAAAGATGGCACTGGCAGGTTCACAGCCCCCCCCCCCCCCCCCCCCCTTCCCTCGTCTTAGGCTGGCCCTCGACCTTTCCGGTGTGGGACATCTGGCACCCAGGCTCAAATGAGTTTGAGACCACTGCAGTTTACAGGTTTTCCCGCTCATTTTAATCCAAGTGACGACCAATTTAATCCCGGGGTCACTCAATTTAATCCAAGCGCCATACAATTTAATCCAAGCGCCAAACAATTTAATCCCGGGGTCAGTCATTTTAATCCACAATATATATATGCACTTATTGTGTTCAGTGGTCGTGTTTTGCTTAAACATTTGGTAACTTAATTGTTTATACAATTAGAATTTTGGGGGGGGGGCAATTAATAATTTGATTACTTTGAGTTACTAGTCCCACTATTGACGAGGCCTAATTGATGTGTTGGTTACTCTTTGTAGAGCGCAGCTCTTAGGCACCAGTTTCCTGCTTGAACGGCGTTGCCGTCGGCGTAATTACGCGGTGCATGATGGGTAAATTCCCCCCCTAAATTTAGCGGAAACATTTCCCCGCTACATCTAGCGGAAAGTTTTCCCTGCTAAATCTAGCGGAAAATATTCCCCACTAAATTTAGCGGAAAATTTTCCCCGTTAATTCTAGCGGGAAAGGTTTCTCCACTATATCTAGCGGAAAGTTTTCCCCGCTAAATCTAGCGGAAAATTTCCCCCGCTTTATTTAGCGGAAAACTTTCCCCGCTAAATGTAGCGGAAATTTTCTTCGCTAAATATAGCGGAAAATATTTAGCGGGAAATTTTCGCCGCTAAATCTAGCGGAAAATATTTAGCGGGAAATTTTCCCCGCTAAATCTAGCGGAAAATTTTCCCCGCTAAATCTAGCAGAAAATATTCCCCGCTATATTTAGTGGAAAATTTCTCTCGCTAAATCTAGCGGAAAATCGTCCCAGCTAGATTTAGCAGAAAATTTGACCCGCTATAGTTAGCGGAAAAATTTTCCTCGCTAAATCTAGCAGAAAAATTTTCTCGCTCAATTTAGCGGAAAATTTTCCCTGCTAATTGTAGCGGAAAATTTTCACCACTAAATCTAGAGGAAAATTTTCCCAGCTAGATTAAGCGAAACATTTTCCCCACTAAATCTAGCGGAAAATTTTCCCCGCTAAATTTAGTGCAAAATTTTCCCCGCTAAATCTAGGAAAAAATTTCCCAGCTAGATTTAGCGGAAAGCTTGGCCCGCTAAATCTAGCAGAAAATTTCCCCAGCTAGATTTAGCGAAAAATTAGCCCCGCTTAATCTGGTGGAAAATTTTCCCCTCTAAATCTAGTGGAATATTTTACCCGCTAAGTCTAGCGGAAAATTTTCCCAGCTAGATTAAGCGTAAAAATTTCCCCTCTAAATCTAGCGAAAAAGTTTCCCCGCTAAATTTAGCACAAAATTTTCCCCGCTAAATATAGCAGAAAATTTTCCCAGCTAGATTTAGCGGAAAGTTTGGCCCGCTAAATCTGGCGGAAAAATTTCCCAGCTAGATTTAGCGAAAAATTTGCCCCGCTATAGTGTAGTGAAAATTTTCCCTGCTAGATCTAGCGGAAAATTTTCTCGCTGAATTTAGTGGAAAACTTTCCCCGCTATATCTAGCGGAAAATTTTCCCACCTAGATTTAGTGGAAGATTTTCTCCGCTAAATCTAGCGGAAAATTTTCCCAGCTATATTAAGCGGAAAATTTTCCCCGCTAAATCTAACAGAAAATTTTCCCCGCTAAATTTAGCGCAAAATTTTCCCCGCTAAATCTAGCGGAAAATTTCCCCAGCTAGATTTAGCGGAAAGTTTGGCCCGCTAAATCTAGCGAAAAATTTTCCCAGCTAGATTTAGTGGAAAATTAGCCCCGCTTAATCTAGTGGAATCTTTTCCTCCCCTAATTCTAGCGGAATATTTTACCCACTAAATCTAGCGGATAATTTTCCCCGCTAAATCTAGCAGAAAATTTTCCCCGCTAAATTTAGCAGTAAAATTTCCCCGCTAAATTTAGCGCAAAATTTTCCCCGCTAAATCTAGCGGGAAATTTTCCCAGCTAGATTTAGCGGAAAGTTTGGCCCACTAAATCTAGCAAAAAATTTTCCCAGCTAGATTTAGCGGAAAATTTGCCCCGCTTAGTCAAGTCGAGAGTTTTCACCGCTAAATCTAGCGGAATATTTTTCCCGTTAAGTTTAGCGGAAAAGTTTTCGAGCCAAATTGATTTAGCAGAAAATTTGCCCCGCTACATTTAGATGGGAAAATTTTCCGCTAGATTTAGCGTGAAACATTTTCCGCTAAATACAAGCTGGGAAAATTTCCCACTAAATATAGCGGGGAATGTTTTCTGCTATATTTAGCGGGGGAAATTTTCCACTATATTTAGCAGGGCAAATTTTCCTCTAGACTTAGCGGGGAAAATTTCCCCCTAAATCTAGCTGGGAAGATTTTCCGCTAGATTTAGCGGGGGAAATTTTCTGCTAAATCTAGCTGGGAAGATTTTCCGCTAGATTTAGCGGGGGAATTTTTCCACTAGACTTAACGGGACAAATTTACCCCTAAATCTAGCTGGGAAGGTTTTCTGCTAGATTTAGCGGGGGAAATTTTTCGCTACACTTAGCGGGGCAAATTTCCCGCTAAATATAGCTGGGAAGATTTTCTGCTAGATTTAGCGGGGGAGATTTTCTACTAGACTTAGCAGAGAAAATTTCCCAGTAAATCTAACTGGGAAGATTTTCCGCTAGATTTAGCGGGGGAAATTTTTCGCTAGACTTAAAGGGGTACTCCGCCGTTTTCTTCATAGTCGCCAATTTGCCTAAAAGCTTGCTAGACACACCAACAAACATCGTTGAACTAGTAACCCAAATATTTGGACAAAATAACGTTTTTTCGTGCAGTTACAGAATTTACAATTTTGGACCTCATCGTGTTTTTCAAAGTGAAAAGCTCTACGGGCAACATTGAAAAAGTGACGTCATGGTTGGGTAGGAGTTCACTCTTTGGGCTGTAGACTTTGTTCACATCTGATTACAAACAGTTTCATGGTGTCAAATGAATGCTTTGGAAGGCAGCTCCAGCCCCCGCGCAGCAGCACGATACAAATGCTCGGCATAGTTCATATTTAGACTGCCTGCTCGAACTGCAATCCAGCCCAACCGTGACGTCAGGGCAATGAAAAGCGCGGGTATATTCGAATCTTCGTTTTGGCGTCGTTTTCATTTGCCGATTTCACAAAAACTATTCTGAATTTCGCAATACTAAATAGCATACCGAAAAGAGTAACGGACGGCGATTTCGAATATATGGTTAGTTGGGGTTGCTCAAAATATCGCCGGAGTTCCCCTTTAACGGGGCAAATCTACTGCTAAATCTAGCTGGAAAGATTTTCCGCTAGATTTAGCGGGGAAATTTTTCGCTAGACTTAGCGGGGCAAATTTCCCGCTAAATCTAGCTGGGAAGATTTTCTGCTCGATTTAGTGGGGGAGATTTTCCGCTAGACTTAGCGGGTCAAATTTCCCGCTAAATTTAGCTGGGAAGGTTTTCTGCTAGATTTAGCGGGGGAAATTTTCCGCTAGAGTTAGTGGGGTAAATTTCCCGCTAAAGTTAGCGGGGAAACTTTTTTGCTATATTTAGCGGGGCAAATTTTCCGCTAGATTTAGCGGGGCAAATTTCCTGCTAAATCTAGCTGGGTAGATTTTCCGCTAGATTTAGTGGGGGAATTTTTTCGCTTGACTTAACGGGGCAAATTTATCCCTAAATTTAGCTGGGAAGGTTTTCCGCTAGATTTAGCGGGGGAAATTTTCCGCTAGACTTAGCGGGGCAAATTTCCCGCTAAATATAGCTGGGAAGATTTTCTGCTAGATTTAGCGGGGGAGATTTTCCGCTAGACTTAGCGGAGCAAATTTCCCGCTAAATCTAGCTGGGAAGATTTCCCGCTAGATTTAGCGGGGGAAAGTTTCTGCTAAATTTAGCTGGGAAGACTTTTCGCTAGATTTAGCGGGGGAAATTTTCCGCTAGACTTAACGGGGCAAATTTACCGCTAAATCTAGCTCGGAAGATTTTCCGCTAGATTTAGCGGGGGAAATTTTTCGCTGCACTTAGCGGAGCAAATTTCCTGCTAAATCGAACTGGGAAGATTTTCTGCTAGATTTAGTGGGGGAGATTTTCCGCTAGACTTAGCGGGGCAAATTTCCCGCTAAATCTAGCTGGGAAAATTTTTCGCTAGATTTAGCGGGCCAAACTTTCCGCTAAATCTAGCTGGGGAAATTTTTCGCTAGATTTAGCGGTGCAAATTTTCCGCTAGACTTAGCAGGGCAAATTTCCCGCTAAATCTAGCTCGGAAGATTTTCTGCTAGATTTAGCGGGGAAACTTTTCCGCTAGATATAGCGGGGAAAATTTCCCGCTAAATTTAGCGGGGAAAAGTTTTTCTAGATTTAGTGGGCAAAATTTTCTGCTAGACTTAGGGGGGGAAATGTTCCGCTAAATTTAGCGGGGAAAATTTTCCACTATATTTAGCGGGGAAAATTTTCCGCTAGACTTAGCGGGGCTAATTTTCCGCTAAATCTAGCTGGGAAATTTTTCCGCTAGATTTAGCGGGAAAAATTTTTCGCTAAATATGTCGGGGAAAATTTTCCGCTACATTTAGCGGGGAAATTTTTCTCCTAAAATTAGCGGGGGAATTCGCCCATCATGTGCCGCATGTTAACGCCGACGGCGACGGCCACGTTGACGCCGCTCAAGTCGGAAACGGGGGCCTAACTCTAAAAAGAGTAACCAACAGATCAATCAAGCCTCGTCAACAGTGGGACTAGTAACTCAAAGTAATCACATTAGTGATCAAATTATCAATTGCCTCCCAAAAATTCTAATTGTATAAACAATTGTTTTAAGTTACCAAATGTTTAAGCGAAACACGACCACTGAACACAATAAGTGCATATATATATTGTGGATTAAATTGACTGACCCCGGGATTAAATTGTGTGGCCCTTGGATTAAATTGTATGGCGCTTGGATTAAATCGAGTGACCCCGGGATCAAATTGGTCGTCGCTTGGATTAAAATGAGCGGGAAAACCTGTAGATCATTGAGAGACTTAAGGCAGCTGCTCACAAACTTGCTTGTAATTGCAAGGAAAAGAAGGGATAGGCTTTACAGGCTCGAGCCTGGGCAATCGCTCGTCTTTCTCACCACCAACAAGTTGAAAACAGCGTGCCCGAGGTCAAACTTGCATCGGATTCAGGACGAGGCATTCTGTTCCTCATTACAGGGTTTATGTACTTCTGGGGGCTGGTGTTCCTGGTGACCACGACGCTGGTGGCAATGCTCAAGCACGAGCGGGGCCCCAGCCGGGGCAGCGCGGCCGAGGACGAGCCAGAGCTGGGCCTGGTGCAGACATACAGCATGGCTTTACGTATCTTCAAGCTACCCAGCATACAGACCTTCTGCATCTTCCTGCTCACCTGCAAGGTCTGTGATCGCCCGCAGGACGAGAACACTCGAGAGGTAGCAAGGACTAGCGGCGAGATTAATTTGTGACAGACACCGCCCCCTAGACAGCCCGTCACGAATGATAAATTTACTCAAGCTGGACTCGCCGCAGACACACCGGGAACAACTTAGACTGAATTTTTTACGCTTACCCTACCCATCACAGACGCATAAAAACGGACTGTTCCCCCTTCCCCAACTGCCCCGTTGGACTATGCGGTTCAACCGTAGTAGACCGCTAGAACCGTGCCGACAATAACATTTTTAAAAACTTTTTTTTTTTCTTGAACCATTGTTGAATGAAATTGCCCACCGAAAGAGATCGTTTACGCGGCCCATTGCCAGATGAGTTTTTCTCGAAGCTTAATGCATTTACATACTTGCCCGTCTTAATTTTTAGTTTATTTGTCATTTCCGACAATTTGTATCGAGGATGTTCCACTTTTTACTGTGTCCCATTTATTTGTGTCATGTCCACACTGTAAACGTAGTGTGTTCACGATCAGTGCCAGCAACAAGAACAACTTCTTTATTTTTGAGCGCGCACTCCTTTGGTCTCTTCGTGTGCACGCAGTGTTGCTTCCGCTAGCATATGGTATGCACACCTGCCCAGGCACCGTCGGGGCCTGCAGTATTGCAACGCAGTCAGGCGCGAAAATCTGAACCAGCCTCTCCAAGGACAGCACGAGTGGTGCAGGAGCAAGCTCATTTGGAGGTTATGCCGTGCAGGTCGGCTTTGCGGTGGCGGACGGCGTGACTGGCCTCAAGCTGCTGGAGGCCGGGGTGCACAAGGAGAACCTGGCACTGCTGGCCATCCCCATGGTGCCCATCCAGGTGGTGCTGCCTTTCCTCATCAGCAGGCACACGAGTGGCCACAGCCCACTGGACGTCTTCCTCAAGGCGTACCCTATCAGGTGAGGTGCCTGGCGGTGCCATGGCAGCAGCGGGGAGGTGGTTGTTACACTCTTGTTTGTAACTTTTATCCTCAAAATTTCGTAGTTTTTTCGGTCTATAAACTGCTGTTTCCACGGAAAGGGTGGTATGTAATTCACACCTTTGTGTAGGGTCGGTGCAGAAAATTGCATTGTTTGATAAGCCTGCATGTGTTCACTGTGATCAGGGGCAGACAGAGGTATTTCTAGAGGGGGAGGGGGGGGGGGGGGTCAGCATATTGGATGCTTTACAACCCCCCCCACCCCCTTGGTTTCCCTGCCCTCAATTTTTACATATGCAGAATTCAAGAAAACACCCGGCACCCCCCCCCCCCCCCCCCCCCCCCCCCCCTCTGAATCTGCCACTGATTGTGATCATGATGTATGCACAAGTTGAAGCCAGTTTCAATATTTTCATTGGTAAATTGAGCAAAAAATATAGCCCCCGCAGCCAGGGTGGAGAATAAAAATCAAGATGATTTAAATCACGATTTTTTAAATCATCATCTAAATTGGGCCAGTTTTAATATAATGATTTAATATAACCTTTCTCGCCAAAATAATTCCCCAAAATATTTCATTTGTTGTTTGTATATCATTTGATGCTTTCTATCTGCATTTGTTTTGTACTGAAATAAAAGAAAAAAAGAAATAATTTGGCAAGAGAGATTTATATTAAACTGAACGGTTCAACAAGCATTGCTCTTCTGAGAAAATCGGATCATTGAGCTTTATCTACCTTGCACTTTGTTCGTTAGTTACGTAATGTCTCATTGCAAGCAAATCAGAATGTGAAAGAATAAAAAATTAGAAAAAATAATGTCTTGAAATAAAATGAAAGAGTATTATAAGCAAAACTAAGCACAAAGAAAAGCTAACTAAAAAAATTCAGCTGTTTTTGTTCAGTTTGACTAGGGTTACATCAATAAAAAGTTGTTAATTAAACTGCATGAATCTAAAGTTACAGTAATTCTTCCGCATTGTTATCACTGATCGGACGGATCAACCCATGTTTAAAAATACATGTAGTAATAACGTCATGATTTTTAGCCGCAGTGATTTAAATAAAATTAATCCGATTTAAATCGAAGAAATCCGCATTTAATCAAATGAATTTGATTTAAATAATTGTTTTCTTAAAAATCATGATTTTTTTTACTACCATGCCCACAGCACAGTTAAGGTCCATACTTAAATAACAAAATGCATATAAAGCCGTATTCTGTAAGGTGCACCAGCGGAAATTCTGGAAAAAAGGCTCAAGGTAGACCCAAGCACTTCTTATGAGTTGTGAATGCGAAAGCATGAATGTCGTTTTTCGCTGCAGCCACTTCTGATCCTCTCGGCGCTGCGTGCTTGCGCCGGAGCAGAAACAGCAGAGGCGCTGAGAGAGGATCAGTGGGAGCCTCGGCCGTTTCTGCTCCGGCGTGGGCACACAGCGCCATGGGGTGGTGCTGCGTGCCCATGCAGCGCCACTCCATGGTGCTGTTTTGTGTGGCTTTCTGTGTGGTTTCAAAGCTGGGATGTCTCAGATCGCGGCTTCCGGAATTTATCTGCCGTTTGGCGCGGCTGATGACATCGGCTCGCACCATGGGACAGTTACGATGCACCGGAAAATATGGCACAATAAATGCGATGCGCCTTTGACAGTCTCACCTGCAGCAAGTTACTGCTATAACTAATGGGTTGGGGGAATCGTCAAACTTTGGGTAAAGCTTACTCCGTATAAGCTCAACTTCACGAACCACTGGGTTCGGTGGCGGTTAAGGGACTGCATAAATCAATTTTTTAACTTATCGCGCTGGGATTTACAACAGAGGTGCTTGAAGGTGTTGCATTCATTAATTGAGAGATGGATTCATGAAACCTCTGGAGTTAAAGGAAAGAAAATAAAAGCTGGTTTTGTTTGTGGAGAAATTATCACTAAGCCTTTTTTCTCAAAATTATCAGAAAATCGTTCTGGGTTATTCTGGCATTTATTACGACTGCAAAATTCGTGGAATGGAAAGGAAATACAATTGGCTTACCTATTCTTCACTGCAAAATTGGTGGAATGGAAAGAAAATACAATTGGCTTACCTATTCTTCACTTCATTTGGCCCAAATAAGTGCCAGGATGACAAAATATTTTCTTAAGTATACATGCATAGAGAAAACATAGTTTTTGGTTTTTCGTGGCTTACTTTTCACAATTTTAGTGAAAGCTTCCAGCATCTTTGGGCACCTTTGTAGTAAATCCTAGCGCGGTTTGTTAGGAAACCGATTTATGCAGTCCCCTCGAACAGCCATCAATCCTTTTGGCTCACGTCGTACATACTAGTGGTATAACAAATATATTTTGCAGAACCTGAAAGATGCTACGAGTAAGATATTTCTGGATTATGGCACTTTTAGTATCAATTGAGTCTCCCTGTGTCTTATTAGATGTAGATCACAGTGCAAAAGTTTGGGATGTCTAAAGGTGTACAGAAAACTGAGCCCTTATAAGCATCCGGCATACCTAGGTTTCACTAACCCTATCCCAACCTTTTGCAAGGTGGTGTCACCTTGCAAGAGGTGACACCAACTTGCCTGTCATTACCCTATGCGGTTCATGTGCGAGTTAATTGCTGCAAGATATTCTGATGCCTTTAACAGCTAAAATAAACCAGACAGCAGGAGTTTCAAGTAACATGCTTTCAACTAATTCATGATAAATATCAGAAAAATATCCATTTTACAGTGCTGCTTTCAATGTCTAACGAGTGTAATTTTCAAAATTTCTAGGTGCAAATGGTGCACTTTTCCCTTGCAACTTATACTACAACTGATTTGTTTTTACAATATTACATCTCTACTTTCGGCTCTTATGGTGCATGACCCTTTGTGTTATTATTCGTCACCTTACCTGAATGCTGAAAGTACTGACAGTAATGACACTGGGGCAGTTTGTTGATTGTTCTGTGGCCATGTTATGTCCTAACGTTGGCCAGGGTCTTGGAAGGGACAGCGCTTTCTGATCTACATCTGACTGAAACCTTTAAAAGGCATGCTATCTTTGATGTGTCATAAATCAGTGGTTCTCAACTGGGGGTACGCAGATCCCTTTAGGGTCCCTGAATCTCTCGACTGTCAGTTAAATCGAGTGATAGAACTTATTTTTTTTTATTGATACTGGCTCTTCCACAAAGCTAAACAGACAACACCTTGTGTGCCAAGTGAGTAGGGCTTCTTTGTTTCAGTGCTTCAAAGTTGCTTTCAAGTTGACTTTTGTCATTGTATTCATCCGAAATTCCATTGGTGGATGAAGTCCCCCATCGCTCCCACCAGTCTAGAACGGGTCCCCAAAACATTAGTGGTTGAGAACCATTGTCATAAATTATTAAAGCAATACATAAAAATTAATAGTAGCTGTTTTACAACTATACACTTCCTAGTACATTTGCAAGGCTGTCACTTTCATTTTTATTTGATTTTCAAATCAACTGCATTTCTTTGGGGGATGTTGATGAGTGTACTGTAGCATGCAACTTGTTAATTACAGGATAAAGTAGACCTTCCTTTTTTTTTCTTATCCCACAGATTACTATTTGGAGTACTATTTATGTTCCTGCTCAGTTGGACGTACAGAGTGAAGAATGTCGATGGCACTTTCCCCATCTACTACTACGTCGTCATCATCTGCGTCTATGCCGTTCATCAGGTATTCAGTGCACTTCCTACTTCACGCACATTTTTTTCTGGCTGAGAGAATATTCCACGAGACCGAAATTAAACGAAAGAACCAAAATAATGTGGCAATTTGTGTTCTTGCTTTATACCTTCGAATTGATAAAGTACTAGCATGAAAGGCTAATTTCGAGTAGGGTACCCCTGCCTTCACATAAGCTTTGGTTGTAGCATCACAAGGCTCAGACCTGCATGAAACAGGCTGCAGATTAGTGTTTCATGAGCCCCAGGCTAGTATAGACTTCTAATTAACTGTTGCATGAGCTCCAGATTAGTGTCAAATCAGCTTTAAACTAGTGGCACATGAGCCCCATACTCTATTTCATACATAGTGTACAATGCTGTCAAAGGTACTGGTGGGAGCACGCTGCCTCGTTATATATGCGTCTCATTCGCTTGTGCAAAGGAGATAGATATAGCGACATGCTCACACCAGTAGCTTTGACAGTGCCACACATTAAGTATGAAACAAAGTATTAGCTGTAATTAGTGTTGCATGAATAAGTTTTATACTAGTGTCAAATGAGCCCTAGACTAATGTCAGATAGACATGTAACTAGCGCTGCATGAGCTCCAGACTACCAGTGCAGAAACAGCCTCAGACTAGTGTCAGATGAGCAGTACAGTAGTGTCAGATGGACCCCTATACTCAGTCTCCTACGATGGACTAAGGCCCAATGCTACAGGCCGCCAGGTCCAATCACAGGCCCGTTAGAAACCATGTGGTATATTTGCTCCGTCGTACGTATCAGTGCACCAAGACACGTCATGTGGAGGCGAGTTTTTCATCTGCTTATCGAGCCCTTGCTTCGACATGGGAGCATATGTATGGACCATGTGCGGAAGGGAGATACGGGTGCGGGAAACTACATATAGATTGGATTGTTATGGCTAAGGCAAAATGACTTTGTCTGTGTTGCCTGCATGCCCTCCAACTTCTCCAAACAGTTGACATAATTATGAAACTAAATACCATGTACCTTTACTTCACCAATATAATATAGCGCTCTATCACAACAGAGAACCATATGCATAAGGCACGTTGGCGTAAGGTTAGTGCTCTTCATAATCTGCGTATCGGAATGTCACTTGTGCACTCTTTTGCAATGTGTATGCAAGCTTTTCTCAGGTAGTGCTCCGCCCGCCAGTCTTCGGGCCCTAGTCCATCGTAGAGTGAGACGGAGTATAATTATAGTGCTGCGCGAGCTCAAGAGTGCAGGATTGGCCTCAGACTGGTGTCGTGGTGTCTTTGGTCTCGCCCAGGTGACAGTGTACAGTATCTTTGTGTCCCTGATGGCGTTCCACGCGAGGGTGAGTGACCCGGCCATTGGGGGCACCTACATGACCCTGCTGAACACGGTCACCAACCTGGGGGGCAACTGGCCAGCCACCGTGTCCCTCTGGTTCGTGGACAACCTCACCTTCCAACACTGCAAGGGTGCCGGGGATGGCTGGACACAGTGTTCGTCCAAGGAGGACCAGGAGGTGGGTTGGCCTCCACCACTTCATCGTAAAGCAAAATGCACAAAAAAAGAAAGGCTTGAGGTACACTTAAAGGGACAATGAAGACAATTTTATTTAATTTTTTAAATGGTGTTTTTATGCTTCTTGGGAACATAGCATGCTGCCCAATTTTTTGTAGACATTTGTGACGCGTATTTCTGTGCCTACGAAAGAAGTAAGGAAACCGAAACTGAACAGTATCTATTCTCGTTTCTGGGCCTCCGAAAACGGAGGTGACGTAGGGAGTGACGTCAAGTGTGAATAGTCGCTATCAGTAGTATTTAGGAGATCAAGACTCTGGTTACCGCGGTGGGTTATAGCAGCGCGGCGGCGCAGTCATTCCTTCGAATCTGTCAACATGGACGGCAATGCCGCTTTCGCGAGCGAGTTCGAGCTTCCGTTCTGTAATCCAACACAAACGAAACGGGAGTACGTGTGTCGCGGCCTTTGTCGACGGAGACCGCCCAGCCGGTAAGGTGCGGCCCGCATGCCGAAGTGCCCACCGAAGTGCCCATAGTTGCTCGTTGGCCGTTTCGCGTTCAGCGTAGCAAAGAAAAAAGCAATTATGCTGCTTTATTTATGATTTAGTAATCATTTCCGGTCTGATTTGTACTTTTCATGGTTATTCAAGCGGAAATTAGAACAGTATTCCTAAAAATCGCGAACCAAAACGTGACCGAGGGCACGTCTCGTTTCGACCAATCGCTGACGCGTCTCTTGTGACGTCGCGCTTCTTGGCCCCAGATCGGTCACGTGAGCTCCGCTTCTCCTGGCTTCTCCCGCAACTCTCGGAGCGTCGCCCCAGTCGATCCCGGTACGATTATTACCGCGACTGTCTAATTGATATGCGCGGCACACAAGCGCCGGTTTCGGCTGAAATTTGGGCAATGTGGCCAGAGACGTCCCTGGAACCCAGTTCAATCGCCAAAAAGATGTCCGAAATTGCCTTCATTGTCCCTTTAAGCGCTTCTTACGAGTTGTAAATGCGAAAGCATGCATGCCGTTCTTCTGCTCCTGTGTTTCATTTGCGGCGTATTTGCGTCGGCCATGCAGGCGCTCTCCCAGCTTTCCTCGCAGCTGACCTTGGACGCTTCGTGTTACAGGCGCACTCGCGGCGCGGACACGCAGCGCCATGGGGTGGCGGTCGTTGAAATGGACGTGCGCAGCGGCCAATGGGAGCCTCGTCAACATGCGCTAGCCAATTGGACCGAAGGCGAAATTGATTAGCTTTAATCCGCTCCTTTGGGATCGAGGAAACTAGGTGCCGTTGTCTGGGCTTTTCGCGTGGTTTCATAGATGGGAGCTGGCTTACTTGGAGAAAGGATGTAAAGTGCAGTTTGGCACGCTTCAAACTGATAACGTCGGCTCGCTCCATGGGACAGCTAATGCTTTCACATTAATAAGTAACTTCAAGAGCCCATAGGAACCTCTTAAAAAAGTGCAAGCACCATGTGACTATAATGGCCAATCACATGACTCTAGTAGCCACTTTTCTGCGGGCTTCCATGGGCTCCCACGGGTGCCAACTACAAATTAGTTCCTCGCCATAAATATAGATCTAAAATAAAAAAAGTTTTTTTGTTGTAAATTTATTTTATGGCATCAATGTACCATTCAGGCTGTTAAAAGTTTTGTTTTTCTTTGCATATGTTTTTTAAGAGTTCCCATCACTTACAACTTTAGCTGAGTGAATGCCGGAGAAGAGGTCGCCCTCCTCCATATCCAATGTTTGCTCTGCCAAAGTGGAAAGGGGTGGGAGGAGCTTTTCCCAAACTTTGAACCCGTCACCGACTAGAGGAAGTGTTGGGCAAGTGCAGCCGCACCTATGGTGGAAGAGGGTGTGCGGGAGGCGGGAAGAAAGAGAACAAGCACCCACTTTGCAGGAGTAGACCCTTTGCGAAAATCCCAAAAGCCTATGCGAGCCGCGCGACGAATAATGGAAGTCCTTGGTATGCCCCTCCCACCCAAGTGGCATATGCCAGCAGGCGCAGGTTACCATGGCAACAACTTTTGAGCAGCCGAGTCGGGCGAGCGACGAGCCAACGGCTGCCCCTTTTTTTATCTCTCCTTTGTACCGGCTCGGTCGTCTGCTGCACCAATGCTTTGTCGAAATATGCCACGGTTGCGGTGCAAAAAAAGTGGATTCGGTGACACTTCAATACAAGAAGGCAAGTTACGACGAATAACGTATTCAAATAAGTTCACCTGTCGCGATGCCTTTATGCTGCCACAGATACGGTACGCCGCCAACGACATACGACTTCGGCAGATGGGCGGGATGGCGGATGGCTGCAACGGCTGCTGGCAATAGCTGCCGGGACGAGCGCGCAGTCGCAACGAGAAAGCGCATGATCTGTACCGAGGGTTCCCGAAATTCCCTGCCGTCGTGGTGCTGTACATTTTGCAACGGGCCTATTGGGGCGTTCCTCAGGGCCAAAGGTTTAAGAATCCTCACCTCGCAATATATTTATTGCGAGCATCAAGGTGGCCTTGAAGAGGTTTGAAGCCCGTCACATGCGCATTAATTGCCCAAACTTCCGGCATTTAAGCGTGCAATCTTTCCTTTAGCCTTTTTCAGTGCGGTAGAACGGCATGCTTGCTCCCCCAACCACAACCGTAGACTATGCCATAATGCAACACATGTGCCGGAAGGCTTTCGTCGAGCTCTCCCGTTGCTCCTCGCCCAGGCGTGTGCTGGTCAGGGGGGCACCTGCGAGACCACCCTGGACGGCTACTACATTGAGATGGTGCTCTGCATCCTGCTGGGCTTTGTGTGGCTCCTCTACGCCAGGCGGAGGGCCCGTTGGTTGCAGTCGCTGCCGCCAGCCGCCTGGAGGTGCTCCTGAACCGTCGGTCCGTTCGACGAGGTGGGCCGACACCCCGCAGCACTCGATCTGCGTCTTTGCCACGGCGCCGATTTTCGAAGAACTTAAGTCCTCGACGGAATGAGAATGGCAGGACGTGTCTTTTGAACGCCCGGCCTCCGGCAAGCGCTCCATGCCTTTCGCCGTGCTTTGGCTGTGCACGCACGCACTCCGGGTGCAAGAGATGTTGAAGCGTCGTTGAGGAGCTCGTACCAGAGGCGGGACAATGGAAGCTCCTCCCTGCGATTCTCACCCTGTCAGTGATTGCTGCCACCGGTGCTGTAATGGTGTTGAAGTGGTGAAACACGTCTTCTTCTTTCAGGACAAAGGTGCTGTGACCACCAATCTCCTCCTGTGTAAGGGGGTTGGGGCTCAGTCACCAATAGTTCCAACAGAGTTCACCACAAATCTCGTCGTCTGCGACACAACACCAACTGTGTTGACGGCCCCGGTGTTTGAACTATCCGAGTGGAAAAGAAACTCTTGCCAAACCTCAATCCATCAAGCAATGACAAGTGGGCATTCTCTTTTTCTTGCTTTATACCGGGTTGGCAAGCGTCGCAGTGTTTTGATGGTGAAAGGACCTTTAGACATCTGATGCCGGGAAACATTCCGTTTTTTTATGTTTTTCAAAGGGTCGTATAAGTTGAGTGTCTTGTGCAACTTTGCATTTTGCTGGTTACACCAGAAAACCTGTTTTTATTGGATTTGTGGGTCAATTTCTTCTTGTCTCAGGTGCTTCTTTCAATCTATTCGAATTTGGCTGGTGTACAAAACTCTCGCAGAAGTGCATTAAAAGCATAAACGAGTGTGAATATGTAAATGTACAGGGATATGAATTTTGTTGATGCCTTGGTGTCAGATACAACCATACTAATGTCGGGTGACCGTGCAAAATGTGGTGACCACCCAAAAGCTGCATTTTGCACACGTGCAAAATGCCGCTTCCAGGTGGTCACTAAAAAGATGGTGACTTTCAAACAGTCCCTAAGCTCTGGCACGCACCACTAATTGTGCTTTGTAGGACTAGCCAACCTAGACTCCTTAGTGTGGCATGTTTAAACATCTTTTATTGAAAAATGTTGATAATTGGAGCACAAGTGAGAGGAGATGCAATTGGAACAATTATACCATCTACAGTAAATTCAGTAAATGTGCAGACAACAAGCAACAAAAAACTCCACTTGGCAGATTGTGTTCCACCATGCTCAGACGCTCAATCGAAAGACTGACAAGCTGCAGCATGGCTCGCATCACTTCAATATTTATTTACCCCAATAAAATCTACACGAGTGTTCTCTGCATTGTTTTTCTGATCATACATGCACAATGGTTCATAATGGTAGTATGGTAGCCTACTCAAAAGGGCTTGCCGATCAAAAATGATTTTGGCCCCTGGTCAAAAACTATACAATTCATTCAGCTTTAAAAAGGCAGTGTTTTGGACATTCCATATAGAAATGGAACATTTCACTATAAACAAATCCTAGCAAAATTCTAAAAAAACTGAAAGTTGACTGGGTCACTTAAAAAGAAATATGCATATGTCAAAAAAGTATGAGGCAACATGTCGATTAGCTTACAAACACTGGTAAAAAAAACAAGCCTGGCGAAATATGGGAATGCACATTCCAAACAAAAATTTAGCTTTCGTCCAAAGTCTAGACAAGTGCAAAGAAATTGTGAAGAATGAGTTAGAAACAAAATATGTCGTCTTTTGAGGTGTGGTAGACAAATACAAAAACAATATAATAATGCGACTGACTACATCTCGCACATGCTTGAAATTTCGTGTTCATCATTAGACTCCGCGTCACGATTGTGCTTGGTGTTGCGGAGGGCACGGGCAAATTAAAGGTGAGCAATTGGCGGTTAAAAATTCAATAGGGTTGGGTGGTTCATCGTTTTCACGGCACAAAGAAGGCCAAGCTTATGGTTGCTTTACAATGGTTTGCCTTTGCGCTGCAAAAGTTATAATCATGCAGCACCGCTCCATTCTAACTATTGTTTATGCACCTCTAATCTCAAATGTACGAGAGCCACCGAAATGGTTTCCACGGCCATGTGCTAGCGTGTTCCACGACGCTGCACAGACTTCATAAAACAATTCATAAAGAGTGAGCCACATATGAACCAATGCTTACTGCTTACCACATAACCATGGTCGGCAATATTCCTCAGGCTCGCCGCGACACCACAACAAATGCAATGACTTGATTATCACAGCAAACTGCAGGTCAAGCAACCGCAAGAGCGGCGAATGACACCGCGAAAAGACTGGCGACCTCACTGCACTCCAATTCCGACGCAGGGGAGGGCAACAAAGTAGGCAAACAGCAGCACGTTGGCACCCACGCTGAGGAGCAGGAGCAGGCGAGTGCATGGGACGCGCTTCTTGGCTGGCGTCTGACAGTATCCTGCACAAAGGACAAACAGGGACCAAAAGATGAAAGAAGTTTACAATTCTCTGTAATGCCGAATTACAGCGCAGCTCTTTAGGAGTAGGAGGGAAGGGTATGGAGGGGAGAGGAATTTACCGGGAAATTGTGGGACAGTTTCCCGGTAAATTACCGCGCAAAATATAGCGGGGAAATTTCCCACAAAGTTCAGCTGGAAAATTTGCCAGCTACATTTGGCGAGAAAATTTCTCTGCTAAACTTGGCAAAAAAATTTCCCCGCTAAATTTGGCTGGAAAATTTCCCTGCAAAACCTAGCGGAAAAAATTGTCGGAGAAATTTCCTTGCTAAATTTAGCGCAAAAATTTCCCGCTGAATTCATAAAAAAAATTTCCCCGCTAAATTTAGTGGAAAAATTTTTCGCCTAATTTAGACGCCATGTGACGTCATTCAAGATTGCTGTGACGTCACAACTGATGTCATTATGGGAAACTTCCCATAACTCAATGCGCGGTTATGGCGACGGCACTCAAGTCTGAAACGGGTGCCTAAAAGCTGCGCTAAAGAGAACATTTTTGGATCATTCTCCATTTCATCATAACTCCAGACAGGCTGTTTTAACATTTCTGAAGGACGGAAGAGCTTCCTGCGATTTCAGATGGAGCTTCGGACACCTGGCAACAGTGACTTTAAGCACAAAGATGGCTGAAGTGTTGCCACTCTGAAGTGTAACATATTTAGCGTCTCCAGTCAAAGCGGGTCTCGAAGTTGCAGGCTCGTGCCTTTGCATTTGGTAAAACTGCACACAAGCCCTCCTTTTTTTTGGCTGTAGATTTTGAATGTGTCGTCACGGCAAATTCCACCCACTTTTCATTGTTGGAATGTGTACCCACCGGTACTATGCTCGTTGAGCCCGTTTCGTTAGTTGGTGATGCCATGACGCCTCAGGCACGTAACTGTATCAGCAGGGCTGGGTAGGTACCATTATTAAAGGGCCATTGTTAACTACAAACTAAAAAGTCACTTCGGTACCCCTTGAATACAAAGTCCATGAGGTGAAGGTAATCTTGCAGGAACACCGAAATCATTTTCAAACCAATTTTTTGGTCTATGTTAAAGGGACACTGACAGGGTATTTACGCTCGCCAAAGTTCTTACTTGTACATTACATATGAGAGCTCAGCTACCCAGAAAATAATTTGAGACTAAAAATTTGTTTTCTTTCTGACCGAAAACAGCCGATTGAGAATTGGCCGTTTTGAGTCGCGCTCACCCTCTTCTCCGTGGCCACGTGCCATTTTCTATGGTTTAGAGACAACCACCAAATATAATCAAAGCCGTAGGTCATCGAGACACAGACAATATTAAGAATAGAAAAGAAATATGACAATCATTTTTTGTAGCTCTTAAAAAGCTGGAAATGCGTTGTTTGGGGCAAAAAAGTATCACAGCCAGGTGACTTCCACCACCTCATTCCTCCTCCATGTTTCTTCTTCCTCTCCAGTCCGGTTTCGAGCAGTTGCATTTTTCTTTTATTTTATTAAAACTATATGTGACGCTGTAGCAAAATAGTAATTGGGTAGTCTTCTGACACCATAATGAATCGCCCGGCAACAAATAAAAATATAAATTTTGGTGGTGTCGGTGACCCTTTAATATCCCAAGAGGTGCCCCCTATTCTTGGCATGATTTGCTATTCTTTGAAAAACACAGAAAGGCAGATCATTTATAGTAAATACAGGGCCCTGGCCAATGGTGTTACTTAGCCAAGGCAGGAGATAGGTGGACATTGCTGACTGGGAACGACAGCAGTCTTCAGTACATCGCCCCCTCCCTGCAGTCACGAGTTTCGCAAGTCACAAAATCTAAAACTAACATTTTTTCAACCTTCTTTCTTTTTTTTTCTATCGCACACCGAAAGTTAGTTTACCCCCTATTTTCACCCGACTTGCTTTCAACTTCAGGAGGGCTATCTCTCGGGACATTACGGTAGTTCCAATACCAAGAGGAGACGGTTTCTTGCCCCACAACTTTAACCTTCAGCCGTTAGGTCCTCCTTTCCGTACCGATACGAGAAACCCTGTTCACGCGCTGACCCTTCAGCACAACGGGGCAGCACACGAGACGGGGCGGAGACAACTCACCGGCTGCTGTCGACTTTTCCAGTCCCCAGCGAGTGTTTTGGCTCACAGACGACCCGATGAAGCTCATCTTCTCGCAGTCGTCCTCATGTGGTGGGCTCCCATTTGCGCGCTGTCTTACGAAACACGTCCCACGATCCCCCTCCGCATTCGACGGAGAGCGGCCACCGAGCCAAGCCGATCTTTGGCTGGCAATCGCCGACGGCGGCGCCAGGGAGAAGCTGCCGGCCAGGGCCGGCAAAGAGCCGCTTGCCGAACTGGTAGACATCACGCTCCTTTTGATGATGGAGTTTGAGGAAGCCAGCATTGCTTGGGACGCCGGCTTTCGGGCTAGTCGAGAAAAGAGAGGAAGACCATCCGCTGAGCGCGTGCATAGCGGTAAGTCGCGAGAGTTAAAATAATTATTAATGGAACGAAGTAGGGAATGTCGTATAACGTTCATACTGGCAGCTACCATCCTTGGGGATAGTGATAATTGATGCGTTCAATTTACCCACATCTTTTCCGCTAGCTGCACCATGTGCGAGTTGCGATATTCAATTTACGAGCGGAACTGGTTTTAGAACAGCAATTCTCAAACTTTTGGCTTTCGCAGATCCCCCGACCCACTCGGAGGCTGTCTGGGGACCCCCAATACACTCTGCATCGGAGGTGTTGTACAATAACATAGGAAGGCTTTAGTCTAAAGTGTTCTTTTTTTTTTTATTTGGTGCAGGCTCCCATGAACGCTCTCGAGGACCCCTGCCCAAAAGTCAAATTTGGTGGTTTTACATGCCAAACCTACGACGGCATCTGGCACGCCCCAGCGGAGGACTGAGGATTAATTTGGACCACCTGGGGATCTTTTGACGTGCAACCAAAAGCTCGGTTACCACAGCGCCTTCTCCGCAATAAACTTCCGTCAAATTGCGGGCACCTCCGCCGGGATTCGAACCTCGAGGACCCCTGGGGGGTCCGCGGACCGCAGTTTGGGAACTGCCGTCTTAGCATGTACCGGAAGCATACTGCCCAGCACTTTTCCACACTGCGCTACACTTTTCTGCACCGATACGAAGGGCAGGCAAATCGAACAAGCCCGGTATTTATTGCGCATCGTAGTTCACTGCGGCGCTCGGCATACAGCTGGCCAGGAAAAGGCCCACACGCGTCAAGTTTCCCTGGCACCAACTGGGCAGCGCAAGACGAGTTAGTACAAAAACACACTTACAAAGACGCGCAAGCGTACAAATAAATATATGTGAATGTAAACGAGCCCCCAAAAAATGGGGGGAGGGCAGGTGGAGTTAGTCACTCTAAAGGCTGGTTCACACACGTGCTACTGCTTACGAAAAACTTCTGACAATGTTATCAACGACCCTTTCTCATAGATGGTACATACATTTGATCTCGCGAATGCTGCAAAACTTTCGCCCAAGTAAATTGTGGTTTTAGGGTCACTTCACAGGTGGCGCCAGTGTGCCAGTGTGTCGTCTCGTAAAAGACCACAAACACTCGGTCGTAAGCAAACGTAAGTGTGTGGACGGGCCTTGACGGTTAAACTCACTCAAGGCGGCAGAGTCCTTTCCCGTTGACCCCGCGAGCGAAGGGGGTGGCGTCAGCATGCCGAACGTCTGCTTCACTCCCCACAAAAACTCTGATCCGGCAGTCGAAAGCGGGCCCTTGCTGCTCGGCGAAGGACTTGCAACGCCTCCCGTAGTTGCAGAGAAGTTTCCGGCCGCCCGAGCTAATACGGACGACCCCGGCGTCGATGACTGGGGACTCGGGCGGAAGCCAGGGGGCCACAGCAACGGCCGTGCCGGCCCCGACGCGCAGCTGCCGTTTGGCGCGGAGGGACGTCCGGCCTTGCTTGGGGATTCGCGTCCCGGCGCGGACCGAGGCCCTGAAAGGAAGGCAGGTTGGAGCCTTTGAACGAGAATGTTACGGCGAAAACCTTTCCGCACTCGTGGAGCACGCTGGAAACTAAAATTTCACCAGAGTTAAGCGCCCGTCATGGGACATGCGACACTCCGGCGCTAAGCGAGCCTGTGGCTGCAAACTTTCTGGGAGGATTCCCGAGTGGATCCGAAATGTGACTACAATGCTCATGATGCTGTAAACGTTTGCAAACAAGAAATTTATGCATTCAAACATTTCCTGACTACTGGCTTGGCATGTTTTAAGCTTCCCAACCAAGTGGTTTGATAGATTTGCTGTTTTTAAGCCTACGTCCTGCAGTACAATGGGTTTCATGAACTTCGAACACTGCCGGGATTTGCAAAGGGTGACTGTCAATGATTTATAGCTAAGTAATACAAATAAAAAAAAACAAAAAAAACACACACACAAATAAAGCGAAAAGACAAGAGGAGCAAGAGTCGGACTGTGCAAATTCTGACAGGTTGTCGTCTATTTCCATGGGCTCATGTAAAACACAGAGTGCAAAAACTGAATCTCAGCATCCCCGTGAACAATCCTTGGTAACGCATTCCTTAGTCTTTTGAGCAATAGATGCAATTCACAATGCATGATCATGCATTTGCACCCCGCTGTACAATACAGTAAAACCTCTCTATGGCAAAGATTCATAGAATAGCAAAGAAGATATGGATATAGTGAAACAAAATTGAAGCATGCTTGTAATACTGGTGCAGGCATTCGTTCGACATACTGATATAGACAAGACGCCGATACGATGGTGAAGATTTTTGCTGAATGAAGAGTCTTTACCCTGGAGAAGACCTAATGTACAATGTGCAAAGAAAAGATCATCTGCTCCATATCCAGAGCTGCAAATTAATTATGACTGCATGGCACAGTGCATGTACACAAATATTTTTAAGGGGGCATTGAGTCCATTTTTGAGATCATCTATTTATGGCCATAACTCAGTCTATGGCCTCTAAGCATTCTAAAAAACCCAAGATTAGATTGACGTGCATCTAATTTCCCTATTAAAGACCAGATCAAAGAACACAACATACCCGTTTTCCCGCAATTCGGCACAGAAACTAGAGGGCATGGTCAGACATGCGATATCCAATCGTGAGCAATCGCTTCTCGCATGGCAAAAGGGCCGACCCTGACTTGTACATAACTTAAATACTCCGCTCAAGCTACCGCATCTTAAAGGGGCCCTGCAATCGTATTTAAGCGTCTACCTTTTTTGCGGTTTCCACGTCTCTTGGGGTTCGGGCAAGCCACCGGGCACGGAGAGAGTAACTAAATGTCAGTGCGTCATATTTTAACGAACGACGCAGAAACCTCCTCCACCTATGGGGGCGACCTGCGGCGCCGAAAGCGCGCGATATGTGACGTCTTTGGTCTTGGGCTTACTACTGGTCAGAGCCGCTAAGAACTTCTTTTTAGTCGAAATACAAAATATAAATGGCACAAACCATTTCAATTCTTTATAAAAGTAGTTTTTGTTCACTATTTTAGATCAGAAAAGAAACAAATGCAGTTTAGGAAGTAGGGAAACAAGAAATAACCCGTCGACATACCCGCCACCACGCGGTGGAAAAGGCGGCGCATACTAGAAAGGTGTAAAGCGGGATCAAGCACACACACGAGCGGCGAGCATAGAAAGGTCCTGGATGTACACGGCGGTGCTGCGATCGTATGGACTGGAGAATCCGACCGGTTCCGAGCACTCCCAAGGCCCTCGGCGAGCAGCTTTGGCTTGCGATTTGGCCTTTTGGAGGTATGGCAGTGCGAAGTGGCTCCCGTTCTGAACTGATCTTTACCCCCCGTGTTTGCTGTCGTTTGTGGCCAATGAAGTGTCATGTTGAATTAGCGTTTAATCGCGCAGCAAATGCAATGCGAGCCACCCTGGCTGCCCGCTTCATACAGCCTATCCAGAACATGCTTCAGTGGCGCCTTCTCGAGCCGTCGACACGGAGCGCAGAAGCCGTGACCGCATGCAGAGCTCACTACCCCTCTTCTAGTTCACGGCCACTCGAGCAACCAAGGACGTCATGAAGAAGGTTATTTTTTGCTTGTTTTTGTAGTTGTAATTTGCCTATAACTTTTAAAATGAAGGCGAAATTCGAGAAAAGAAAAGCTTTATTAAGTTACTACGTTCAGTGCGCTCAGGTTCGGTGCAAATTTAAAACCAGTAAAAAAGACCTTGCAGGGCCCCTTTAAATACTCTTGTAACTTGGTATTTTACAAATACTTTTGAAAGTGAGTATTTTGCAGTCAAACTTAAACACTTTTTGCAAGTAACTTATATTCACTTTGCAGTTACTCGCGAGTTACAGCTCAATTTGTAGACGTACGAGTGATCTCCCTTTTCTGTCTTCGTGGGGCACCTGTTTAGCGTCGGCGGATATGCGTTTAAGAAGAACAAAAAAAACAAGCAACTTGTCGGATGCAAATTTAGAAAAAAAGCTGCTCCTGCGAGCCATAAAGCATTTTGGTAAAGGCATTTTTTAATATTTTTTTCTTTTGCGGTTAGTTGTTTACCAGTATATTGCAGAATAAATTGTAACTTAAAAGCATCTTGAAAGTAACAAGCTACTTGTTTTGAGTATTTAGTACTCAAATACTTTTCAGCTCTGAAGGGATACTGAACTGAAATTTGGATTTTGTAAAATAAGGTGGCGGAAGCATTGAACGGGACACTACGAACCCCAAAACATCGCTCGCACATCGATATCTCAAACGGATGGCCGTACTTTTGGAAAAGAATAGCGTGATCAAGCGAGGTCTTTTACGTCACTGTCCTCCGGAAGAATTTGAGAATGAGGGGAAGCGACCTCACTTTTCTCCTCCTCGCTTCGGTTCATCAGCTCGACGGGACGTAGCGAAGAGGAGAGGGAATGGGAATCGTGACATCGCATACCTCGTTGGTCGTATTCAATCGTGCACTTATTTTCCAAAATACAACGATCCGTTCGAGATATCGCTGTATGAGTGATGTTTTTGGGTTTTACAGCGTCCCGCCTATCCATCCAGCCCTGATTTGTGAGGTCGAAATTTCGGTTCAGTATCCCTTTAAATGTATTTAGTACTCTACTCGGTTACTTTTCAACCTCGTACTCAGTTACTTAATTTAAATACAAGCCCGGGCCAACTAATGGCGGAATGATTTTTGAATGTGTGTGATTCGCACATGGGAAGCAATCACTTGCAATTGGCTGGCACACTTTCGATGGTCTTGTTTTTAATAGAGAAACTGTGCGTGCACGAATCTAATCTTGGGTTTCTAGAATGCTTAGAACCTGCAGACTGAACTAAAACTATAAACAGACAATCTTGGAAACCACTTTAGTGCCCCTTTAACACTACCAAGAAATGTGTAAGATTGTCAAACCAAACTTGCCACTGCTCCGAGGAACTTCACTGTCGGGTGAGATGTGAACCCGTTTGAGTAGATCTTGCAGTGGTTCGCCACGAGCAGTGGCAGTCTTGGCTGGAGGTACCTCAGTGCTCTGAATGACCTGGCTTTGGCTACGACTACGGCTGCTCAGTGTTTCCCAGTTGGGCTTGCAGGACGTGAAGGAGCCACTGCTCAGGCTTGCTCCACTTGCCCCACTCGGACTTGACGATAGACTTGTTCCAGGGAAGTTACCCAGCTTCCTGGACGGAGAGGAAAATTACCTTGGATGAAACCAGTACGGCTAGCACAATGTATTCCAAAACGAAGGAATACAACCGAAACTCCTGCCAGGTCTGCCAATAGCGAACTATTTTGTTGAAGGCCGACATGAGTATTACATACTCTAATATATGATTATCTCTGGTCAAGAACCGTTGAATAACGTAGCAATGAGTTTCCGTTAAAAATGACGCATGAATGTACCATTCACAACTTAACTAGAGCACTCCAAATAATTTGTCGCATTGCCCCGATAACCAGTGCCAGGGCAAAATGCCTTAGCTACCTTCAAGACTGGATGTTTGAAGTGGGATTACACATTGCTATAGGTGTACCTGCAGAGAACATTTTGCTGAACATATACACAACAAGTGAGTTGTACCAATTCAAACGTTGACAGTGACTACACATTTTGAGGGGCGAAGCTCCTTAGGGGCTAGCCATGTCCATATGTTCGTCCCCGCACGAGCAGGAGCTCACGAGCAGGAGCTCACGAGCTCCTGCTCCTGTGTTCAGCAGCGAGAGCAAGAAGAAAAAAAAAGGACAGAAAAAAAAAAAAAAAAAATAGGGGGCTCTGAGATGCCATCTTATCTAGAGTGCCCTCATACACACGCGCGCTTTTGCTTGAGTGGTGACATCTCAGCCATTTTCACGCCCAGTCGTTTTGTTTTATGCATTTTGAAGTGCGCGCAATACGGTGTTACTCAGCTCGAGCGCGCAGCTTTGGCTAATGCATAGACGCCATTTTACTACCCAAGTCACGCACCGAGTGCGCGAGAGTGTCACGCGCTGGCACATTCAGTGCAACAATGGATGTCTTCACCCTGAGACAGACAGACATGTAGGCACCCTAATCTTATCTGTCTTCTTAAAAAAAGAAAAAGAAAACCACACATTCTTCTACTGACATGAATGAAAATGGCACCATCAGCACTACCTATGACCAAAATCAGTATCAAGAAAAAGAAGAAAAAAAAAAGTAGGGGTTCTGAGTTGCCATCCCATCTGTCTTCTTAAAAAAAAAAAAAAAAAAAAAAGCCACACATTTTTCTATTGACATGAATGAAAACGGCACCATCAGCACTACGTTGACCAAAATCAGTATGAAGAAAAAGAAGAGAAAAAAAGATTAGGGGGTTCTGAGTTGCCATCCCATCTGTCTTCTTACGAGAAGAAAAAGAAAACCACACATTCTTCTACTGACATGAATGAAAACCGCACTATCAGTACTACCTAGTGCCACTAAATAAGCTACGCTTCAGAGTAACGACACTTGGCCATATTGTGGCTCAAAATCATGGTTGCCAGCTATCTGAAGCTTTATCTGAAATCACTGGAAACGCTTTTCCGTCCTTCACAAATGTTTTAAACAGTTCGCGACAGAGCAAAGCAATATTACATGAGCTTCCTAACACCGAATCTAATGCTGAGGAAGTCGCACTTTTGAATCATGACGATCGGCAGTTGCTTCTGCTCTGCACAAGTCCCAAAATGGCGGCGCCCACAGCAATGTCGAGGAAGGGAGTGCCTATACTCTAACCGTCGAATTCAGAAACCTCACTCAAACTACACTCAAACTGAAGGTCCCCTCCACTTCCTCGAGGAAGGCGCGAGGGCCGGCGCTGGCCAATCGCGACGGCAGATCCGTCCTCGCGATTGGCGAGAGCCGGCCCTTGAGCCTTCCTCGAGGAAGTGGAGGGGCCCTTCAGTTTGAGTGTAGTTTGAGTGAGGTTTCTGAATTCGGCGGTAAGCGCAGCTGATTTAGTGGCTCTAGTACTACCTATGATCAAAATCAGTATCAAGAAAAAGAAGAAAAAAAAAGAATAGGGGGTTCCGAGTTGCCATCCCACCTGTCTTCTTAAAAAAAAAAAAAGAAGAAAACCACACATTCTCCTACTGACATGAATGAAAACGGCACCATCAGCACTACCTATGACCAAAATCAGTATGAAGAAAAAGAAGAAAAAAAAATAGTAGGGGGTTCTGAGTTGCCATCCCACCTGTCTTCTTACAAGAAGAAAAAGAAAACCGCACATTCTTCTACTGACATGAATGAAAATGGCACCATCAGTACTACCTATGATCAAAATCAGTATCAAGAAAAAGAAGAAAAAAAAAGAGTAGGGGGTTCTGAGTTGCCATCCCGTCTGTCTTCTTAAAAAAAGAAAAAGAAGAAAACCACACATTCTCCTACTGACATGTGTCAGCAACAGGCCTTGACAAGACTCTGACCTAAGGTCGCAAACGTTGCCCGCCTTTTTTTTTTTTTTTCTATTTTCTAATTTATGTACTGCGCGTGCGTGTGAGTGTGTGTGTGGGCCTGAGATGGAACGCCTTCTTTTCATACCTATATCTTTCATTCCCTAACTCCCCTCCCCACTCAGAGTAGCCAGTCAGGAGATCAACTCCAGGCTAACATCTCTGATTTCCTTTCTCTACATCAAATAAAAAAAAAAAAAAAAAAACTACTGACATGAATGAAAACGGCACCATCAGCACTACCTATGACCAAAATCAGTATCATTAGCACCACCCGAGCTTCGCCCCAATCAACATCATTCACCACGTGGAAATGCGGTAATTTTTTTATTTATCCTTACAAGTTAATAATGTTTAGAAAACTGTTATATGAGAGTATACAACCTAAACGGTTGTAAATAGGGTTGTGGGGATATTATACAGCGTGTAGTTGGTCAGCCATTTAAAGTTGCGACGAGTCACACGCTGTAGATGAGCAATTTAGCCAGTGCAGTACAACCGCTAGCCTGGGGTCTTTAACGTGCACCACGCAGTAGTGATACACGACCGCACGCCGGTACGTTGGGTGAGCATCGTACCGGCGTGCGGTCGTGTATCACTACTGTGTAGTGATACACGACCGCTTCACGTACCTATGGGGAAGACAGTTCACCATCCGCACCGACCATCGCGCACTCGTCACCCTCATGTCTACGCAGGGCACCGGAGCCCGACCACTACGTATCAGCCGTTGGACAGCTCGTCTGTTCAACTACAACTTCATCATGGAGTATCGCAAGGGAGCTGACAACACAGTCGCAGACGCACTGTCCCGTCTGCCCGTCAGGGACACCGAAAATGGCACGAATTTTCCCGAAGAAGTAGTTTCCATTGTCTGCGCCTCACTAAACCAGCGAGACTTCCAAGATGCAACAGCTCGTGACCCCATTCTACTGAAGGTCATGGAGTACATCTCGACAACATGGCCAGCTGAAGACAAGCTGCCTCCAGGGTTCAAGCCCTGCTTCGCAGTCCGAGAACAGCTGGCCCAGGTGGATGGACTGCTGTTTAATGCCGAAAAGATTGTCGTGCCGACCAGTCTACGTGACCAGGTCATCGAGATAGCGCACGAAACGCATCAAGGGATCACTAGGACCACAGGTCTCATCAAAGAACTCTACTGGTGGCCTCAAGTATCTCTCCACATCAAGCAATATGTCCAACATTGCACCATCTGTCAGTCTACGGACAAACCTGCGAAGACATTCCGAGCACCCTTGCAGCCAGTCGATTTTCCATCTCGTCCTTGGACGAAGTTAGGTATGGACATCGTTGGTCCGTTGAAACGTGCTCCGCGCGACGAACGTTGCTTTGTAACCCTTGTGGACTACCACAGCAAGTGGCCAGAGGTCATGAGTGTCCACAACGTCACGACTGTGGACATTTAACCGAGGCTGAGGTCCCGCAGCCACCGTCCACGACGGACTTCAGTCCGTCCACCCATTTTTCTAATCCCTTTGGAACTTCGTCGTCGGCTGTTCCCACAGCCCAAGGTCCGTCGACCTCGTCCAGTAATCGCTCCCCTCGTCGGTGAGCGACTGTTCCAAGCTTCCTCCCGGTTTCGAGGAGTTTGAAGATCTTTTTTCGTCCGAGTTGGGTCTGGTCGTAAACCAGACACATACCATCACGGTCCGTCATCATGTTCTGCCTGTTCAGGCGAAGCTTCGTTGTTTACCATTCACGCTGCGCGAGTCCGTAACGGCCGAGATCCAGAAGCTCGAACGTCAGGGCGTGATCGAGCGCGTCAGCGCCTCAGAGTGGGTCTCGCCGATCGTAGTCGTAAAGAAGAGAGACGGCGGTATCCGCATGTGCGTTGATCTTCGGGCTCCCAACCGCGCGGTCGTGGTCGACTCGTTCCCACTACCGCACATCGACGAGCTCCTGAACTCGCTCAAAGGAGCATCTTGCTTTTCCAAACTCGACCTTGCGTCGGCTTACCATCAAGTGCGACTCTACCCCAAGAGTCGAGACCTCACAGCGTTCATTACGCATGAGGGTTTGTTTCGCTTCAAGCGAGTCTGCTTCGGCCTGGCCTCCGCGCCAGCCGCGTTCCAACAAGTTATGTCAAAGATTCTCAAGGACTGCCCCGGCGTACAGTTCTACCTAGATGACGTGATTGTCTACGGATCGACACCCCAAGAGCATGACGCACACCTGCGTGAAGTTCTCAGACGGATCAAGTCCGCTGGCATGAAGCTGAACCAAAAGGCGGTTTTCCGTGTTCCAACTTTGTCTTTTCTCGGCCATAGTCTATCCGCGGAAGGCGTAGCGCCCCTTCCGTCCAAGATAGATGCCGTTCTAAACTTTCCTACACCGTCCGATCCGACGCAACTCAAGGCATGCCTTGGTCTAGTGGAATATTATAGCAAATTCATTCCACACTGTGCGACAGTAGTCAAACCGATGCGTCGTTTGTTGCGCAAAGGCAACTCTTTTTCTTGGACTCCTGACGTCAAGAGCGCCTTCCAGGAAGTCAAGACTGCTCTCCAGAAAGCACCCATCTTAACGATGTTCGACCCGACGTTACCGGTCATCGTGTCGACCGATGCCTCGAACTACGGCCTTGGAGCAGTTCTGCAACAACAGCACGGGCAGAAGCTCAAGACTGTGGCTTTTGCAGGCCGTTCCTTGACGGACACCGAGCGAAGTTACTCCGTGGGAGAAAAGGAGGCCCTGGCGATCCTGTGGTTGTGCGAGAAGTGGCATACGTACCTATGGGGAAGACAGTTCACCATCCGCACCGATCACCGCGCACTCGTCACCCTCATCGTTCACTTCTCTCAAGAAAAAAACGGACGAGGAAAATTGCCGATACTTTGTTCACGCAAACTTCGTGAAGCAGTGTAGCGTAGCTATGTTTTTAAAATGTCAAATTACTATTCTTTGTCATGTTAAAAAAAATGAGCCCCAAAGAATTATTTGAAGTGGCAGCCCGTGCTAAAGCACCGATACAAGCAACGTTGAACGGTAACAGAACACGCTAAGTTTCCCAATAGGGGTTTAATACTGCATTTTCCGTTCCAATAGCCGTGCTCAATAAAGAATGCTCACAGCAAGCCAAGCTTATATATTGTTGTGAAGTACGCTTATCGGAGAGCTAAAAACAATCCCATAAAACTTCCCTAATATCGACACTCACCCTTGCTGCTCTTTCAACTCATGTGGTTGTAAGGATCTGTCAATATAAATTTCATCCCCTTGCTGCCCTTTCAACTCATGTGGTTGTTTGGATGTGTAAATATAAATTTCATCCACATTTCATTGGCCATCATATCCTGCGAGTTAGGCAGACAAAAAATTGTGTGCACTGTACGAAAACAGAGATCCGCTAAGATGCCCGCACCTAGTGCACATTTAACTTTTCCATCGTTCCCCATTAGAGGCAGGTTTGAGCATGATAGGCTGGCTTTTTGAGGATGCTGAATGCTTTGTGAACATGTAAATCATGCTCACATATTGAAATTACCACATCTCGTGCATGTGTTCTGCACCCCTTATATCAGAAACCGAGAATAAGTAAGAAAAAAAGTATGCTCAATTGGTATGGAGACGCATCGCAGCTTTCCAGTAAGTGTTTACTTTGCCACAGGCTACAGCCAAACAACTTTGACAGCTCAAATGGGTGACCGCCAGGGCGCAGCCTTCCAGCTTTGTTTAACATCCACCCGGAGGGTAGGCTTTGCGAGGGGCTAAAAATTCTGCTTATCCTAGGTGAATCCTCGCAGAGGAAGCCGGTACAAAAGAGGATCTCCCCCCCCCCCCCCCCCACGCCTCGCCCTGCCGTTAGACAAGAGGGAAAGGGAAAAAAAAGATGGCGAGAAGGACTTTCCGCCAGGCGGAAGAATATTTCTGCAGGACCCTCTTTAAAAGGAAACTGACAGGGTATTTATGTTCACTAAGATTTTTATTTGTACATGACATATGACAGCCCAACTACCCAGAACACAATTTGCGGCTCGAAATTCATATTCTTTTCGCCCGAAAACTGGCCGGTTTGAGTCGCGCACACTCTCCTCTTTGTGGTCACGTGCCGTTTTCTATGGTTTAGACACAGACACCAAATATAATCAAAGTTGGGGGTGATTGAAAGCACACACTCAATATTAAAAATAGAAAAGAAATATGATACCCATCTTTTTTGTGGCTTAAAAGCTGCAAATATGTTGATCAAAGAAAAAAAGTTGCACTGCCACATGATTTCCGCCAACTCTCTCCTCCTTTATATTTCTTCTTCCTTCCCAGTCCAGTTTCGGCTCACGCACTCGGCTCCAGAGGAGCGTGTGTTGTCGTCGTCGTCTTGTCTCAGTTCCCATTAAGAACATAAAACCTTTTTTCGCCAGAAAAAACTAAATATCAACGTAAAAGTCTTTTGCCGAATCCTTAGAAAAGTTTGGCGCTACCGAATCCCAACATTTGGCGCCGAACTTTCGATTCGGCAGAAGTTCGGCCCATCGCTACTTGCTATGCCACGAATGCGGGGAATCTTTTTTTTTTTCCGTTTTTGTTAGCACCGGATTTTCAATGACACATCACGCTCTCTGTTCGCTTCTCTTCGAGCGCTTGCTCGAGTGCACCGTTTGGAACGAAAAATATAACCAGTCATTCAAAATACAAACGTGCAATTATCATTTACGCTTATTATTTGTCATGCTTGACTCATTTCCGAATGAAATTTGTATATTTCATATATTGTTTCCGTACCTCTTTAATCACTACTACCCGCGAATTCAGATGCGCAAGCGTGCCGCCAAGAATGCGGGAAAAAGAAGTCTGCCTGCCTGACGACCAGCTGGCCTTCCCTCCAGCGCCTCCTGTGCAGCAGCAGCAGTGCTGTCGTCCGAGCGGCGCCCAGGGTGGTCGTGACTCCCGCCAGGGCGGCCCCGAGCCAGAGCAGCTGCCGGTGCCCCATGGCCCTGGCCGTCCAGGGCAGCCCGAACAGTAGCACCAACAGCCAGAACCAGCACAGTGCCACCTCCAGGGTGCCAAACCTAAGAGAGGAGCAAAAGGTACAAAACATTATACATGCTCGATCATGCCGACAAAGACTAGGGAGCGCAGAATCTGTCCCGCACAAACGACAGACTTCCGTGTGTTGTTTGTGCTAAAATTTTAGAGCACAGCTCTTAAGCACCAGTTTCCGGCTTGAGCAGCGTCGGCGTAACGCGTCGGCGTCACAGGAACCGCACGGCGCATTATGGGAAACGTCCCATAATGCACCGCGGTGACGCACACGTTGCATTATGGGACATTTTCCATAATGCACCGCGCGGGAGGGAGGGAGAAGGAGGGGGAGGAGGAGGTGAGGAGCAGGGGAGAACTAGATGAGGAGGGAGGAGAGGCATACCGTCCCCTCCGTACCCTCCTCAAGAGCTGCACTCTAATTTGGCATTACAGGGAGTTGTAAACGTCTCATGTTTTTATTTTTTTATATATATATATTCTTTTACTTTATTATTTTCTTTGGAAACGTACAGCTCTCACCAGCACAGTTTCAATCACATAAAATAATTTTCTCTTCACAGCAGTTGTGCTACGCAGCTCAGTGGATATAGTGACCGACTTCCACCGCCACCGCAGTGACCCAGGTTTAAACCCCGCTGGGGCGCCTATCTTATGTTGATTTTGCGGATGTTCATGAAGCTTTTTCCTGACGTTCCTTTCTGACGCTCGTTCATGACAGTCATTCATGACAATTTTCTCATGGAAAATGAATCATAACATGCATTCTGCGTTAAACAAATCGCAAACAACCACACAAACAACCGGAAAGAATAAACACAAAGTTCGGGACGCAAACAGACGATACAACTCTTTCAACTCTCAACGACATTTATTTCGTCTCCGTTCAAACGACGGCCATCGAGCAGGTTCTGGGGAGGGAGCAGAGAAGGAAAAAAGGGAGGGGGGGGGTTGAAAAAGGAGGAGGGGAAAAAAAACGGGTTATTCGCGGCCTTCCCTCAAGGTCTCTGGTCTCTTCCGGCCAGTTCGGGACGGAGGAATTTCATCTCCCTGTCGGAAAGGGCCAGAGAGGCCGAGGCGACGTTAGTTACCGAGCTCTTGATGGCGTACGACTCGGCGACTTCCCTGCCAAATCTCTGACGGTGTCCTCCCAATACGCGCGTACCTTCGTATCTGGGCGAACAACCGTCGCACGTCATACGGTGTACAACTATTGGGTGCGTGGAGTCTTCGGGGGGTTCGCTCACCTCCCGAGAGTGTTCCCTCAGGCGGTCATTTAGGCACCTCCCGGTCTGCCCTATATACTCCCCGCCACACGAAAAAGGGACGGCATAGACCACCTCCTTCCTGCACTTAACAAACTGCTGTCCGCGCTTCTTGTTGCAATGTGTTTATTCTTTCCGGTTGTTTATGTATTTACCAACACGTTCGTTTTTAATGTTAACCACACAAAGTGTGCTGCAAATGACAGTGGTAGTTGCTGCATGGTGGAATGGCATGTTGAAGGAGATTTTCCTTCATCCAGTGAGCTGTACAATGTTTGCAATGAGTTCTTTGCTTTCGGTGGAATTGATGTAGATGTGTGCTTTAGTGGAACGATTGCAAGAGATGTTGCATGTGTTGGAGAAAAACACAAGACATTTTTTTTTTGACGGGAAACGTCTTTCGTTTCGGTCAGTTGGGCATTCCTTGCTAAAACCATATGTAACGAAAACATGTAACACTATTACCACTTATATCTTTGCAACCATACTACCCGCCCACTTTACTTTGGTATTGTTTTGTAGAGGAAAGAAGCCGTTACACAATTATGAATGTGTGGCATCTGCACATAGCGCCGTCGTCACGCCACACATGAAGCAATTGGGGCTAAATTTAACCTCGCGCACGATGTTCACAGATGAATAGCTTGGCAGTATGTCATTCAATCCGAGCAGGAGCAGTTGCGTATAAAAGAACCCACCCTGCCATATTAGGTATAATTCATCGAACTCAAACCAGTGCTCATCAGGAGTTATAAGTCTTACAAGTGTGTCATTTGTTGAACGAATTTGACGGTTGTTCAGCTATGGCACCCCCGCGTTCGACGCACTGGGTCCAGAAATGGTGCAAAGAGACTCGGGCAGCAAGACAGAGGGATGTCAATCCTCGCCCAACCCCTTTGACATCGGCGGAATGTGTCCATCTCCATAGGGAGCAAGCACAATTAAACCGCAAGGCCTCCACTAGTTAAGCATATGAGCTTTGTATTCAGTGACGTAATTTTTGCACCCTGATGTCCATACACCCTCTGCAGCATGCGCAAAACATTTCACACACCCCACTGCAGCTGCGTCCTCGGTACAGCCTGTCCAATTTTTATTTTTTCTGAAATGCTCTTTCGGAACAGGGTCACCCTACAGCACCTCCGGTGGAAGTGAAAGCGTGTATGCGAGCTGTCTTGTACAGGCGCAGAGCGCCTCTACAGAACAGCTTCCGTACATACTTTGGGCAGCGGCAGGGGGGAAGAGAGGAAGCGTGTTTGCACGGCGTGACCACGTGGGTATTTTGCAACCGCGGCTGCAAGAGAGGTTGGGGGAGAGCATTTTTCCTGAGATCAAGTGTTCTTTTTTTCTTCGGAACAGGGGCGGTCTACAGGGGGTGGAGTGAGTGATTGCCATGGCTACTGCCGTAAAAAATTCAAATTTGGGGCTTTATGTGCGAAAGTAACAAAGGGCACGTGGCACGCCCCAGTTTAGGACTGAGGAAGAATTTCGACCACTTGGGGATCTTCTGACGTGCAACCGAAAGCTGGGTTGCACGTCCGCAATAAGCCCTCGTCTTATCGTGGGCACGTCGGCCAAGATTGTGACCCCCCACCTGGGGACTCGTAGGCTGGCGCTTTGCCTCGGAGTGACCGAGGCGGCTAAAAGCAAAAAGGGCAGTGCGGAAAAAGAAGTGTTAAAAGAAAGGCAGGACAAGAGGCCCCTTAATGCTACCTGCAATCTCCGACAAAAGAATACACTAATGTCGTGGGATAACCAAATACAGCCATGTCTCGGTATTATACACCCCTCCGTAAGCCCCAAAAATTCCTCATAATAACGTAGACAGAAATGCACGTTCATCCCCAAAAATCAAAGAGACAATCCGTATCAAGGAGACAGGACAGTGTCAAACCTCTTTGCGACGACTGAAAGCACTGCCGAAGGGGCAATCCAAATTAAGTTACTGCACATATCTCGGCCCAACCTCGTGGGTGCATTAGAACATCAACGACATTGCACAAGTAGCGCACTAAGGCAATGTGTTTGCACGTGAAAAGAATGGAAACACTGTCAGGGGCATAGGAACTAATGACTCGACATCAATAGTTAGAGTCAAGCAGATATGCAAAGACATACAAACAAAATAATCCTGAATACAGTAGGATCACCTCACGGTTACCCAAATCAAAGGTTTGTACTAGGGAAAGCCTTACTCCCAAACAAATCGCAGCAACAATACCCGTAAGAATCTACGACGACGTTCCCTCTTCATAAGCCGCGGTCAAAAATTCTTCAGCACCCTTCTCAATGCGACTATACTCCGTTTCACCTTACGACGGGCCACAACGGACATTACGAGCCACGTTGGCCAATCGAATGCTCTATGCGGGCAGTGCTACTTTACGCTCCGGGCTCTGGATCCCTTGCAGCAGCTCATAGAGTGCGTTGCAGTACGTCGTGAGGTGAAACGGAATACAACGAGGCTGCGATGAACTCACCGCCGTGGGCCGGCGAGCAGCACGGAGCCCGCGGCCAGGGTCATGCCCGTCACGCGCAGCACCAAAGGAGAGGGGGGCCGACTCCCGAGCAGGGGGGCCAGGTCCCACCTGCCACCGGGGCCCCCGAGCAAGCTCCAGCTGTCCAGGAGCACCAGAAGCAGCGAGAAGGAGACGAGCAGCCCCAGCACGGAGGAGAGCACCGACAGGAGCAGCCGCACACGCTCCCTGAAACACTGCGGACGAGGAGAGAGTGGTCGACGGGGCTTCCCGCAAAACCAAGGCCTTCGAGACAACAAAACCAGAGTGCCGAATTTTTTGCACCACCTAAAGCGGGCCGACGCGGGGTGGATTGGACACGACTGGCACGTCGGCGCTCGGCTGAAAGTCGGGTTCTCACTGAAAGAAGACAAGTCTCGGTCGAATGCCAACACGGTGCTCGTTTCCGATCCCTGACCGGTCTTGGCCCCCCTTAGGCGATGCAGAAAATTTGGCGCTACGGATCTTTTGTCTGGGATGTGTCAGCAAGATGCTCGTAATTTTTAGAAAGACTGAGCGTGTGGGAAGCGGAGCAGTGTGCTAAAGCTACCGCTCGTGCAACAGGCACAAGGCTGGCGGTGAGGAAACAAGGATGATAAAACGCGCAGGCTCATTATCACATTGGTAGCCTTGCTCCCACTGCACGAGTGGTAACTTTAGCGTTCTACCGTGCCTCGCACGTGCTCCGAGTCTTTCTAAAATTAACCGATTTAGTGGTTTTCTATGATGCTAGGCAAGTTCTTAATAGAAACCGCATGCTTATTTTCACCAATTAAAAAGTCAAATTAACATATTTTAGTTCCTTAGCCCATTATTGTGACGATTGGCCCCCATATTGTCACCCTTGTCGTATAACTCACCTGAACACACCGTATTAGTCTAACTTTTACTGTTTTTTTTTTGACAAATCTGCAAAAGCATAAAAACGCGCAGCCAAAGCACAGCCAGGAGGCAAGGAGGCCCGGCATCGGGAAGAAATGCCCTGCCATCCTCATCCTGCCAATGGCCACAGTACTGGTATCTGAGGTACCGACATATAAAGAACACATATTGGTGTGGTAATTTTTTTATTTACCGACACTGCCTTCACTGGGACGAGGCTCTAGGCCGCCATGTCCTTCATTTCACCCACTCATTTGACTAGTTGTCGAGATGCTTACGACGGTCCTCCGCAACGTCCTTTGCCAGGGAGGCCTGTACCAGGGCTGACCGAAGAGCTGCGGCCGCAGGAGAGAGTCCTGCTCGTTCAGCCGGTGCCGTAGCCGCTGCGTGCAGGCTCCGCACAAGGCGTACACCTCCTCGAGGCGTTTGTGGTATTCCTCCACCTCAGAGTCAAAGCGGTCCTGGAAAACCGCAAGGTCAGAGAATGGGTTTTTGAGAAAACAGCGAGGAAAAGACAATTTTACTTTTAGGGCACGGGTTCTCAAACTTTTTGACCTGTCGGAACGCCCATCTGCCTCGAACGAAAGTCGAGGAGCCCTTCAGTCATCAGATTAATACCATAAAGTAGTTACAAAGTCTACAGACCTTGTAGACAACAATGCACAAACGAGAATGTTTAGCTCGTAGGTCACGCATGCCTCGGTAACTCGGATCGCCTAAAGCGGTGCTTAAACTAGAAAAACATTTCATTAAGGGTGGGGACAGTCAACTAATAATGGGAGCTTGGGGAACCAATCAGGCTGCTCCAAGGAACCCCTGGTTTCCTATAGTTTGTTTCAGCTAAAGTACAGAAGCAGCCGATGCTACGAGCTGATGGAAACAATCAGGCAGCGTCAAAAGCGCACCATTATGGTGTTCGTCGTGTTTTTGCAAGTGTTTTATTATTGCTGAACCAATCATAAACAGAAAAGTTCCTACGACTTGTGTGTTTGACGCTGCTTGATTGGTCCCGTTGCCACACAGAATCGGCTGCATCTGGTCTTAAGCTGAAGCAAAGTATAGCAACCCAGTTTAAGAACCTTTACCTTAGGACACTTCAGTTCTGGGCTGCTCACATTGCCTGCTTTAGTGGACTAAAATAAACCCACACAACAAAGTAAACAAGATAAACCTACACACAAAAATTGCCTTTGGGCCATTAGTCCGCATAAAGATGTTGCAGTTTACATTAATTTCACTAACATTTCGTTAAAAACTTTACTCTCGTGTATACTGTAAACGACTTAATTTTTGCAAGGACCTTATTTTCGCAAACCACCTACAGATCGCGAAAAATAGGTCTTGCGAACAATTCCAGTAAAATGTAAACACATTGGAATTTATATTGAGATCCCACCACGTCGCGAAAATTAGAACCCGCAAATTATTCCAAAACTTCAGCTTTGACCTAAATCCTGAAATATTGAGCCTGCAAAAAATAAGTTGTTTACAGCATATCATGTTGTAAAACAAACTACCCCACATCTGTTCACTGTTCAACTTTATTTTCCTAAAAAAACAAAAAAAACAATGAAGGATAGTTAAAGGAGCAGTGCAACGGTTTTAATGCTGAAAGGATTGCCAGTTTGCATTTTTTATATTGTTCATACAAGCCCAAGTGACCAAAAACGCGTCACCTTTCCCCCAAAAAAAAAACTGCTAATCTGCTGCGCAATCGCAAGGCAAAAAACGAATTATTTGCCGATCTGCAGCCGCCGGTGGCGGCTACGGGAACTAAAATGACGGCGTCTCTGGGGGATACGCGGAAGTCAACAAACCCTGTCCCCCTTTGCTGCTACACTCGCCGTCAGCCCCGTGGTAAACCGTCCTTTGTGTCCATCACTCGCCGCGACCTTCGACGAGGCTAATCCTTTGAAAGTCGACAATAGCGGAGGAAGCGGCTGGGGTCTCTGAAGAGAGGGCCCAAGGGAAAACCACGTGCACCCCCAGAGACGTCACTCGAAAGTCGGCGTGGAGAGTTGAGGCACTTCGACCTTCGATTTGTTTCATTTTTTTCAAACAAGAACTAGCGCTCGCAAGAAAATGCAGCTTTCGGTTTTTCGTTCCATAGGTGACGCAGATTAATTTCCGCAGTTAATTGGCCAAGGTCTGAAAATCGTTGCACTGCCCCTTTAAGCACAATGAGGGGCTTGCAAGAATGTTAGACACTGGAAGAAACAGTCCTCGGCATTTCTTTTTTTAAATTCTTTTTGCTCGCATTCCTTCTACTGAAAAGCACGGTGAAAGAGCCAGAACACTGGACAGACACCTAATCTTAGCACATCACCACACCCTACTGCATGAAAAAGACCACCTGGTCTGGTCACCATGGCAACAAAGCATTGACTAACGACGGCTGAAGCCAGCAAATGCTGACATAGCATGCTCGGGCTCTTTTGCCATGTTTCTCAATCAGCAGAATGCAAACGAAGAGAGTTAGAAATAAGGACTTAATGCTGAGGGCTTGTTTTCTCCAGTGCCTAATATTTGGCAATCCTTGTACGTAACACCACGTTTTCTTTTCGTAATCCTGTGGCCGCTTTGTTGTTGTTTTTTCACCCATATGACAGGGTTTAACAATTTGACTACCAAAAGGCCACCTCCTAGAAATCATTGTTGCCTGGACTCAATCAATATGTCAAATCCTCATGAGATTTTAGGGCAGGTGATAGAGCAAATAACAAAGTCATACTTTTTTTTATTCAAGGTTAGCCCATCTCTTTTTTTTTTAACCAGCTCTGTCTCAAAGAGGGGGGAGCAACCTTTCAGGATTTTACTATTTTCATCATATGTTGCTCACCTCTCTGGTCGGTGTGAAGTCGGCCAGTAGGCGTATTTTTATCAGCTGGTGATAGTTGCAGGTAGAGCAGAGCCCATTTTCCCAATCCGACTTGATTGATCCCAACGAGGACTCAGCCAGGTGGCCGGCGGTCGAAGCGAAGTTCAGGGCTTCGTCATACTGCGCTGGAATCGGCTTGTTGTAATCACCATCCTGGGAGAGTAATAAAAAAAATTTTTGAGGCTCCACAATGAAAGCAACGAAGGGCAACATGTACGCTGACAATCGGAGCTGAGCAGTGTGATACAGTACCTCAGCACAAAGAGCAGACGAACTTGCTCACCATGTAAGCATCGCGACACTGATAATCAGACAAATTGGAAGACTCAGGTCATGCAAAATGCCTCCAATGTTATTTGAACGAGGCATGTTGATTGGCTAGTGGGTGATGAATGAATCATAGCAGTTAGCCTGGATGCTTGTCCTAGCCGGCTGAAAGAAGGCCTGTCCAAACAGGACACTCCAGATATGGTGAGGCGACATGACGCCGACAAAAATCTTAAAAGCTGAAGCGTCTAGCAGCCTGATGTCTGTTTGAACACCACCGAGCCAAAATCGTGATTTTCCTACTCGCTTTTCGGTGAGCTCGGTGGTCGTCAGACTTGGCGTCACACGCCAACTGCCAATGCTCTCCATCTGTTCTGCCAGGCCCTCGTATCATTGGACGTGTTCCAAAATTTACACGATCTTACTCCAGGGTAAAGGTATCGTACCTCTGCGTCTGAAAACCTACCCGCGTCCAGCGTTGCTCTATATATGCTATCAGGTGACACGACCCGCAGGAGTAGCTCGGATCTATTTGAGCAAGATTTTGGACACGGCCCTTCCCTTTTTTGTTTTCAGGGCCTGAAGAGAAGCGGAGGCCGTGAGCGATTGACCGATAGTCAACAGAGCTTGTGAGTGGCTCTCTGGACCCACGCAATGAGCATGCTCAAGGCTCCTGTGGAGGACACGGGACAAATTTGACAAAGGGAACTTTCACCCCAGCTAAAAAAGAAAGCAGACCGCTGTCCGGCTTATGTCGGAGTAGTACGTCCCCTCACGATTCCTGTCTCGACAGGCCTAGAGACAGCTACAAGGAAACACGGCGGAGTGCGGGTTCATCTGCTCCTTGCACAGGGGTCGCAATCAGTTGCAATAATGTTAACTCTCATTGGCGTATTAAAAAAAAAAAAAAGATAATGGGCAATTTTAAGGCATCTAGCATTAAAGGGACACTGACACCCCCCAAAATTTTTTTTTAATTTTTTGCCAGGCGCTTCATTATGGTGTCGGAGGACTACCCAATTAATATTTTGCAACAGAGTAGCGTATTTTTTTAATAAAGCCAAAAGACGCAACTGCTCGAAACCGAAACCGAAACCCGACGGAGGTCGGAGAAGTGGAGAGAAGAGAGTGAGCGGCGGAAGTCACGTGGCTACACCCGACCGTGTGCTTTTTTTTTTTTTCTCCTTCCCGGTAGCAGACGACATGCGGCGTACGGGAACTGTTCGCCGTGGGATTCTTTTGCAGTTATGTATGTTCCGCTCGTCGTTCTGTACTCCAAGATGAGTTGTTTTGTACATTGAGGAGTTGGAGATGAGTAGTGAGTGCCCGTGGTGAATTTTGATCGGCTCCGAAAAGAATACACCCAAGATGTTGCGTGAAGAGCTGGCTCACATGTCCTGCGTCCGAAACAGAAGTGGCATTGTGCGACAGAGTTTCCGAAAGATCAACGGGATCGGGACCAACGGCTGGCTGCAATTCCTGAAGAACATATACGGGCACCTCGGAAAGCGGACGTTACCTGATTTATATGCTCCTTGCATTTTGTGGAAAGTGATTACATTGAGCTCGCAGGTGTCAAAACGGAAATCCCATACCATTTAAATCAGCGAAGTATCGTCCACAACATTAGTTTGTTATTTTTTTGTTTGTTTCTTCAGTGATGATTGTAAAAAGAAAAATATATCTAAACATCGGAAAACGTTTAAAAAAAAAAAAAAAGAAGTTTCACAGGGGATCGAACCCGGTCCTACCGCGTGTGAACCGGATGTCTTTCCCACTGAGCTACTGGGGCATTTTTTTTTCTTTATTGGATTTTTTTTTGCGGTGGATCTCTTTCTTTAGTAATAATTCAGCCGGTAAACTGTAAGTTGGAAAGTTTGCTGTCGATTTTTCTCTAGCAAAAGCACTCCCGGGTCGAAGTCGGGAAGCACCACGCTTTGGGGACATTCGCACCTAGTAAAGAAATCGTACGCGTGCATATTCAACTCGAAGTAGACACGTCGTGCTTGACGAAATTTGCGCGAGCGATGTCTTCAGCCACGAGAAGGGAGCGACGGCTCGGCGACGTCTTCGTGCAAATCGGCTTGGTGGTCGGGTGTGTCGTACAAGATGAATACCAATTCTTTTGATTAGTCCCAAATTTCTCTTTTAAAAGCAGACAAACTTCGCCGGTACCGCGAACGACAGTTCTGAAATAGAGGTCCCACGCCCGTCGTCCGCTGCCATCGCCGTCCCTGCGAGTCCCACGATACGCGAAACGACGCACGCACAGAATGCTTCCGGTTGTCTGTGGAACTTTTTTTTCAATCAACGTATTTGCAGGTTTTTAGAAGCCACAAAAAATGGGTTTCATATTTTTTTCTATTTTTAATACTGAGTGTTTGCCTTCAGTGACCCACGACTTTGATTAAATTTGGTGGTCGCATCGATACCTTAGAAAACGGCCCGTGATCGCGGAAAAGAGAGTGAGCGAGACTCGAACCGGCCAGTCCTTGATCGGCGGTTTTCGGGCGGAAAGAAACCGAATTTCGAGCCGCAAATTCTGTTCTGGGTAGTTGAGCTCTCATATGTCACGTACAACTAAAAACCTCGGCGAGCATAAATACCCTGTCAGTGTCCCTTTAAGGTCTTCTATGCACTATCCTTTCAATTAAAACCAATCAGAGCTCGGCGTCGCTCTGACGTCATCGCAACCCCTGTGCAAGAAGCAGACGACATGCTCTCTCATAATTATGATGATGTTTACATGTCCATCATAATGATGGACGATGTTTACCTGTCCAGAACTTCGGCATTACCTCCCTTCATCATTGAACACACGTTGTTTCCCTTTTTCCCCAAACAAAAAAAAAGGTTTCCGTCGCCTCGTTACCTCCTTGAATCCATTGTACTGCTCGCAGGAAGGACAGTCCCAGCAGTTGATGTTGCCGTACGGGACGACAGTCGTGTTCCCGCAGAACCAACAGTTAACCTTCACCGAAAATAGCGGCCTGCAAAGTTAAAAAAAGAAAAAAAAAAAGTCATCGTAAACAACAAGACTCTCACAATAACACACGCGCGTTCGAGCAGTCTCTGTGCCAATTTCACAACCCGGCTTTCAAAACAGGGGGGAAAACAACAAAAAATTCTACCCTCCTTCCACACTGGACTCAAAAACCAACAGCACTGGCGGAGTAATACCAAAAGCCACAGCGAAGTGACTGAATAAATATAGTCGTTGAATGCCCGTGTGGAATCTCTTGAAAGGTTATTAACCGCTTATTTACATGTCAGGCAAAAAATTACAAAAAAGGTAGAGCCAAGCCATAACACGTGGTGATCGTGCGGACACGGACTTACCGAATCTTTCGGTACAAAGTCAGAACGGCTGGCACACCGAGGATCAGGCATATCAGCACCGGTAAAATCATGAAAACCGAACCGATAATTGTCTGAGGTGCCTTCTCCAAGCTCTCAGGTGTCCCACCGAACTCCAGAAAGTACACACGTGAAAAACGTTCCGCACTCCCGCCCTCCCGCCGCTGCCGCCGCTCTCCGACACCGGCAAGCCAGGCCAGTGGCCTCCGTCCGGCAAAAATTCCCTTTGATGATGATGATGATGGTGGTGGTTGGCGGGCAACTTGGCGGGATAGCGAAAAGCGCGGAAAGCCTTAAAATACATTCAAATATAATCAAAAGATGGCGCCACCATTTCATTCAAATTATCGCGCGGTAGTTTAAAAAGGTCAAATTAAAGCGCACGCCAAAAACAGCGCCCTAAAGGGAGATTTTTTTAATGTTTCGTGCATATTTGTCCGAAACGTGACGAAAAAAGTTCCCTAAACAACTAAACCAACCTTTGATCGCTTTTTATGATATTTTGTTTTTTGCAAGTAAACTGTTGTGCGCTCCTGAAATTTGACATAAACTCAAACTGAAAAAAAAAGAAAGAAAAAGGATTATAAAAAAAGGAAGTCGTTTACAATCCCCTGTAACGCCGAATTAGAGCGCAGCTCTTGAGGAGGATAAGGGGAAGGAACGGAGAGGAGGGTATGCCACTTCTCCTCATCCATAGCCTCCTCTCCTGCTCCTCTCCCATTTAGCGGGAAAGTTCTGCTAAATTTCCCGCTAAATTTAGCGAGAATGTTTTTCCGGTACATTACTTTTTCCTCAGGTAAGTTCGCTCTTCGCTAATTTTTCAAAAAAAAAAAAAAAAAAAGCACCATCTCTGGGCAAACCGAATTTTCCGGTCGATTTAAAGAGCTTGGCGTGTTTCACCCTGTAGAAACCTTCTCTTCACTGAGTACCTTTTGTTCTCCGATTACAATCTCCGGTTTCAACAACCCGGTTTAACTTACACCAGCTCGCCTGCGCTTTAACTATCTACGTATATAAATGTCATCAGTTTGAAGTGCGGAGATCCCGAAGCGCGCGCGCGCTAGTACGCAGCAGACGACAAAGGGCGCGGACGAGCGGCTTGCATGCTTTCGCATTCATAACTCATCAGAAATGCTTAGGTGTATCTCGAGCTTTTTTCTTTCCTACGCGCATACAGATGTACACACTCAAAATTAACTCTACAGGAATCCTTATGGGAAGAGGGGAGGGGGCTTCAGCTCCACTTCCCCCCCTTCCAGATATTTCCGACTGTTAAAGAAAACAATACGGGGAAAGAGGGCGTGGTCGAGCTTAGATCAGTGGTCGCTCTTCACTGCATAAAAGATCGCGTAGATGGTCATTGTTAGAAACTCGTTGTCAGAAGGCACCACTACTCGTCACATGCTTAGTGGTTCGGAAGTTCAAAGCTATGACTTTACGACCTAAATAACTGTGCCAATGGTAAAAAAAAGAAAAAGAAAATAATAATAATAATAACAAAATGAAAAAAAAAAAAAAAAAAAAAACATATTAATAAGGCGGGGATAAAAAGTTGGAGAAAAAAAAATATCAAGAATTCGCCGGAATGTTGTATTCTTGCTATTCTTGCATATTCAGAGGTTCAGAACTTCGAAACACGTTTCTCCTACCAAGATGTGTACAGGCTAAAAGAAACACGTCCCAAAAACGCGAAGCGAAAAAAAAAAAAAAAGTTTTCTTTTAATGACGTGCTGAACTTGAACAATATTAGAAATCTTCTCTTCTAAGTTAATTTATTCCTTAACGTGAAAAAACATTAAATACATCATTTTGTATTCTGCAGATGACAATGTAATGTACTGTCTGTGGTGTTAATTTCAATGCGATACCTCAAACAACTTAGACGAAAATAAATACCAAGTTTTTGGCATAATTGCATGTAGATACATGTTTGGACATTTCTCTTAAGACGACACTTACCTAGGCTATGCATAGATCATTCTTAAAAAAGTATAACATCTCGACTACAGCGCGCTTCAAATCTGGCACGAACGATAATCGTCAGAAACCCGTCGTCCTTCCTCGCCCCTTCGGGAATTTATTTCTTTAAAACTAAGCTTGCCAGATGATCGAAATAAACGGCATTGTATTTCGCAAGGAATGCGGCACCCCATGTGAAATTGCGAAAAAAACATTACGAATGTACCTCACTGCTTGAATCCAAATGAAACCGCCCGCCGGTCTTTCGAAGTTCGACGAACGTCGAACTTTTACCCTAAAAGGTCGAAGTTCGTCGAACCTCTGACTTTTCAAGATTCGAAAGTTCGAACTTTTCGAATTCTCTTGATAAATAAGGTCGAAAGTTCGAAAATTATCGAATTCCTTAGCATAGGAAATTTGAAAGTTCGAAAAGCTTCGACCTTTTTGGTGCAAGAAATTCGAAAGGTCGAAAATCATCAAATTTTTTGGTCAGTCAAGTTCGGAAGTTCGACAAGCATCGATTTTTGCAGCGTGATAAGGTCGAAAGTTCGAAAAGGATTGAATTTTTTTAGCGTAATAAGTTCGATCATCGAAACTTCGGTTCGAAAAAAAGTTCGCGGCATCCCTAATCATGGTTCCTCCTGGACGAACTCTCGACTCTCGACGCCAGCTGAGCCGCTGACGTTGGCTGACGTTATTCACCCACACTCCCACACGCTTTTTATGCGCGACCTGCCGCGGCACCCTATCCTCTCCACAACGCCGCAACGACCTCGGGTCCTCGGTCTGTGGACGACGCGTTCGTCGTAGTGTTTATCGGCGCTGTGTGCATATATCTTTTTTGGCAGCTCTTCATCGTCTTTGCCGCTGGAGGAGTCGTGCCGTCTCTGTTGTCATCCTCGACGTCGCGCTGCGCTTTCTTGCAATGGTTTTGAAGTCGAAAGCTACGTCTCTCTGCTGCCGACTAGTCCGCGCCCAGCTAGCGCCGAAAAGCCAGCTGAAGGCACCCGCCCGGCGAAGCTACTACTCGTACTGCAATGAGCCCTTCCAGCCCCTGAACCGTGAACCACCGTGGATGAAAGCCGAAGAAGCTGTCAGTGCCATAAAGTCCGGTAAGGGTCAATCCCCGCGTACAACGGATCGCTTTCTTCTCGTGGACATCTTAAAATTGTTTTTAAAATGTCTACGATCGAGAAAACGGGATTTTACGATTAGGAGACAACTCTCTGATCAGCTCGATAAGTTAACCGTTAACAATTACGTCAATTTCAATTCAGTGCCTCGTTAAATGAATATCAACGAGAAGAATCATCGAGCATATCGACTCGCCCTACTACGCCGCAAAAACAAGACATTTGTCAAGGGCGTCTTCACTCTTCTACGACTTCGTGTAGGATTATCTGCTCCGCGTTTCACCCGCTTCCTGTATGCTGATTGTGCTGTTCTCGAACGCGTTCGGTTCCGGAAACGATTACGATATGTTATCTTTCGAGATTTCTGCCTCCGTGTGGTCACTGTTATCGCAGAGAGTGCACCGCACCCCAGTCACCCCAGTACTAAACACGGATCGTTTAAAAAAAGAACGCGGATGGATCATCCTTTGTGCAACGACGCGGGAGATCGTTCCAAGTGCGGCTAAGACCAAAACACGGAAGGAAAAATAAACCCGCTCGAAAGAAACTGAGAGAACAACAGAACAAAAGAAAAGCGGTTTCTTCAATGTCATTCGTGTTCGAGGCTTCTGATTCGATGCGCGGTGTCGTCTGCTCGGGTGAAAAATAAAAATTCATTTCGTCCGCTCTGCACCCCACCGCTGTTCTAGCAAAGGTTTTATTATCTATTGTGTGTTTATTTTAGCTTTATTTTTTCGTAAAGGGAGAGTAAGAACGCCTGTTACCCTGCTTGCCTAGTTCCCGCATATGCAAAAGATTGCTTCCAGCGCCATGGCCACGGGAGTCACCGCTTCGCTGGCGCGGGTCGCAAATATCCAAAATAGATCCAGCATTTTTTCTTTCGAACCGTGCACTTTACCTCTCCCTGCGCGTGAAGCAGGTATATTTATGCTGCACACTGCGACGTCACTCGTGACGTGCAGTCTCGGAAGTAGGGTTTCGTTTCGTCCTGCGAGGTTCAAATGATTTGTTTGCTTGACTTCTCCGAGTAGATTCAGAATGCTCAATTGATTTATTGCATTCCTAATGGCAAAACGCAGTAGTCTCCTTGCGCACACGGTCAAGGCAAGATATGGCATTATAGTGCAATCTTCGATTCGATGTGTGCATCATTTGTGGGAAATGAATTCGATCTGTAATGCTTTATGCGTTGGTCAATATTTCTCCTAATAAGCATTTATTGAAACGGGCCGACATAACCCGACCAGCAGTTTAGAGGATGGAATTGTGTTGGTCGATAACTTCAGATCATGCAGTAGAGAATAGCAGTTTTCAGCGGTGCTTCATAATTTCATTCCTCTTTTCAGCGGTGCTAATTATAATTTCATTCCTTTTTAACTTCTCATAATCTTTTATCTCGACAGCCTAGTTTAAATCAATTAAAAGTGTGGAGCTCTGTTCTTAATCCATGGCAGATTAGCTGGAACCTTGAGCTTGGAATTTGCATCCAGCGATTATCACTTGCATGGAAATTAATTTGGCCAGTGACATTTAAGCGACTCCACAAATGATGACATGCTCCCACATTTCTGCTGTGCTTGACTTTTCCATCGCAGCAATGTTTTTTCGCACCTTGGTCAGCCCTTATCCTTGAGGTGTTTATGTCAGAGAAAGACGAAAAGACAGGCTACGGTACAACGAGATTGACATCAAGCACTCCTCTGGCACGCTTGCTCTGCCGTGTTAACTTATCGTGGAGTCCTCTGTTCATTCTTGTTTTGTTCTTTTGCAAGTGCAGTGAACTTGAGACAAGTGCTGTAGAGGACGAAGAAAATAAAATGGAAGGGAAGGGGCACCGGATGGTCTTTCTACCGTAGAAGTGCTGGGATTTTTAATTTCCATCCAGTCTGCTCTTGTTTTTTGATTCCTGGCTCAGGGCCAGCCTATATCAAAAGCGGACAGAGTGCTTGGATATCTGTTTTCCTTTTTCGTGCCAAGAATCTTGCGCAATATCAGCCTCTGTCTTGACCTGCACATAGGCTAATTATAGCGCGTATTCACTGGATGCCATGTTTAAGTGTGGTGTTTAGAGCGCATGCTCCAAACGTGCTCACATAAATGGGCTGCTAAGACTGGCAATCTTGATGGTATGCACATTGCAGAAGAACTGTGGAGGCTCGCAGTCAGTAGTTGAGCACACAGCTGCAAATACTCCCCATAGAATGGCAAGCGCATCCTTGCCGCTTCTGTTCATATGCCCCTCCTTAGTTTTTTTTGTTTTCTTTTAATTTCACATTTGGGTAGGGTTTCACAATGTATCTGTAAGCCTGGATCAATCAGGTGTTCACCGCTGGTAGCAACACTATTTTCTTCTCACTTTCAATGAAAACTTTGCACTTTATGATGGGGACGTATGCAAGCATACTCAACTCCTTGGGGCATTGAGAGGGCTGGGAAGGAATTCTAAAAATTTCAGTATGGATGGCAACATCCCAACGAGTGTTAGGGTAATGGACATGTTGCTGTACTTTAATAGATACTGTAAAAAAAAAAAAAAAAAAGGTGTATTTTTGGGCTTTATATTCCACAGATTTGTCAAAACACTGCCTTTCCGAATAACTGCAACAGTACTTAAAAAACAAGCAAGCTGGTGGTGATTCATTGTAATAAAAGCCCAAGACTCAGGAACACAGTAAAAAAAATTTAAGTAAACTGTTAAAAAAAAGAATTATTACATTTTTTATTAATACTGTCAGCCCTATTGGGCCACATCAGGAGTGGGGGATTCAGATACAATTGGGAAATTTTTAACCGTAATAAAACAACAAAATTTGTGTGTGCATCCTCCTTTTTCTACAATATATTCATCTGCATTCAGCAATAATTTTTTTTTTTTTTTTCAGTATTTGACAGAGCACAGTTGATGTTACAATATTACATGCATTTATACCCATTGGTGCCCTCGTGTGGGCTATATGTTTTCATATGATAAATGTTTTGCGATTACTTGTATGCATTTAAATTTGTAAAATTTTAATCGCTGGCAGAAATATGAGTCGTTTACCGGAGCCCGTTGCAGCTGTCTGCAGGCGATTCAATCTGTAAATGGAGCAAGGCCAGAGGTTGGGGCCGCGCAGCCGTCATTGCACAGGCTAGGCTTGCAGCTGCTTATGTACAGGCCTCATTGCTTGTGCACCAATGCGATGCCTACGTCGCGCCTGTTAGACTGATGCTTGTAAGCCGCCGTCTGGCATAGCCTCTGAATCATTTCGTTGCATTATGTATAGACACCAGGGAATAGGAGACATGTTTGATGTTGAAGTGGTTCCGATAAATTCAGTCTCTATTATTTCAAAACTTTTTGACCTCTCATTGCATTTTTTTGTTCTATAAATGCTAGGCATTGAAATTTCTTTATAACACATAAAAAAGGAAAGATTTCAATTGTAGGCCTTTTTCCTCTATATCAAGTCAATGTAGTATTTATGTTTATTAATGTGAAATATTCCTTGGCTCGTCAGGTAGGGTGGGGGGGGAGTCGCCAGATTTAGTGAATCCCAAAGGATCTACCGTGAAGCTTGATGCTGATTGGCTGGTGGGAAGGTCACATGATCAATGCTGATTGGGTGATTTCGATGGGTATAAAATGTTCTGGAAAACCGCCAGGCTTTAAAACCCTACTGGCGCGAGTTTCTTCGTTTCTTCGTTCCAAGAACTGCTATCAAGTTTATATGCCCCGTGTTTAAGTTATCTGATGAAGAGCGCCGTGAGCGAAGGGGCCAAGCTCGGTAACGTTCCAGAGCATTACCGGAATATTTCCCGTGTAAGACGATTGCCCAGCAGTTTGCTGCACATTTTTATGGATGTTTTAAATTGAGTTTTGACGCAGTGAAGTCTGTCTTGGACACTTAACTGTGTCAGCAGGTGTGGAATTTCACCATTAAGGAGTATCTTTCATCAACTAAAATTGAAAACCACTTTAGCGTCTCTTTAGCATGACACAGGCTGCCTGACAGCAGAGCGAACATGCCTTTTCCAGGGAATTCAGCTTCGTAAGTAGAGTGACACAGTTAGTGAGAACATGCCATCTTCTCAGTTTTGTTATAAAGAAAACTAGTGCCGTGATGGAACACGGGTTTGCACTATATAGGATGCAAATAAATTCTAGCGTTCAACATTTACCCAAATCTTTGCAATTCGTACGAGTCGTATTCTAGAAAGTGTGGCTGTCGTGTCTGTGCTAACTGTATTTTGTTCGGTACATGGTTTGTCAACTTGAGATGAAGTGATGGAGGAGCGACTGCCTCGTCCGTCACTCCACGTCAGGTTTACTACGCCTGGCTGCTTGCACAAGCCCCTGCTTCCGGAGTTTGGGAACTTCACTTATGTTATGTATAATATTGCCAAGATAGCCAAATTCTCATTCCACAAAGTGCTAGGAGCATTCCACAAGGAAAACATGGACATTTGCACATACTGGCCCCCAACAGATGTTGGAACTGAAAACATAAAAGCATAGCACATCACCATCATTTATTTTCTTGAGGACCCTCAAGAGGTATTACACAAGGGAGTTGGCATATATATACAGGGTGTTTGATTTTAATCCAGATTTTTTTTAGGAAAAGGAGAGGAAGTTTGGACAAGTGCCGTCTTCACCTTGTATTTATCAGGCTCGGTAAACATTAGATAAGCGAATAATCGTGACGGTAGGTTGACTAATTAAATAAAATATGTTGACTAACTTTATAATTATTGGTTTTACGGGTCATATTGCAAGCGCAATATTTACGACAATCACTATTAAAGGCCAGACCACATTGAATAACTTGTGAAAAGGTAATACTTTTTTTTATAGTAATCAATCGATTCCCGAGTTCTTTGCCCCAATTTAGAAATTGCATGAAAAAAGAGTACTGCAAGCTCTGCCCACAATTATGCTTAGAAGAGTGACATAGTCGTGTATGTCACGTCGTTATTTGTGTTGTTGGTGAATCCAACAAAGACATGCTGCCGACATGGGACGACATGATTGAAACGACTACGTCACATTTCCAAGCATCACTGTGGGCAGGGCTTGCAGTGCTCTTTTTAAGCACAACTTCTAAATCAGGCAAAAAAACGTGAAAATCAATCAGTTAATATTTCGAAAACCGTTACCCTTTTAAAAATTCTTTAGATTTCCAACATGACCCCTAAAGCCAATAATTAAAAAGTTAATTAACATACCTTAGTTAATTAGCCAACCTACCATGATGATCATCCTCTCATCTAATGTCTGCCGAGCCTGATTAATACATGATGAAGACGGCACTTGTTTAACCATTGCTCCCATTAAAAAAGAAAAAATCTGAATGAAAAATAAATTTTTGTATATATTTAAAAAAGATCAACACAACATGAACACAATACTAAAACACTGGAATCTAATTAGAGGGGTTAAAGAGGAAAATGATAGTGGCTGCTGCAAATGTATTAGCATGTCATTTATGGAAACAATGTTGCCAGGTAGTGCATTCCAGTCTTTTATTATGTAGACGAAATTTCATGTTGAAATTTCACATAATTTCTAAAAATGGTCACGATCAGGGAAAATACAGGGAGGAGGTGATAGCAAAGATTCTGTGAGATGGTTTGGATAAGATTTGATGACTGACTGATGACCATAGCGGCGGAGAGAAAATGTGTCTAGGTTAGCTGACTGGCGTAATCCCGATATGCTAGTATATGAAGAGTAGTCAGAATCCTCATATGCTAGTATATGAAGAGTAGTCAGAATAAATGAAAGGAAGGGATCTAATTGCACATGATTGTCATTCCTTGGATATGCACTTGCATGTAGTCTGGCTTCCTAAATGCACCATAAATATTAGGGTGTCAGAAGTTAAGCAAGTATCCATCCATAGATAAGGGATGCAAAACCTCCAGCCATCAGGCCAACTTTGACATGGTGTGTGGTTGTTGAAGGGATATGCCGGTAGTTTTAGTAGACTGAAATTCTTTGGCACAATTAATAAAATAATAATAAAAAAAAAACTAAATATTTTTTTTTATTTTGAAACTTTTGGTTGACTTATTTATATTATTCACGTTGGTCTAAAGATAGTCGCTTGGAACTGTGTCTGTGGGTGCCTTAGTCAAGGCAACCTGTCTTTTGCCGTGCAAACTTCTTTTTTTTTTTTTTTGCTTCACGTTGCTGGAAGGTGCTACCACCTAAATAATGGAGCTGGCACCATTTCCAGAACCCTCAGCCTCCATCATTCTAACGTCTGTTCCTGTGAAGTGTCAACTTGAGCGCATCTGTTTTTAGAGTTCACTAGTGCAATATTTCACCAACCTTTAATGTTCACTGAAGCAGTGTTGTTGTATGAATAATTCCCTAAGAAGGTTTTGATACGCACATCAGAAATTTACTGCAGCACTTAGGTCTGTGCATTTTCTGCTATTGAACAAAAACAGACTGATGAACCGACTAATCATCAAAAACCCTCGTGCCGTAAAGCTTTGGTTCATGACGTGATCAACGAGACCTGAGGCTATTATAGTGTGTGATAAATCTGCAAGAATGGACAGTTGATCTAGTTGGTAAACGTTCATGATGAAAACAGCCCAAAACACAAGGACACAGAGGAGAGAAATACATACACACAGAACAAGGCGCTGACTATCAGCTTTCTTATTTTGAAGACGCGCGAGTATGAGGTCTTCTTTTTCTTTCACTGTGGTATTGCTTCTTCCTTTACCCTGGAGATGCTTCTTTTTCGTTTTATTCGAAGAAGAAGTTATCCAAAGTCCAAGAAAGCCATCTCACTGTCCCTGAGGTTCACTGATAGTTGACTCATGCACATTGTTTTTTTTTTTCTATATGGTAGACCTCAATAATCTTCCTAGATTACTGAGTTTTGTGTTTGTACAAGATATTTGTGTCATTAAACCGTGTTTCACAGCCGCAGTCCCGGCAATGTATTGCTAAATGGGAGTATGCTCCACCTTTTAATGAACTGTGATGTTCGCAAAGTCTGATGTTTAAGCATCTCCCCGTTGGACCAATGTATGAGTGTCCGCAGGAGAATGGGGTTTTATAGACTGTCCCCATTTTGCAAGGAACAAATGCCACATAAGGCACGGCATGAAGCTAGTTCTTTGCAAAAAAAAGGGCAGGCTTAAACATCAGACTTTGCAAACATCGCAGTTTGTTAAAAGGTGGAGCATACTACCATTTAGCAATACACTGCCAGGACTGTGGCTGCGAACCACGGTTCAGTGACACAAATATCTTGTACAAACACAAGACTCAGTTATCTAGGGAGATTATTGAGGCTTACCATATAGAAAAAAAGAAAACAATGTGCGTGAGCCAACCATCAGTGAACCTCAGGGATAGTGAGATGGCTTTTTTCGACTTTAGGTAACTAACGAAGAAAACGAAAAGGAAGCGACCCAATGGCGATACTCCAGTGGAAGGAAAAGACCTCATATCCGCGCCAGTTTCAAGATAAGAAAGTTGATAGTCAGCGCCTTGTCCTGCATATATTTCTCTCCATGGGCGTCCGCAGAGGGGTGCAAGGGGGGGCAGTTGCCCCCCTTTGGAATTTCGAGGGGGGTGCAGGAAGGGGGGGGGGGGGGGGGGAGCTGCACCCACTCCAGTTAAAGGGTACTCCGGTGGTTTTTTGACTACCCAAACTAACTACATTTTCTGAATAATATGGACTTACTGTTCCCGGCAGGCTATTTTTTATCTAGAAATTCAAAATGGCTATTGAAAAAACGGCAAATCTAAAGGGCAAAAAAAAAAAGAAAAAGAAAAGATAGTGTTAAGGAAGTTTTGACTACGTCGCGAGACCGGCAAAACTTGCTTTCGACGCGTTGTGTCTTTTTTCTGCGGCACCGCGCTTCCGTAAAAATTTCCACGTGTTCTCAACGGCAAGTCTCACGGCTTACGGAGGGTTTTAAAAACTCCTTCGACGAATGATGACGAACGAGTAGAAAATGTGTCTTCAGCACGCTGCCGCTAGCCTCCGCAACGCTCCAAAAACGCGATTTTTCGACATGCAGGATGGCCGCCCAGTGGCTATAATGGTTATAATGGTTATAATGTACGCTAGAGGTTATAATGTACGCTAGAGGTTCAACTGGCTCTAGTGTCTATGCGACTTCCGGGAGGCAAATTGAAGCAGACAGCAACCAGTCTACTTTTGCGGTGCTCCCGTGCATTCCTATGGGAAATCGTGCGTGAATTTTGTCTCTTCGCCAGAAAATAACACGAACAACTTCTGTTATTTTGGTTGTAAAGGATAGTATGTACCTTTAGTAATATTGTAAAAGTGTAACTGCTTTAATTACAGTATTTTTCTTCACCACTGAACGATGTTAAGCTGCTTTATATTTCAGGATTAAACCTCTGTTCCATGGCAGGTATGTTAGAACGAGCGACGATTCTAAGCAAACTAACGATCGAAAGGAGTGGAGAGTGTGTTCAAGCTTCGCTAGCATTCCGGTGGCGCTTATATGTTGCTAATATACCGGTCCTGTCACTCTATGAAAATGACTCCGTCGTGCATCTTTACGATCGGTTAAAAAACTTTCGAATGTAAAAAATAAAGTAAGTGGGCTACGAAAGGTGCGTCTTTTTATTATTTCCTATGTCAGGCAGTTTTTATCGGGAACTTTTTCTCTGACTTCTCCTTATTTGCGAAGATTTGCAGCGTGCGGTTGATGATTTGAACCCAGAACATGCATGTTGGCACATATTCATGACCAGAAAGAATAAAGCAGCACTTATTCATTGCAAATATAACTATACTACGTGGCTTTCAATTAATTTTGATCGCCTGCATGCACAAGGAGTTACTTATCCAGTGTTACTGCGTAGTTCTTACCGTCTCTCTTGATTTCCTACATGGACTTCGTTCGTTTGACACGTATATCCCCCATGGTGGAAAGCGCCGACGCCGTGTTCGCGCTAACAGTGTCCGACAGTGCACAAAAGTACATGTACGGAGCGGTTTTAACACCGTTTTTCATGCCACGAATTTTAAGTAAAAACGCTGTAACTGACCAATTATTTCGTCTGCGTGACTGAGAAATGTTCCAGGCTACCTAGTACGTACGAATAATTCGTGATATTTGCTGTTATAATCGAGCGCAGAGAGAAAATGCACTCGCCTTCTTTCCATAGAAATGCATTACCGGAAGTCAATTTTCGACTGGTTGCTGTTTGCTTCAATTTGCAGCAGCACTCTAGCGCCAGTTTAACCCCTAGCGTACATTATTATAACTTTATGGTGGCTTCACTCGCGGAAGCGGGAAGCGCGATCCAGCAATTGTCATAGAGATCAACGGGCGTGCAGTCCAAAATCCAGGGCGCGGCCGTGAAAGCAGGTAGAGAGTAACGTGGAAACATGCTGAAAATAGCCAACATAGCTAACATCCCCGGGGGGGGGATAAGTGTGCACCCCCCTGGAAAAAGTTCTGCGGACGCCCATGTTTCTCTCCTCTGTGTCCTTGTGCTTTGTGCTGTTTTTTATCATGATAAATTTGAACAACTTATTAATAAAATAAGTGTGAATTGGTACTGCATCATACTCCAACTTTAATTGCTGGGTCATGCTATAATGCTGAACAAAAATTATGTTCCTTTAGTCAAAAAAGTTGCACCTGCATGCCATGCACTTTCGATTGTACTTGTTGTTCTTCTGCCAGTTTCCCTCTGCATAGCCTACATGCAAAGTGAAATTGGGAAATTCTAAAAAAAAGTTAATGCTCCTGGAGTAAGCTAATGCTGCTTGGTATGTTAGAAAGCTGAACTGTAAGCCACCAAGTGCACAGATGACAACATCATTGACTGATGGCATCACCTGCGGTTCTCCAAAAAGATTTTCTGCCGAATTGGCGGGAAGGTTACAGATACAGCGAAAAGACCTGGATAAGCCAAAGGTTTAAGGTTGTAAGAGTGCCCAATTTTTTTTTTTCTTTTCTTACCCATTAAGTTTGCTTCGTCATTCCGCACGTCTTCAACTGGAGGACTTGGGCAGGAGCCAGGCTCTGATCTCCCTGGGCTTATGTTCCAGGTGACACGGTGTTCATTCATGGTGCTGCGGCAACTCCGAGGGGCTTGATACCGGCCATGGTGGAACATGGCAAGAAGGCCGGCCTCAAGAATGTCACGGTGTGCCACATCCACACCGAAGGTGCTGCCGAGTACAATGCCCCAGACTGTCAAGGTGTGTCTCTCACTCTGCCTCATGACAGACATTTTCAATTTTGTGATCTTGATCGCTCTCGTCACAGCGGTGTGTTGGACGCATAAATAGTCTTGCCGTCTGTTTGCTTGTTTTTATTATTAAGCAATGATTGATGGAGCCCAAATCAGCTTAGGTAGAAGTAGCAGAAACTGCAAAAAAAATTTAGCAGTAGCAGAAACTGCAAAAAAAATTGTAATTTTGTCAGAAGTTACTATCTTGCAATCTTGACAGTCCCGAGTCCTCACAAGATGTGAATACTCAAGTCAGTCTCTAGTTGTTCTGAAGACAGTAAACTAAAAGTGTCAATAAACCCGATTTAAAGCATGCAAGAAAATTAGTGATTTTTTCGGCTTAATTTTTGTTATTGGCGAGAGGTCTTTGCTTTATGAAGGTTTTGACGATGTTTTCATGAGTTGTTTTCAGTGAATATTGTAATGTTCCTTTCTGAAATAATTAAACTGTATCTTAAACCTTTACTTTTTGCCCAAAACTTAGTAGGTGAGAGATTTTATTAGCTTCAACTTAGGGTTATTGTCATTTTATTGTTTTCCTCACGAAATGGGAATCTGGAATGCAGTAGTTTCTAACATTTTATGTTTAGAATGTATGGTGGCCTATTAGAAATGATTAAATACGTTATAAGACAACTTACATTATAAGAAATCTCACTAATATCCTCCGATATGATCTATGTAGGATGCTATATATTCTGCCATATCTTTTTTTGTATAAATTTTTCAAATGTAATATCAGACTCAAAATCTGCATTAAGAACTACATCTACATGCATGACAGGTGTGAATAAATAACAAAAAAAAAAAGTTAAAGATCCTAATTCATATTATTTATGAAAGGCAAATGTCCTTGCCAATTAAAAGTCATTGTGCATAGTGACCATATCATACCACAGTCTCATAAAAATGTTACATTAGTTGACATTAACTTTGTTCTTGCGAGCTTAGCCAAGCATATTGTCTGAACTTGCGCAGCATTCTGGTGCCACTCATAATTGCCAAAAGTGTGCTTGTTCTTTTTTCCATCAAGAACAATTGGCATTGGATAACCTTTTTGAATTGCGCAATGATAGTCCACGCTGAATGTGTCCTGTGGCAAGAAATATTGTGGAACCAACAGTTCAAGAAAGTGAAGAGCTAAGTTAGAAAAGCACTTCTGTATGAACGAATGAAGGGTACTGCAACATCTCCTTGACATCTTCAGTTTCTCTGTGTGGGTTCAGCGTACATTTCTTGTTGTGAATACTTCTAGTGTACATGTTTGGGATTAAATTTAGGTCTGAAGAGGCCATAAATGAAGCGACTTCGGGCTTATCTCAACCCGTCCAGGTCGTGTAAAACCGGTCTGGCCAGCCTGCCTGGAGTTCAATGGCCCTTGCATTGCAAGTGCATTTCAACAGAAAGCTGCTGGGATGGGCTCTTTACTTTGAAGAAGCTACTTGTTTGCTTGCATCAATGGGAAAATATTTGTTGCTGTGGAATATTTGTATGTTTACATAATAGAAATATTCAAGTGTGTTTAGATTATTGAAGTTACTAAAAGATTAACAGCAGTGCTCAGAAGTTTGTTGTTAATTTCTTATATATAGCTTAGAAAAGCTTTGCATGCCATAAGGACAGTTTGGTTGCAATAATAAAAATAACAAAGCCAACTGCTATAAAAAAACTATAGTTCTGAAAAAAAAGCTATAACTCTGAAAAGTTGTAAATTTTATCCATGCAAAAAATAGCACAAGGGCAAAAAAAGAAGCAAGCAATGATATTAATTGGACAGCATTTAAGATTTCGTTTCCATATTTCTTTTTGTCCAAATTTGGAAATCAAAATAAATAACATTTTTTTTGTGGAAACTGTAAATTGATAAAATGGTAAAAATTTTAGTTTCTGGAGCTAAAAGGTATTAAACTGAAAAGAGAAAAATAACTATGTTTACATGCTGCCTCATCTGAAGGCTTATGGCACAAGATAGGAACCAGATAAAGAGTTAGAGAGAATGGTCCTTTTAATTTAATTACACCATATAGAAAAGATAAAATAATATATAAATACAAATTCCACAACTTTTTTTTCTCATCAAAGATGGTTTTGACAAACATACTTTGCTTACAGGTTTGCATCCCAGCATGTGTCTGATCAGCTGTCGACTGTTTTGGGATGAAATACTCTATTCTTCTGCATGTCTTCAGTGTTCTCCTAGCTCCAAGGTTTCTTGCAGTCTCATGGTGTAACACTGTTTGAATACCCGTATGTGGCCTTGACTGTATCAAAACTGGGCCTGTTCTTCTGCTGAGCGACAAGCACATGCTGCAGTTCACCACAAGAAAAAAAAATGCAGCCACCAAAGCACAGTGTCACATGTTGAGTCTGTCGTGATCCTTAAGTTCAGAAAATGCCTAGAAAGTAAGCAAGAATGCAGAATTTTTTTCCCCCCAAAAAAACCAAGCAATGCCCATAAAAAAAAAAAATCCAGATTGCAAAACGAAGACTATTGGTGCCAGGGCCCCTAAGAAAAGCTAAAACAGTTCATCTCGCATGCACCATCGATAGATGCATGCGAGCTGTCTGAAACATCTTCGTCTAGTCAGGTTGCAAGATGAACTTCAGTATATCTCTGACTTTTGGTGCTGCATTGGCTCTAAAAAAAAGAAAGGTTAAAAAATTTAGTTATGTCTCGATCACATCGTTTAAACTTGGAGACGCACAGAATGGTGTGTACAATGTCGCGCAACTTCATGGTATCACGTGACTTCACAGTGTCATGTAAGCTTATGTGACTTTGATCTGTGCGTCAGTTGAGCACGTGTCGCTTTTGTCATGAAATTCAGCGCCATAACGCATTCTGCGTTAACAGACGGGTTTCATCTTGTGTTGTCCATGGCCTTTTCAGGGATCTTCCGCAGCATGTCGTTCTTTGTGGGCGCCAACTGCCGGGAGGCGATCAACAGCGGGCGTGCGGACTTTGTGCCCATCTTCCTCAACGAGATCCCGCTGGTGTTCCACAAGGGTGTCCTGCCCGTCGATGTGGCCCTGGTCCACGTGACTCCGCCGGACATCCACGGCTACTGCAGCATGGGCACCAGCGTGGACTGCGCACGTGCCGCCCTCACCCACGCCAAGTACATCGTCGGTCAGGCACTTTTCGGCTTCTCGGTCGCGGTTCCCCCGTTCCTCCCGAGCCCTCTTCCCACGCACGCGACATACCCTGCACGCGATGCTGTCAGTGCGAGCGCGATACCAGCATTTACAGTCTAAGCTCGTTACAACAGATTTAGTTACTACAGACATTTGGATATAACGTACTGATTTGTGAAGTTCATTTAGTTTTCCTCTATGTACCACTGACTCAACTTCATATTTGCATACAACATACTCCTTTTACAACAGAAATAGAGCTTATACTCCATTTCATATTTTATTTCGGAAGGGGATTGGCAGGCACCAAATTTTTTTTGCCGAGCTTTGTGTCCCAAATGAGCACTTTCACCGCACTGGCAGTTTTGGTGAAAGCCTTTTGATTCTAAGAAAAAAGAAAAAAGAATTCGGTGATTGCTTATTTGCGCTAAGAATGTTGTGCTGTGCACATTTAATGATTCCAGAATGAAAGTGGTTGGTTCTTGTTACAGGCAGTCTTTTATACGGTTACAAACTGGTGTGAACTGACGAACCAGTTTGTTTGATATACTATAAGTCTCCTTCGAAACATGCCCGATTTTAGAGGCAAAAATTTGAAGTTTGTACATCATTAGCTTGCTGACGGAGGCATAACTGCTCACAAAGGCGTTTTTTTTCTACGATGGGTTTAGCATATTGGAGTTTCAGAAGTCTGTCTCACCCAGCTGACAAACTTTTGATGACGAACCTAAATTAGCAGTCATTTTGTGCTGGTCAGACCAATCCTCTGTACGGCACGGGTTCTCAAACTTTTCCATCTCGAGGAACCTCCATATACCTCGAGTGGCAGCCAAGGAACCCTTCCTAGTCTTGGGATGGATGCAGTAAAGCAGTTAAAAAACCTGCAGACCTTTTTGGAAATCACGACATGCATACTAGGCAGTTTCCAGCACGTTGTTACGCATCCAGATGGTTCGGATCTTCTAAAATAGCGCTTAAACTGAAAGAACACTTCACCGGGGGGCAGGGACGGTCGAGGAAACTTGGGAGCTCGGGGAACCCACAAGGGTATTCTGGGGAACCCCCGGGTTCTTAAAAACCCAGTTTGAGAACCTGTGCTGTACGACGGTGAAACAGTTTTTCACATCTCATGAAAATACCATGCTGGACACACATTCCTCCACAATTTTCACAAAGTTCATCAATCTATGCTTGTGCAGTTTACTACAAGACCTAATACATTGACGAGCTGATTTTTAAGGTTAAATGAAAGTCCCATTATGTCCACTAAACGAACGGTTAAATTTGTTTTGTGGAAGTTTAGACAGTGGAAGTAAAGTCTCAGTGGTCCGAGCTGTAGTTTGAGCACCCATGAACAAGTCCCCATTATTGTCCTTGTTTATTAAATGCCAGCAGCACTATAAGCTGGCCCAGTTTACTGATAGCCAAAAGCGGTAAAATGCGCCATCCGGCATGCTAAGCTATGAAACCGACCACTGCATTGCGACAGTGGCAGAGCAGTCCAACCTCTTTTTTAACAGCTTAATGTGCCCGAGGCTCCCGAAAGCTTTTGTGCCACCTTGGCCCGAAAGCCGCTGGGACAACTTGTACAGCTTGGTGATATACTGTGCTCAATAAACAGACAGAGAGGCAGGTAAACAAGACGAGCACCAAACTTCAACTAAACATTAATTGAAACTGTCCAACGAAGAAAAGAAAACCACCACACCACAATCGCGTCGACATCTGCTCATAAAGGAAATATCTTTTTAGTGTAAATAAACCAAAGATTGGCTTAAGCTTTTATCCTCCCCTCTTCCTCTTATCTCCTGTACTTCCAAAAGTTCTCTGGCAGTCCTGTCATCCCCCTCCCCGAAATCGTGATGTTCCCAATTTTCGGTAGACACCTGCGTGTGCCACATGCATTTTCAATTTGCTGCGCCCTGTACACTCCGAAAGTTGTGCTGTAACACGGCACAATGAAGTGATTCCCACACATGTATTTGCATTGGACAGGCCAGGTGAACGAGCACATGCCCCGGACATACGGTGACGGCAACATCCACGTGTCTCACTTCGACGCCCTAGTGCAGCACAATGCGAAGCTGCCCGAGCACAAGCCCTCCCAGCTGACCGACGTCGAGGTCAAGATCGGCAAGAACATCGCCGAAAACCTGGTCGACAACGGGGCTACCCTGCAGATGGGTGGGCACTGGCGTTCATTTCTTTGTTCACTCGTTTGTTACGGGTTAAGAAACAGCTTCTAAAGAAGTCCACCCTTATTTTCTATGCCGGTGCAAAAACTAATGCTTGTTGTCCAACTTTGCCGTCAAGCTGTGCAGACATGAATTTCGGAAATCTTGTCTCGGCAAAAATGCGATGGTGCAAGTTATCTAAATTTGCGTGTTGGAGAATGAAAACGTAGGACATAGTGCATGTGTAGCTTCCCGATTCTTGCAATATAATCCGTGATATTTCCGAGGTTGAAATATTTTAACCGCTATGGATGAAGTCGGGAGACACAGCATGTGTAGTGCATGTCAAACTCCTGCCACCATTCATATTTGCAGCAGCATGAGTACATAGCAACTCTAACAATGCTAACCAAGGCTGCTCCACAATCAGATTACTGAGTGGTTTGATGGCACACGTTTTTTGTTTTTTTTTGTAGACGCTTGGCTTAGGCTCGGAAATCATTCCCAAAATGCACTCCGAGTTAAACATTTCTTGAAGGCTTAGTCGCACAAGCAGGGAAAATTATAGTTTGGAAGCGTAAAGACATGTGGCCATGGAAATGAAGGGACTCTGAGTGGTCCAAGCTGAGCCGGAGATGCTCATCCTTCATTTTAATTATCAGGATGAAGGATGAAGCATTATATGGAAAGGTCCGGCCGGCTTGTATTAATTTTACAGATACGCTGCACGTTAGGTCCCAGCTGTTGACGTGGAGCGACTTCCGGTTGTTTTTTGTTGAATTGTAGATCGCAACCGTTCTGTCAGTCTTTGGGGGGAGCACGTTTTTCAGCATTGTTTCAGTCGGTACATAAACGTGTTGTATGAACATTGCAGTACCATTTAAGGCCCGTTCACTCCCTTGCGACCTCTTAAAACTGGGTTCCTTAAAACCTCTTACAACAAGAGGACACACTGGCGCCATCTATTGGGTAACAGCGTAAACTTGGCGGTCTGGCATATTTTCTATTTCTCTCGCGCATTATTCTTTCTTTCTTGGCCCGAAAAACTTTTGTCAACGTTATAAACGAGCCTTTCTTATAGGTATTACGCACATTTGACCTCAGAAATACCGCAAAACCTTCGCTCTTGTGAAATGCAGTTCCAGGGTCACCGCATAGATGGCGCCAGCATGCCAGTCTGTTTTCTCGTCCCAAGAAATTTTAAGAAGTTTTAACAAGTCTCGTCTCTCTCGGTCGTACTCGGTTGCAAGAGTGTGAACGGGCCTTTATAGTTCTTCACAGGGTGTAATAATTACAATAATTAATGAAGCAATGGTGAGGGTGCTGGTTCTCATTCTGGCTTGTCGGCCAAACTAAAAAAGGGTCTCAGTCTCCCCCTCCTGGAATGTGTGTGTGTGGATCATATGGGACCGCCTCCGAAATATAGGACTCCCACCCACAATTTCTGGTTATTGATCAGCCGCCTGCAGTTGATAGCCGAGGAACCTCAATTCTCTTGCAGTGCATCGATTGAGAAAGCTTTGAGCTGCCGCGACTGTTGGTTGGTGGCATTGGCCTTTTAACACGAGTCTCTCGTCCTTCTCGGGGTGCTGCAGGCATTGGCAGCATCCCGGATGCGGTGCTGAACGTGCTGAAGGGCCACAAGGACCTGGGCATCCACTCCGAGATGTTCAGCGATGGCGTGGTGGACCTGGTGGAGGCCGGCTGTATTACCAACAACAAGAAGGTCATTGAGAGGGGCAGGATCGTGGGCAGCTTCTGCATCGGCACCCAAAGGCTCTTCGACTTCATGAACTGCAACGCGGGGCTCGGTGAGGGGCCGGTTACCTCTTCCGCCGTGGTAATCTTGTTGTGCGCATGTTAAGGCGGCGGGAAGTTGGTCAGCCCCAACGCGTGTTTGGTGTCTCTGCTGTAGGTGAGAAATTTACCCAGTGCAATGCCACTGCTAGCCCAGGGGTCTTTAACGTGGTTTGTGCTGCGGTGATACGCGACCGCACACCAGTACAGTGCTCATCCAGGTTGAAACGGGCATGGCTGGGTATTGCACCCAGGATCTCTGGGTTCTGCAGCGCGATCTTCAGCTCTATGTGGTCAAAGTTGCAGTGCGCCGACACATTCAGCCACCGATCCGCTCTTCCATCGTTTCTCTTGTCTAGATCCAAAATGGGCTTTGTTGGAGGTGCGTGAGGGATGAGAGCGGCTACACAAGCTGCCGAGCCAAGTTCGAGGCAGAGCACCATAGATATGTCTATACTACTTTGTTTCACCTTAAAATAAAGCTTAACTTGAAAAGAAAACGAAACAAGTTAGAGGTGAATTTTCAACATTGTAAAACCCGAGACTTGGGACAAAAGAAGAAGAAAAAAGGGGACAACACAGACACAGGTGAATTTTGGTGTATTTTTATCCTGTGAATCTGAATAACATTTTCTTGAAAATGTAACTAAATGCGAAAAAACACGAAAAACTTCCGACCAGTCGTGACGTCATACTAGGATCTTTGGGCCGCCAAGTTCAACGTTACTAGATCCCTTCAGTTATCAAACTCCCCCGGCGGCGACTGTCGATGCGTGGCCCATTTTCGTTTCCGCTAGCCAGATGGCGCGGCGGCCACCGTTAGCCCGGTGCCCTGCGCTTCGTAGCGCGACGCGCTGGCGGTTTGTGCAGCAAATGGAATTATTTACAAAAACGTTAGGGCACAAACGAGCTGGTGAAGGTTTAACATAATTTTAGACAAACCCTCCAAGACTGGGGAAAAGACGAAGGACAGCACAACACACAGAGTCTCAACTCTGTGTGACACTCGGTGTATTGTGTTGTCCTTCATCTTTTCCCCATTCTCGAGAGTTTGTCTAAAATTACGGCATTCTTTGCCTAGAAATTGTGTCATGCAATGCACCACCGATTTTTGCAGTCATTAGGGACCTCTTCAGACGTTAGGGAGAGGCTCTAAATGAGCGGAATGAACAGGAGAAAGCAGCAGCGGCGAAGCTGCCCGGAAAGTATCACCGCCACTCTTTGCGTACACTCGTTACTGAAAACAAAAAATAAGCAAAGCAAAGAAACTTTATTCTTTCGGTGGCGCGAAAAGCACTTTGTGCGAGGCACAAAAACGCACACACAATGCAATTGTTGAACACGGTTTCATAATAGACGAGCTTTTTTGCTGGCGATGGCGACTCTCTCAAGAATTGCAGGTGACTGTTGACATCCCTCGCGTAAAAATACATCCGCGTGGCAAAAAAAAAAAAAATAAATACAACACTTGGCACATGAACGTGGGCTTGTGCTGATCACAACCCAGCCGCATTACATCGCACTCATCCAGCTCGTCCAGAACCTTCCAAAACAAGTCTCCACAGAGACCTTCCTCATCACGAGCGAGTGAAACTGATTCATATACAACTCTCACGAAGTGTAGCCTCTTGATGCTGGGGTGCCTCAGGCTGCCTTCCTTGAAGCTCCGATATATGGTCAAGTATGCGTCAGAACCGACGACAGGAGCTGCTGAACTAATGTCATGCAGGCACAACTGGCACTCTGTGCGCTTGCTCATTTTGTGAACAACATACCCAGATAGGTGATATGCAACACTGCCGTTTGGTGAACCTCTAAAGTAGCTGTGCTCATCACTCATTTGGTCAGGAGTAACACATGGAAATGTCATTTCCAGTAGCCTAGCCTGAATCTCATTGCTCAAGCTAGCTCTGTTTGATCGACGAGCCTCTCCAGCGGTCTTCAATGCGTCCTCCACACGAACAAGTACAACATTCGGCTCGCCTTGAACTGCTGCAATCGACCGCTCACCTTGTTCTTTTCGGCGCCTGCATTTTGCCGGGGACAGTCTGCGAGTAGGTGCTTTGCGTTTCCGTGTCGGTTTAAAAAAATACTTGGGATGATTCGGGAACAGGCGAGGCACGGCGTCGTGCTTCAGTGCCCATTTGTCGCACGGTATCGCTACCACATCACCACAAACGTTGTGCTCGAAGACCTTCAAGATGTCATCATCGTGGAAGTGAAGATCGCAAACGGAAGACGAGCTCGAAAGCTTTTTGTCCAGCCTTGGTACTGCGCGCTTCCAGAGCTCAAGGCGGTCAGCGTCGCTGGGTGGCCTGAAAAAAATGTCTCTTCTCTCCAGCAGATCGCACAGAATCGTACCCGCTTTTACACCGTTGCACGAGAGAGCGTGGCATAGTTCATGCAGTCGCAGAACGATGAACAAACACCACACACGCGGTACGAGCACAAACGGAAACACCACCGTTGCACACTACCCGCAACATGTTTCACGTGTTGCTATGCCGGGTCGGCCGTGGGGTTTGGCGCCTTGCCGGGCAAACTCCGTCGCGCGCGCCCCCAAGCGGAGCGCAACAGATAGGCATCAGGCGGAGCTCCGCAGTTTGAGAACTGAAGAGTATCTAGTAACGTTGGCCAAGTGGGCGTCGCTCGTGTGGGCAGCGCTTGCAATTGCAAGCTTGCCGGGTATATTTTTACGCACTGACACCAGTCGTGAAGTCTATTTCCGACCTTTATGAAAATAGCAAGAGCGCGGGTGCATAACTTCGACAGGCACTGAAGATGCGCGAGAGCAGGGATTCTAAAAAGTCCTAGTATGTGTCACGCCCCGGGAAGAAGGGGCTTCGGCGGTACTTTAAAAATTAATTCCTGCAGCCTCCGTGCACCAAATTGAAAAATAATTTCGATATTTGTAACGCTCGAGGTCAAATGAAGACGATTTAGGTGTTTTTCTTCAAATACAGAACCGCTTAGTCTCCCTTTAAATCCAGATGCAGCCTATATGCTACGAGTAGCTGACCAATCGAATAACTTCAGCGTACCGGATCGGTGTTCATCATGTTTTTGCGAGTGTTCTTTTATCGCTGAAACAATTGTGTGCGGGGAACGTCCAGTGACTCACACTTTTGACACTGTTTGATTGGTTCCATGACCTTGTAGCATCAGCTACGTCTGGTCTTGAGATGAAACGAAGTACATCTATTGAAAAAACAAACCTGGAGAAGGACCATGGCAGTACAGAAACTGACAGTGAGCCACTAGCATTATTTGTGTTGTCTTACTAATGCCAAATTCAGGAGCTAGATTAAAGGAGTACTCTGGTGTCTTCTTCATGTTCCCCGATTTGACTGAAAATTGGCTAAACACACCAACACGCCCATCGTAATGTTCCGAGAGATGCCCCACCCCTATTTTTGGTATGATTTGCTATATTTTTGCACAAACTCCGAAAGATAGCCCACTTCTACTAATTGCAGGGTCCCAGGCAATCGTGACCTCGGCAGGAACGGTGTCACTTAGCCACAGCAGGAGATAAGCAAACACTGCCGACTAGGAAGGACAGTCGTCTTTGGTTTATCGCTCCTCCCTGCAATTACAAGTTTTGCAAATCAGAGGATCTAAAATTAGCATTTTTGAAACTTTTTTTTTGATCGCACACTGAAAGATTGCCAGCTCCTTATTTTCATCCGATTTTCTTCCGATTTTCGGTGGGCCATCTCTCGAGATATTACGGTAGCTGAATTCGTATGGTAACTCGAATATTAGGCCAAAATAATTTTCGTTTGCAAAGTTATTGGATTTGCACGTTTGGTCGTCACCAGAATGTAAGATAGGCAGGTGGGGAAACGGCCCATAGAAGCCTATCGCAGCGCCGTGACCAAATTGTGTAATCGTTTGCTTGTGGGTACCCCCGATTTGCGACAGATGGCGCTGCGGCGAGAGGAAAAAAATCGGAATCGGATTTGCATGGAACTTTATGGGAGAGTGCGCAAAATAAACCGAGAGCACGACAGTCCTCTATTGAAAATCCACGAGAAACCATCTCCATCAGTTTAGCCGGTCACCACCGGTCGCCCACCTGGGGTAAGAGTTTGCGGTGCTCCACATAGATGGCACCACAGAAAAAGAGAAAACCGAGGGGGACAGAATCCGGTCGCTCATTTGGCTCTCGTTTCCACCCCTGTCTGTCTTACACCCTGGTCGTCACCCTGTTTTTCAAACTGAAAGTCTAGTGGCAACGATGAAAAAGGGATGCCAGTGGAAGGCCCACCTTTTAGACTGTAGAATTTGTTCCCAACTGATTGCAAGCAGTTTCATGGTGTCAAACGAATGCTTTGGAAGCTTGCTCTAGCACACTCCTTGATCAAGCTCCGTGTTCTTCCAAACAGTGCCCCTACATGAACACTGAACGTAAGGCCTGTTTTCTACGTCTTCTGCCTAGGACGTTTGCATTGTACTGTCGTTTTATGAACTGCTACTTGATGATACCAATATTCTGCTTTGCAGTGATGCTGGACGTTGGCTATGTCAACAACCCTCAGATAATCTGCGAAAACCCCAAGGTGACTGCCATCAACTCGTGCATTGAGGTGGACATCTGTGGCCAAGTGGTGTCCGACTCCATTGGACCAAGGATCTACTCGGGTTTGTATTAACAGAGCCAGCCGACTCAATGAAACCTGACTTGTTAGTGATGGGTCAATATGAAAGCACATAAGAAGTGACTGCTGGTGATGCCTATACCTTGCCTACAAGATTTTAAGCACTTTTCGGCTCTAGCTCTTGCAAGGCGAGCGTTGGAAAACCTAAGCTTGTAGGCAAATCACTGCAAACAAGTTGCAACTCGTGACCATTTTGAAAATAAAGGGGGTGATAAGGATCAGGTAAGGGGACTTAGAATTAAGGAAATAATTAATTGTTTGACTAGATCATCCTTATACTGTATCAGTTTGGTTGTGTAGATGGTTGAAAAAAAACCCGAGACTGCGGGTAAACAACACAACACTAAAAAGTCTCTAACACAGCTGTGTTAGAGACGTTTTAGTGTTGTGTCGTTTACCCGCAGTCTCGGGGTTTTCTCAACCATGTACACCAGCTCATTTGCGCCCTTACTTTTTGGTTATGTAGATTCTTTAATATCATATAGTGGATATAACGGAGCAGCTGGCATAATTTGAGGCACAATATTGCTTTCGGCTGAATCGAGCATGAAACTTTGTCGGTCGGTAGCAGTGTGCAGTTGCCTTCCTACAGGAATCAACTCTTTGCCGGCAATAGTATCTGTTCAGTGCATTTTCGTTTCAAAGGCAGGGAGACCGGTCTATACAGGCTAGACTGAAGTTATTTTGTCTTTGCCATGCCATATTTGAGGTGAGCGTGACTTGTCAATCACTGGGCACCCTCCTTAAGGTGCAGTAGTTGACTCTTCGCCTGCTCTGCAGGGAAGTAGACACAAGGAACCATCCCAGAGTGCAGGAGTGCATTTTAACTATGAAAGCTGCGACAAGCCCAATTGACTTTGCGCATATATTCCTCGTTGCACATCTGCCAATGTAAAATCGAGCCTAGTAGTTCGGTTCCCTGCCCTATTGCCAACAGGCTGTGGTTGGGGTGACCGAATTTCATGATTGGTAGCCCACACCAAGGGATGGTACATGATGGCATTCCTGTCCCATTTGCATTCTCCTTCTCAGCTGCAGTGTCTGACGCTTAGGATATGGCACTCCCAAAACATTCTTGATTTTCTAAAATAAACACTAAACCTAGGAAAAAAAAAATTTTTTTTCTACCTGGTTGGGACAGACATGCCTCAAAATTAACATGTTAATTAAAAAAAAAAAAATTTTGTTACAATTTGAATTTTTCGTTTTGTTGGTGAAACCGATACTGTAAAATCCTGAGAGGTCGCTGCTTTGAAGCGTTCTTCCACAGAACAAGCGCTCGCGCTAAAAATGCATGTCTGAAGGCCAGGAACCTGGGCTAGCTTGCGCTTGTAGCTTTGGATGCAGTCTCAGCATAAAAGTAAACATAGTATAGTTGAGTACAAACGCTATCATCATCCCACAGACAAAGCTTCGGTTTCACTCACAAATAGAAAAATTTGTATTGTAACATAAATATTGAACAAGAAAAAAAAATTTTTCAATTTTTCTTTAAACATGTTTGTCTTGATTAGTGGGTAAATTTTTTTTTTCTTTTCCTAGGTTCAGCGTTTCTTCAAGTGCCTGTACACAAGTTGCAAAATGAACTTCCCTAAATAAAAAAAAAAAATCTTTATTGCAATATTGCATCCCTCTAACGAAGCGGAAAAGCGTGCCTCGCCGAACTGGCCTTAAAGGGGCACCACCAGGTTATTTATGCTCGCCAAGGTTTTTATTTGTACATGACATACGAGACTACCCAGAACACAATTTGTGGCTGAAAATTTTTCTTTCCACCCGAAAACTGCCAATTGAGAACTGGCCGGTTTGAGTAGTGCTCACTCTTCTCTGCGGTCACGTGCCGTTTTCTATGGTTCAGACACGACTACCAGACATAATCAAAGTCGTGGGTCATCTATGGCACACACCCAATATTAAAAATAGGAAAAAAAAATGAAAGCCGTTTACAACTCCCTGTAACGCCGAAATAGAGCGCAGCTCTTGAGGAGGAGGAGGGAAGGGAACTGGGGGGGGAGTTAGTCAAGTGACCTCGGGTGGCGGAGGGGTCACGTGACCTTGGGGGGGGGTCACGTGACCGTGGGGTGTCACGTGACCTGGGGGGTCAAGAGACGTCAACAGCGACATAACTGATGACGTCATCAGTGATGATGATGATGACGATGCGGATGCCGGTGACGTCATCAGTGACGTCAATGATGACGTCATCATTGATGATGACGATGACGATGCGGATGCCGGTGACGTCATCAGTGACGTTACTGATGACGTCATCAGTGGCGATGACGTCAATGGGGGTCACAAGACTTCGGGAGGGGGGTCACGTGACCTTGGGGAGGTCACGTGACACCGGGGGGTCCCGTGACCTGGGTAACCATCGTGAGGGTAACCCTAGTAACCCTTGTGAGGGTAACTCTCGTGACCCTCGTGAGGGTAACTCTCATAACCCGCGTGAGGGTAACTCTCATAACCCTCGTGAGGATAACTCTCATAACCCTCGTGAGGGTAACCCTTATGAGGGTAACTAACCCTCGTAACCCTGGGTTACGAGGGTTAGTAACCCTCGTAGCCCTCGTGAGGGTAACCCTCGTGAGAGTAACCCTCGTAATCCTCACGAGGGTTATGAGGGTTACTCGCGGTTACGCCGACGCCGACACCGACAGCGACGCCGCTCAAGCCGGGAACGGGCGCCTAAGAGCTGCGCTCTAAAATCATGTACTAGTTCCCATTTTATCGGGCTTTTGAAAAACTGCAATACATTGACTGAAAAACAAAACGAGACATCATTACTGCCTGATGCACGTTAAAGATCCCAGGCTAGCGGCTGTACTGCACTGGTTAAATTTTTCATCTACAGCTGGGAGACAAGTTGCCCGTTCCAAACTGTATAGACATACACACACCCCAATTTGTTTTTATTTTTTAAAGAAAAAGTTGTACAGTTATGTGACTTCTGGCAACTCTCTCCTCCTCTATATTTCTTCTTCCTCCCCAGACCAGTTTCGGTTTCAGATTCGAGCAGCTGCGTTTTTCCACTTTATTAAAAATATGTGCGATGCTATAGCAAAATATTGATTGGGTAGTCTTCTGATAGCATAATAATTTGCCTGGCGAAAAATTTAAAACATATTTTGGGCGGTGGGAGTGTCCCTTTAACGGCGAGGGTGTGCGGCTGCGTTGGCAGGTTTCGGGGGCCAGGTGGACTTCCTGCGGGGCGCGGCCATCTGCAAGGACGGCAAGGGCAAGCCCATCCTGGCCATGCCCTCGGTGTCCCCCAAGGGCATCAGCAAGATCTGCACCTACATCAAGCAGGGCGCCGGCGTAGTCACCACCCGGGCGCACGCGCACTACATCGTCACCGAGTACGGCATCGCCTCGCTCTTCGGCAAGAGCATCCGACAGCGCGCTCACGCCCTCATCAACATTGCCCACCCCGACCACCGCGAGACGCTCGAGAAGGAGGCCTTCGAGAGGCTCAAGTGCATGCCTTCCCCGTGAGCAGCTGCCTATATCCACCATGCAGTCGCGCCAATAGAGGTACTTACGTTTTGCAGCAAAAGGTTTACTCCCTCTTTGTCTTTCCAGTCAGTTAATTTTTCCGTCAGAAATTTATTTGCCATAAGGCGGATTCGGCAGCACGTTTGAGTCGTCCGTTTCGATTCCCTCATTCTAAAGCGCTGGGAAAACGGCGCGTGCCGCAGTCTCCTGTTGTTATCTTGCACTTCTTGTTATTAGGGAGGGGAGCCCGTTTTTTTAATTTGTTTGTATAGATCCTTTGGCCCAATCGGCAATAGCCGTTTCGGCCATATGTGCGCGGTGCACCTTAACAACGTTATGCTTTCTGCGAGCACAAAAAGGGGCAGGTTTTTATCGTTGCCTTCAGTCTTTGGTGCATACGTCCTAGATATGAACCGGCATTTAAAGAGTCTTGCACGTTATAACGTTGTTACTCGAAACTGGTTTGTTAGCACTGCCAATTATCACGCTCAATGTGGAAAAGAGGAAACGATATGCAAGATTGGTTTGGATTCGAGTCTTCCAAGTTTGCCGCGAGAAAGTAATTGGCACCTGTGCCGTACTAGTAGCTACGGCATGGAAGCTTTCGAGGCACAAGCACCTTGCCTGTACCACCCTTTACTCCTCTCCGTAGTGAAAGCTACGTGTCGTGTCCTTTTCGACGTTACAACTTCCGCTGCATGGGATCATATCTGGAAGGCAATTAGAGACCTGTCAAGCACCCTTACGAATAAAGTGATATTTTAGGAAAACCTTTCGTTGCTTTGGTCTCATTGACGCCTCTCCCCAACAGGAGATAAGGCTACGAGTACAACTTCGGTCCAAATTTTGTACACATGGGCTGCTTTTCAGTTGGGAAAAGTAAATGAAAATCAAGTCCTTTTCACATCTTTTTGGGAGCTTGTATACTTGTAACGAGGCAAATATTTCCTCATTCTCGGTGCCCATACAGCTGCTGCAATCTAAAAAAAGAACAAGCTGCAATATTTTTTTAAAGCTAGCCACAATGGACCAGACATGGAGCCCACCTTTCATTTTTTCAATTGTACCAAGAGCCAGTAATTAGGGTTGTGTGCAAATAGTCCTTCGAATTGAATAACGCTCCGTCATTCATAGCCTTGACAATGCAATGGAAAGCCAAGACTGCCGGTTCCTTCAGCGGCAGAAGCTAGGAATGCTCTGTGCTTTTTGGTTCCAACCACTATTCGCACACCCCTCCTGGTAATGACAAAATGTTTGGTGCATACAGGACAGAACCATTTACTTGAAATAATGTCAAAACTTGGGCCTTTCCTGCACTATGGTGAAAAAGGCAGATGTAACATGTAATGTATTGCGTGTTGCTTTGCGGCCATGTTGCACAGATGCGTTTGGTACATATTTTGTGCCTCGATAGCACGAACGTTGTGCACAGTGTCTCTGAAAGTAAGCCTTGCCAAAGCGATCCCACGGAAGCGGAACGCAGAGTTTGCTTTCCTTTGATTGCGCACTCTAGGTTTGACCCTTCCATTTCTTGTCTTTTCATTTCCTCCAAAGCATGTTATTGCTTTCCTACTCTCCTCCTGCACACACCCTAATCATACATGCAAGCTGAGGCCAGCTCGGGACGTAGACTGGACTCAAGTGCTGCGTTGTCGTTCAGCCTGGACTTGTATTCAATCAGGGTACAAGTTCCAGTTGAATGCTGATGCAGCACTTGAATCCAAATTTGGTGCAATGCTCTTTCGTTACAGGAAACTGCTAGGAACCGACCACATAACACATTCTGTGTTAAGAGAAAAGATCTAACATATTGAGCCAAAAACAACTGTTATTACTGACGAGGATGCAAAATGGTGCTTATGAGGAAACCAAAATGCTTGTGCAGAAATATGTGCTCCTGATGGGGGAAGGATTAACATGGGCATGGAAGTGGGGAGTTAAACTGCCTTTTGAGTGGTAAAAGGGGAGTAACACTTAATTGGAATCCCATGAGGTGCATTGTGGAATTTGAGGGAGTATGAACTGCAACGTACAACGGATAGTACATGTTTACTGCAGATAATGCTATCAACTGAAACTCGTGGTGTTATCAAATTAATTTGTGGACTTAGAACAAATGGGAGCATTTTTGTCCAGTTTTAGAGCACTCTATCCACTGACAGCCATATTCGAAGTAGCAGGCAGAAAAGTATCACAGTACCAAACATTGAGTACTTACCAACACATAATGTCGTTGACACATTAATGGAGTACTATACAGAACAGTCAACCTGAACATGTTTTGCATTTTGCTCAAACAGCTACAGTGATGCTAGGGGCATTTGACCTTTTGTAGCAGGCGAAATATTGGCTTGGAGCGGTCACTGATGCTTTTGGAGCAGATGCCAACATCTGTTAGCTCGTCACTTGAAAATTTGACGATGATTGCACTGTTAAATGAGTCGATCTTTGATAACGAGTGAGGGTTTCTCCGATATTGAAGCTTATTACCTGTTATATTTGTAGTAAAGATAGATTGGATGCAGAACAAACACACAGCCTTCTTTTTAGAAATGAAGTTCAGGCCAGAGTACCATTTACAATGGGTATATTAAAAAGACGGCTGAAAACTGAATCATGGTTTTATTTACAGGTTAAATAAAATGCTTGGCATTTTATTTAGCCTGTAAATATGATTTCTGTAAAATGCTGGTAAAAACCAGCATATCCGCTAGAATGTCCATCAACGAAAATGTTCCCCCAACTTTTATGAACCTACTTAAGATTCTAATATCATAACTGGAAAAACCACCACCCTCAAATATTGTGAAACCTACACTTAAGTTTCGAAAGTGACACTGCACTTTAGCAGCGTTGGAACCAGAGTTAAGTTCAAGTTCGCTTTGGATCGACTGCTGCACGCCAACCATTTTAACAACCGTATTTGTCAGATGCGTTAGCATTTATTGGCTTGGTGCATGCAGCATTCTTTTGTTTGGGCGATCAAGACTTGGTTTCGACTGGACCGGTTTTGTGAAGCCCGCGGCACAGTGCACGGTTCCTGCCATGCTTTTTCGCTCCGTTTGTTTGCTCATGGGAGCAGGAGAGGGGGGAACGTATTAATTAAATAATTCCTCAAAGGCCCGGGAGGAGGGGGGGGGGGTATTACATGAAGGCTGGGCACACAGCAAAAATTCCCAAAACCTGGGTGCAGAATACAAAAAGAGAACATCTCTATCAAAAAAGACAGGGAGAGCACAATTGCAAGCATGAAATTCACTATTACGAAACCATGAGTGATTCAGTACTATAAAAGCTTTTTTTTAATTTATCCAAGTCCCTAAGCTGTACTATGTTTTTCAGATCGTTCCCATCTTTAGCTGTTATAATAAAAAGAATTTCCAAATCGATCTGCGTTTGGGCGAGGGTTTGGCACTTTTTGGGAACTGCGACTTGAAAAGTGTGAACGGAGCGCAGTGCAAGGGTTCGGTGACAATGTGTGATAATGTCGATAAAACAGTGACAGTCTGGTAATCCTTAGACGGCGACTTAGCAAAGACAGGGCGGCGCGCTTCTTTAGCTGGGCGACACTGGTAAGACAAATGGTCGGAGTATATGAATCTTACAGCACGGCTTTGGATGGCTTCTAAGTTCTTGATAAGGTAGTTTTGGTATGGATCCCATATCGCTGCGGCATATTCTAGTCTAAGGCAGATGAGTGTTGTGTAGGCGACCAGTTTTCAAGTTTTTAAGGTACGCTGCAGATAACCAAGGGATTTACTTGAAGTGAAAATGATACTGTTTATGAGGATGGACCATGAAAGGTCTTTACTGACGTGCATGCCAACATATTTGTAAGACTAGCTGGTTATAAGACAGAACTACCGATGGAGTAATTATAAGTAAATGGCAGTAAAAGTTGATGTGAGCAGTGCAAGTGCCATGGCACGCTGTAAACACGGCTTGAAGGCGTGCAACAAATCTGATAATCAAGGGACCACATCAGGAGTAAAAGACCCTGGTTCTGCCATCCCGCCATTTTGCAAGTCTTTCTCAATACTTTTAGCTCCAGACATTGCCAACGTCTAGAAATTCATACGATGACGGGGCCAGCGCGGTTCAAGTGATATCCATACTTAGTTTTACGTTAAGAGGAAGTGCAGCAGACGCTACGAGCCAATAGGACAAATTAATTAGTGTCAAAAGCATGACATCATGGGATTCGTCAACTTTCTGTGCTACCTCATCGGCTAAACTAACCAAGCATAGCGAATGCCCCGCAACTTGCGCTTATAGTATCTGTGTGCGTAACTGTATGTGTTAGACCCTTGGACTGTGCTCAGACCAGAGATAAGCAAATTGTACAGACACTCAAATATATATTTGTACCATTCTCCCCTCTTCTCTTCTCTGAATGTTAGGGTCAACCAGTAACAAAATATCTACTTTTTCATTTGTCTTGGCATAAGTGTAGCAAATTTTGGCATAACTGGCAGTTTGGCACATGATGTAGCAGACTTTCGTTCATGGCACAATTTGGCACAGCACTTCCATCACTGCAGCTATAATTCCTCTAATTTTTTTGCACATTACCAGAAGACTACAACCTCTCACTGTTGAAGATGAGTCCAACTCATCCATCAGTGTAAGCTTCTATCCATGCACTATGCTACAATACATATTTTGTTTTGGAATGCATGTCGGCTGCACAAGTGAAATAAATTGTCAGAACTACAATCACGTTTCTGCAACCTCAGTTTCATGCGGAGAGCAAGTCGTCTGCTTCGTGCGCAAGAGTTGCGGTTACATCACTACGCCGCCGATCTCAGATTGGCTTTGATTGAAAGAATAGTGGGTAGACCTCGATGGATGCCTTGAGGTCTACCCACTATTTTTTTCAGTCGGCCAATGACAGCTCGGCAGTCTGACACCATCGCAACCCCTGTGCAAGAAGCAGACAAACTTGTGCTCTGCGTAGAAACTTGTTCCACAGCTACCAGACTGCACCCAAAGCTCCTATTGACAGATCAAACAGTATACAGACAAAATCTTTTTATGACAGTGACAGTCGAGCTGTTAGTGTATTGCTAAATGCATACATGCCCAACGAACACTAGTTAAGTCATCACTACAGAGAAGTACCAACAAATACTTTTGAAGTATTGTTCGAACTACCAATTGCAGCAGTCACTGTCAAACCAGTTGTATCCTCTTATCCATTCCGTGTCTAAGAGAAGACATTGGTATTGAACCTTGTGTTGTTTATGACCCTATTTAGTGCAATTTACCACAAAACGATTTCACAATTCAACTTTAATTTTTTACTTTAAGGGGGATTACCTGCTTGTCACTCTGTGGGCAAATTTCACTGCACAAACCTGCATTTCAAGAATGAACCAGAGAATTGATTATTTTTAAGGTTCATTATGAAGATGTAACGAAGGTCATACAACGATTGGATATTCCCCAGAGAGGGCAGGAGACATTTAATAAAATACATAATTATGACCATTTTGACTGCTTCGAGTTCACTTTGAGGCAATTTTGAAATTAAAATCACTTGGAGGACAAAACCAATGCTAGTACATACTAGAGGTGTCTCCTATCTTAATTTTAAGACACGGGAAGCCCAAATGTCTTCGTATTTGTGTAAATAAATTTGACAGGGCCGTTTTCGCTAATTTATTTTCTATGGGTTCAATGAGATGGCGACACCAGTACCAAATACCCGAAGACAGTGCATTTGTTGTTGTTGCTGCCGTTTTCACGAGCTTGCCCGTACGGCGACTTTCAACACCAGTCGTTTGCTCAACACCGCCGAGATCAGTTTTTGCCATTTTGCCAGAGAACGGTCTGTGTGAGATTTCTGTCTGCTGCACCACACAAACATAGTGATGCCCTGGCAATGTGCTGTCTCGCTGCTGTTGCCACGGCATCACAAACGCCAATGCACAAGCTCGTGCGACACTTGGAAGCAAATGGCGGCGGCGGCGCAGCACTAAAATGAGCAGTTTCGCAGTGGGCTCTGCAAGAACTGGTGCGGCTCTTGCCCATTGTCTCATGGTACACCTCTCGCGTGTTTACCAATCAAAGGTCGTCGGTTCTTGTAAGAAACGCCAAGCGTGAATTTTATCCAGGGACTTTAGCTCACAGCGCTGGTCTGGCTTCCCTGGCTTCTATTGGCCGCTTCACATCTCAGTCATTTACATGTGCAGAGACTTATTTCAACGCGAGAGCTCGGGCCAGATTATATTTAATCATCCACCCGTGTAGAAATGCCACGTTTTCACATTCGGTACATGCGTGAACCAAGTCTGGCGTTGACGATGATCTCGTGACAGAATTTAATCTGGTCGTCCAACAGAGCTCTTTGATTCTACGACGTTGCGTAGCTCAAGAGGCAAGGAGACTCAAGTTTGGCCGAGGTATCGCTTCACATGGCTTGCACGTAACGTCCTTGCATTATGCCGGTGTGCATTATACTTCCTTTTGCAAAAAACAAATGCTATAGTACCCATCATTGAAAGAAAACCGGAGACTGGGACAAATAAAAAGACTGACAGCACAACACAGAATTTAGAACACAGTTGAGCTTATTCGCAGGAGGATGCCAATAAATACCTGTCCACACAAAAACAGGAAGGAAGAAGGAGGAAAGGGACCTCTCTCACGGGCCTTGACAGACAGACTAGAGTACTGCATGGGCTGGAATCTCTAGGCCCGACTTGACCCCTCCCGGGGTCAAGTCAGGCCTAGACCTGGCCCGAGTCCGACAGTTTTGACATAAGCCCCAACCTAACCGGAGCCCTACAATTTTTTTTTTTAAATATGAGCCGGAGGCCGGCTTGGGCCCTACAGATTGTAAACATGAGCCCGAAAAAGTTTGCCGGTTTTAACCTAACAACTGTCCAAACATAGGGCGAGCATATTTGATAGAAATTTCTTTTAAACTTCGACAGTTTTTAGTTGCACTATAAATATTACGCAATACAGTGCACCTTCAAGGGCTGCATAAACATAAAATTATCTAAGGTGCAGCCTTTTGAAGATGCACTATAAATTACACAATATTTATAGTGTAACAAAAAACTCTGTCCAAGTTTAAATTAAATTTAAATCAAATATGCTTGCTCTATTCTATGCTTAGACAGTTTTTAGGTTAAAGCCTGCAAACTTTTTCGGGCTCATGTTAACAATCTGTCTGCCTCAAGCTGGCCCGAAGCTCATACTTAAAAAATAAAAAAAAAATAAAAAAAAAAAATTGTTGGGCTCCGGTTGGGTTTGGGCTTATGTTTAAAAATTCAGTCGGTACTCGGGCCAGGCCCGGGCAGTGTCTCTATTGGGCCGGGTCGGGTCAGGCCTAGAAATTAAATATTCCGTCGGGCTTGGGCCGGGTAGTGTCAGGCCTAGAAATTCTGGCCTGTGCAGTGCTCTAGTCTGTCTGTCTAGCTCCGTGGGGAAGGTCTTTCTTTCTTTCTTCCAGTTTTCGTGTGCACGGGTATTTATTTGCGTCCTCCTGCGATTAAATTCTGCTGCGTTTTAGATTCTGCGTCGTGCTGTCTTCTTCATTTGTCTGTCTTTCTTTCAATGATGTTATCTAACCAGCTTGCCTGCGTACTTTCCTTCCTTGCGATAGTATGCAGTTTACGCTGCAGAATGTACCAAGGCCACCAGGACAGCAGCTGGTGCGATGTCAGTGCAGGCCAGGACACCATTCAGCTTGTGCCTTCGGCTTTGCTTGCACTTATGGTAAATAGAGCCTGGAGTATAGACGCTTTAGGCATGCGCCAGATTACAGCCGCCATTGCTGGCTTCCTCTTGTCTTACCGACATACCAAACCACTGAAACGGGTGTTGACGAGCCTCTTCACAAAGGCCAAAGCTGGGAAAGACACACTAGAATCTAAAATGGAAATAACCTGACCTACTATGGTAATGATGAAGTGAAGTAATAGGGATAACAGGAAACAAAAATGCAAGGCATATGTTTGGCGGCTGCCATGCACAGTTGCCGAGATGCAAAAGTCCGTGTAATTGGCAAACACATAAAAAAAGGGGCCACTGAATAGTAGAGATGTATAACGAGGACACTACAAGCCATCAGAGTCAATCCAGCACTGAGGGGATGCGACTGTCTGGGCTTACCTTGCGATTCCCAGAGCTCTAGTTCATGTGGTGCTGAACTGGCCGTTACAGGCTGCATTTACATGAATAGGACTTCCAACCAAATGGTGGCGCTGCGCTCATGTCGAATTTGTGCCTTCGCTCAATCTCATTGTGATGACATCAAACTCTAATGCACAGGCTTTGATTGTTTTAGGTAAATTTATTCACACCCATTCTTAGACGGCAAAAAAAAAAAAATTCTGCAGCTATATGACAAAATTGATATCGCCCAAGCCAGTGTCAAGCTACGGCGCATGCCGTGCACCATTTGATTGGCACAAATGTAGCACAACTTTCCCTGGCCATGAAGCCAATGCTACAGGCACCCATGCATTGCACAGTTTTGAGCGTCGCTCAAAGCTGTACGTCCGTGCTCTTCACTTCTTCAGAAATGCCTTGCGCCCCAGCACGCTCGCTCACGTTACACGCGGGCAGTAAACGTGAAATAAAAATAAGAATTACAAAAAAGCAGGAAAAAACCATTGTTAGCATTTCAATAAGACGCTATATGTGGTAGTTTCTTTGTTTTTTTTTTTTACGCTTCATTAGCACTGGAGCACATGCTTAAAAAATGCTTATAACCTGTTTCCATGTTTAAAAAATCACACCCCAGAGACTGCTACGATTTTTTGTCATTTTGAAAAGTGAGCGAGGTTGGAGTTCACCTCGAGCGTCTGACCTGCATACACAGCTGCGAGCATGCAACTTGTTTGTTCCTAAAATTCTGCGCCATCTATGAGGAAAAGGCTGCAAATAAATTGCGGGTGAAAACAAAACATGCATGGCCGTGATGGCAGACTTCCTCTTACTGGCGATGCTTTTTTTATTCTTCCCAAGGCATTGTAGTAAAGTGTGGAAATGCATATGGTATGTAAAGCTTCAAAGATCATAGTTTGTCTTTAAAATAATTTTTGAACAAAGATGCCACCACATAGGTTCAATCAACAAAAACTAAACAATACCAAGTTTATGGCTGTCACATAAAGATAACCTTCCCCTGCCAAGCAAATTCTAAGCATGCCAGAAACAGTTTTCACAATGTGAATTCTTTTAAAACTGTTTGGCCATTAAGCTTTGTCCATACTTTTCATGAGTAGTTACAACATTGTGTATACACAGCAGTTCCACTGTTCAGCATTCATCTCTGCTAATCTTTAACCCCAACCAGCTGACAGCACATGCCGATCTTGCCTTCGAGCTGTGTAGCACACTTTACATCTAAAACATAGTTTCAGCAGTGCTGCATTTTTCCCCAACGACATGCCTCCGAGGATTTCCATTGAAACAGTCAGTTGCAGGGGAAGAAGTAATGCATGTTTATTGTTTGTGTGATACAAGTTTACATGGAACTCTCGGGGGGTGGGGAGGGGTGCCCAGATAGAAGTTATAAAATTACAGTCACCTCACGCTTCACAAGATGTACACCACGCAATGGGACGAGATCAGAAAAGAGTCGTGGGAAGCAGTACGACAAAGAATAAAAGGAAAATAAAAAAACACAACTAAATGTACCACGCGAAGTAGTGCTGCCACAATGTCATAGGGCAGCTTTATAAAATCTTAGGCTTGAAGAAAGAAAAGGAAAAAGCAAGCAACTGAAGAAGGAAAGGCAAAATGAGCGCCCTGAAAATTGCTGCATTGCTCCGCGCAAAATGGGAAGAAGCCACCAGAGAAAAGAGAGCAGCTCGTGTCGTTTTCTTCCTTTGTTTTGTTAAAAAGGCACCAGTAGACAATGTTTGCGAAAAGTGTAAATAAAGCGAGGAAGGAGCCGGCCGAAGACTTTGTGCCGCTCCGACGATTGGAGCGGTGACTGCGAGCGGCCGCGCAAGCGTTGCCTTTGCTTGTACTACGGGAGTTTATTGGTATAGTGCGACGGCGAGATTTGGCAGCCCTACACACATGGGAGACTCATACTGTTCGTGTGCCGCTTGCATTATGTACACTGATTGGCAATAAATACACAAACATGGAAGTGGCAGCAGCAGAGGCACTACAAAGACGCAGAAGCCACTCAACTAAAAAACAAAAATATGTGATACTTTTCTAAAGGCAGGGAATACCGAAAAGGAAGTAGGGAAGGCAGGGAGTCTTCAAAATGAGCGCAGATGGTATGTACACGCAAGTGCGCGTGGGTGAAAGTTGGTGTGGCGTCGACGGGCATTTGAACCACTCGCCGCGGGTCGTGCGACGCAATTCCGCGTGGACGCACCGATCGAGGGGAGGGGAAAAAAAAGTAGGAAATGCGCGGGATGGGACGTACTGTACAGATGCGTTTTAGTATGTATCCCCGCTTTCGGGAGGCGCTGATGTTTTGCTCTTGTACTGTGTTGGTCGACGTTGCTTTCTTTTGCATTGCTCTCGTAGCTTCTTTTGTGTCCCGGCCGTCAAAGGCCGGCTCGACTTTGTGTGTTCGCTGTTTGGGAAGGGGGACCAAACGCTCGCGTTGCATACGGTTGCATTTTCTGTAGAGTGTGCATTCTGCGGAGACAACGGAAGCGTGCAGACAATGCCACGAGAGAACGGTATGTACGGTATGTGTGAAGCGAACAGAAAGAAAGGAAGAAAGGAAAATATCTCGATCATGGAGTGATACGGAGGTTCGTTGGTAATTTTCCAGCCTAGCCTCTTCATTGACGAAAGGAAGTCTTTCAGATGCACACCCTCGTCCATAAAGTTATGTACAGGACACATACCACATCTTCGTTATGCACACATACACACGCACATACACACACTTCTATGCTCCTCCACACCCGAACACAATGGTTTGCAATTTGCGAGCGAGCCCTGCAAGGGAAGAAAGTGCGAGCTGCGGCTGTAACCGCGGCCCTCTCCCTGCTTCGCCGTGTCCAATGCCAATATGTCTGCCCAATAAACCTCCCCCCTCCCCCTTTTCTCCTCCTTGCAAAATGCAATTTCTCTCTTGTACTTGCAAGATGGGAATGATGGACCCTAGTATAGACAATGATTGCTCCTTTCCACGACAAAAACTGGCCGCAATCGCGGCAACCGAGTCACCCAAGAGGAATTCAAAACCATTAAAAACGAAAGTGGACACACATTAAGGAAGGTGCCTCGGCGTAGTCTTTAAAAACGTGGAGAACCCCTCCGCAAGAGGTCCACCGGGAAAACTGGCCTCAGTCGATGCCGTTTTAACCGGGCAACGATCGGCATGGGCCACGTTACGCAGCCCTAAGACACGACGCACGACCCCTCCCCGTCTCCGAAATAATAATTAGGGTAAAAACGCTGCTCTCAATGACAGAAACAGGTTCTTTGCACAGCTATGGAACAGGCACACGTTTGAAAACGGGGGTCAAACAAGATGCCGAGGGAATTGCGAACCCTTTTTAAGACCTAAGCTCGCACTGCATCGTCCGTAGGAACCCCCCCTCTCCCCAAGGAGTCAAAACAAAGGAGGGATTCGCGTGGCCTCGTGGGCGAGGAGGGACGACACAATGTCTGGGGGCGGGTCAGGGAAGGAGGGCAAGTTCTCGTGACTAGCAAGACCTCTACGAGTCTAAAACAAGGAGGACGAGACGACGGGAGAGGGGGCACACGGGTGGGCAGGCCGTGCGCCGGAAGGGCAGTGACGCACGCCGCCCTTGCGGCCAGCCAGTTGCACTCTTTACACACAAAAAAGTTGAACATCTCCTAAGAACGAAACAAACGTAGACGGTGCACTAAAACAAAACCGAGTCACGTTGCGTCCTCGCGTTTACGAGTACTCGAACGCGCGCCTCCCCTTCGTTCGATCGGGGAAGCGGCAGTCGAACGAACAACCGTCTTCGAAATGCCGTCGTGGCATCTTCTTGGTGCGACCCGACGCTTCCTCCGAACGTTGGCGGCGACGTCGGTCGTGACTACCCGTTTGCGAGAGGAACCACGACAAAACGAGCTTTCACGACGGGACGGGAGGGTCCAGCGTCCCGTCGCTTTCTCCCCGGGCAACGGGGAAGGGAGGGGCACGAGGTGAGGGGGGTGCGGGGCCTCAGTTGATGGGGGGCCGTCCTCCGCGTGCGGCCTCTTCCAGGGTCCTCAGCTTGAGCTCCCGCTCCCGCTGCTGTTGCTGGCTGCAGCGGCGCACCGAGGCACCACAGTCGCTGGACAAGTCTTGCCTTGGGACTGTGGGGCGCCATCTGCGTCGGCCACGGCGCTATTTAACGGGCGCGAGGGCTTCCGAGGGGCCAAAGAACGCCAGTCCTACGTGATCAAAGGTCAACAGCTCCCGTCATAAACGGAGAGTAGAGTTGGCCATTGTTATGGCACCCGGAATGCGACTCCGACCGGTGCGCATGGTGTCCTGCACCACTCGTGTATCGAAAGCGGTCCCAAAGTGGCAACGAATTATGTCGTGGGAGCCAGCACGTCATGCCATCGGATGTCGCGATCCTGGCAGTTACGTTCCGACAAAAAAGACCAGCAAATGTAATATCGCCGTCGTCATGGCGATCCAACTCCCGGTGGCTGGTGAACTCCCGGTGGTATCCGCAAATACTGTCGCACTGGAGAGCGACCCATGGCAGGCAACTGCAGTATCCACCTCCGCCCCTGGGACACTATCAGGATCGTGGCGGGCTATGGCGCAATGCAACCGTGACATTATCCGGCAGAAATCGAGGGACCGGAAACGACGATGCGGTAAGAACGCCGGTCGGAGATGCACTCCAGGCACCATGCTACAGGTGTAGATGGCTTGGAAAAGAGAGGACACCGTCCCACATCTCGCAGTAATCTCACGAGTTGTGCACGGTGCTTTTACCACGACCATGTTTCTTTATTCCCCAAATGTGTCAGCACTTCTTCGACTCTCTTAGAAAAAATATAATTAACTAATTTAGTGGAATGAAAATGTCCAACTTTTCAATGATGACACTCATGGCACGTCAAGCTTGTGAACAGCGACACCTTGTAAGCTCAAATAAGTTGAAGTTCATGTATCCTATCCTTGGGGCATATTAACTCCTTGCCTACTAACCACGAGCGTCACAAGTGCCACCCCCTATGAGCCATAAAGCCCGACCACGAGTGTGACTCGCATTTCGGCTTTGGTGTTTGCTCAGCGCGCTCGCTGGTAGATGGCAGAACCACCCCTGTTGCTCGATTTACCTTGGGTAGTTTGCTCATTTGTTTTGCGATCTGACACCGAGAGAATGCTCCATTTAACTGAGAAAAACAAAGTCGCTCGTGAGCGTTCCCGCTAAAACAACGTGGCCTTGGTGCGGAGTTTTGCTTTAGCCAACAAAGAGATACAAAACATTCTTTTTGAAAGGAATTAATGCTCAGGCATATGCGACAACAAATCCTTCAGCCTTTCTGATTTACAGGAATCAGACAATAGTCTGATGTGCGGAGACAGGGGTGACGAAAACGATGTGAATCCTGCAAGCATTTGATCAACTTCGGCGTCTGCTTGTCAGTGGGACTCGGACCAGAAGTCCTGGCTTTAGAGCAAGGCATGACACCCGAAAGTCGAGGCAATGCTTTTGTCTAGTTCTAATGCAAATTGCCCGCTTAACGATTTTTTTTTACTGTGCCTACCTTGAAGAAAAAAAATTGAGACGTTTACAGATCTTTATAATTCGAAATTAGAGCTCAGCTCTTGAAATATTTTGATTTTGCAATATACCGTGCTACAGAATTTGAGGAAGAAATATCTATATGTACTCCTGCATACATAATATAAATTATATATGTAAATATATAAATATGATTATTCATTATAATATTATATATATAAGGAAGAGGGGAGGGTACGGGGGCCCCCATCCTCTCCTTTTCTCTCCTCCTCCCACAGTTTCCCCGCTAAATTTAGCCAGAAAATTAAAGCCACGTCACATCACCTCAACACAATTCAGTTTCCCCACTAAATTTAGCGGAAAAAATGACATCACATGACTTTGTGTCACGTCACGTATAAACAAATTCAGTTTCTCCGCTAGACTTAGCAGGAAAATTGATGTCACAGGACCTCCACACCAAATCAATTCCCCGCTAAATTTAGCGGGGAAACTGAATTGGTGTTGAGGTCATGTGATGTCAGTTTTATCGGTGAATTTAGAGGCAAAACTGAATGCGCGGTGTCACATTATGGGATGTCACAGACCTACACACCAATTCAGTTTCTTCGCTAAATTTAGTGAGGGAACTGAATTGGTGTATAATTCTGTGATGTCCCATAATGCATCGCACGCGGTTATGCCGCAGGCAACGGCGATGCCGCGAAACACGGGAACGACCGCCTAGAAGCTGCGCCTTAAAATGATAAAATGAGTAATGAGTAGGCAAGGGGTTAATTAACATTGCTGTACAGAGAGATGTTACGTGCAGAAGCCCCGAATCCATGTCAAATTAAACATGCCATCCGACTGTTCCAGAAAAAGGATTTCCAACAATTCCAGACTGGAAAGCACCTGGCTTTCCACCTTCTCAACAGCATGGACGCTTACCCGTAGCCCCGGGGGACATCTTTTTAGCGCAGGAGCGCGTGCAAACGATTTGCTCTGCAAAGCTGCACTCTTGTGTCTGCATGTTTGCTGGCATCTTACACAATGTGTCAGTTGATGTACTGCTAGTTGCCTTTTATGAGTTGGCCATGCACAAATATTCAAAGAGTGTGCAATGCTCAAGTACCACTGAAGGGCTCTTGAATAAGACAATCCCTGCCATTCAAAATCTGTAAATACCTATAAAAGATCTAAATATAAACCAAGGGGGGCAATGTTGGCCATGGCAGTGGCTCATTTGCACGCCCAAACGCTCTTACAAAGTTGGATCTGCAGGAATACCTCACATTACCCCCAGTCTGGGTCACATCAGTATTACTATATATACAGTTGAACCTTGATTTAACGAAACCCGATTTTACGAATTTCCCAATTTAATGAAGAAATTTGCATTCCCCGCGGAGCCTATGGGCGAGGTCTCCCTTTCTCGATTTTACGAAGTTCCCGATTTAACAAAGAAATTAGCGGGTCCCGGTGACTTTGTTAAATCGAGGTTCAACTGTACAGGGTGTTTCACGAAAGGTGGACAAATTTGACGTTGTGAAAACTATGCATTGCACCAAAAAAAGGCTTGTGTCGTTTTAGTCCTAGGCCAGGGGCCTATTTAGGGAAATGATTAAAGTTTGGGATACTTAGGTTGTTAATTATTTTTGCATAATTAACTTTTTTAGTATTGTGTTTAAAGGCCGACGACCAGACTCGAGATTCTGCAAGGCAGAAGATCCTCCTCATCATCGGGGAGGAGGAAACAGGCAACGGTGGACAGGGTAGAAGGGGGAGAGGAGGAAGTGAGGGAAAAAGTGGAAAGCGCGAAATGGTCGTCGGTTTTTAAGGGCATGGTTTCAATTACAAAATTGCTCAGCATCATCGAAAAACACTAAATAAAAAAATTGCAAAATGATAGAAGGCACGTGCGGTATTTTACGGCTTTCTGAAAAACCGCACAACTTCGACAGGTTTCTAAGTTTCGGTTTGCAATCGGAGCGCTTCTCGGCACCGATGGCGCCGCACCCCTTGGAGAAATGATGCAACCAGCCTCTGCTGCCTTGCGCGAGGACAGCGCAGCAGAAGGTAAATGCACTATTTCTCCTCGGGGTGCAGTGCCGTCCGTGCCGAGAAGCACTCCGATTGCAAACCGAAATTTAAAAACCTGTCGAAGTTGTGCGTTTTTACAGAGAGCTGTAAAATACCGCGCATGCCTTCCATCATTCTGCAATTTGTTGATTTAGTGTTTTTCGATGATGCTGAGCAAGATTATAATTGAAACTATGCCCTTCAACTCAATATTAAAAAAATAATGAAAATAATTACCAACCAAATTATCCCAAACTTTAATAATTTTCCTAAATAGGCCCCTGGCCTAGGACCAAAACGACACAAGCCTTTTTTTGGTGCGACGCATAGTTTTCGCAATATCGAATTGGTCCACCTTTCGTGAAACACCCTGTATATATACTATAAAAATATAAATATATATATATATATAAATAAATTGGATGTTTAATACATGCTAAAGCAACTCAGGACATCGGGAAGCCCCAGCAGAGGATTGAGGATTAATTTCAACCACCCGGGGATGTTTTGACGTGCAACTGAAATGTCGTCTACACGGTGCCCTCTCCGTTGCGTTGGATTGCAGGCACCTTGGCCCCAAGACCCGTGGGCCGGCGCCTTGCCTCGGTGCCACCGATACTTCAAGCCAACCAAGCGTTTGAGTGGCAAAGCAATCGAAGCGAACACTTCCCAGCCATTTGAACCAATTTTCCTTTGCTGTGGCATCGGGATGCGAACAGGCGAGCATTTCTAGCCGGTCGACACCAAGACCGAGAGAGTCAACCGCCGAACATTCGCCCCATTTCCACTCCGTAAGACTGCGGGCTCGGCAAGGACAAGCCGTCCCAGGTCCTTTCACAACGTTGATCGCCATTGCCTGCAGGACGAAAACGGCAGGGAGAGGCTCCGGTCGTCCCGCCTCAGACACAAGCTTTCCACCTTCGGTAATGACTCGGCACCTGGTGCACAGGCAAAGTACGGCGGAAGCCACAGAGTGCGTGTGTTGGAGGCCGAGCATCCCAAATATGCGCCCTACCGTTCTGTCAGCGACTCTAGCAGTGACGCTACCTTAGACTTGACGGGAACGTGTTGGACCGTTCGCTTCATTCTTGTAGGAACAGGAGAAAGTGTGCTGCTTAACTGTCTACAATTTTTGACAAAAAAATAAAAATATAAATTATACGAGCTTGATGATGCCAACAAATACGGGAAGAGAGGAATATGTCCCACATAAACCAGACTTTGTGCATCCTTTCTGCTACAGTTTTCACATTTTTATTGTCTTTTTATTTATTTGTTTATTTAGTTTTGTTTATTCGTAAATTTTATCATTTTCATTCAAAACGTGCCACTCTTGCCTGCACGTTATCGTGCAAATAAACATCATTTACTCTTCCAGAGAAGCTGCGCTACGCGGCTCAATGTCTCGTGTCCGACTGCCACCGCGCCAACCCGGGTTTGAGTCCCGCCTGGCGCGTCTTTCTTACATAGATTTCACGGGATCCCCGGCAAACTATACATATTGCCCCGATGTCGTGTAGCACTGCCAGCGCTTTGCTCGTTCGTGACGCCCCTCCATGCTGATCGTTCCCGATGCTCGTTTGCAACAATTTTGGGTAGAAAACAACTCGTGAAATACGTTGCACAATAAAAAAAGTGAGAGCCTCACCGTAGAAACTCCTCGTGCTGGGGCAGGAGCTGGGCGGCCGTGGCAGCCCCCTGGTGGGAGGCGGCCGCGTGGGCTGCCCCGAGGGCGCTCAGGTGAGCCAACCGCTCCCGCTCCAGCAGGAACTGGCGCTGCAGTTGCTCCTGCTGCTGGGCCGCCACCTGGGCCGCATTGATCTGCGCACGCCACGGGACACGTGCAGAGCCCCGCAGGAGCCCCGTTGCCTCGCAGCGAGGGGGACCCCGAAATTGTTCACGCCCTCCTCGTCGTGTGGGCCGAATTCGTCGGATCTCTCGCTAGGACGCCGCTAAGGGCTGGAAACGCCCAAAGAAATCGCCTCCCGAGAACTGAGCAGACGTGGCCCCGCAGTTTTTGATGCGGAACACGTTTAGTGGAAGTGGAGTTGGCATTTGCGTAGCCGTGCCGTCGTGTCGCCGAACCGTGCCAAGCTAAATTTAGGACGCCCCCTACGGGTCACGTGGTCGCGTGTCCGATGCCACTACGGGTCACATGGTCACGTGACCGTGGGGCGACACGCCGGGTCGCTCCAAGCCGTGTGGTGCGGCGTCAACGATGTTATTTTGTCTGCTAATATTTTGTGTCGAGTTGTGGTGTAACGCGACACGACACCATGAGTTGATGGCGTGGCATCACGCTGCCCAGATTTGCATATACTCGGGTGTTCGGGCAAAGACTTTAGAAAATCCCTAAAAATAGGGTGGTTAAGAAAATAATAAAATCCTTATGGGAACAAAGTGCCAGTCACGGCGAACACCGGGTATCGCAAAATATGTGCTAATTAACTAATAATATATTAAAATTTACTAGCAAACGTTTTTGATTAGTGAAGATAAATGTATGATTTCAATTAGAAGCCTGCCGAGCATCGCCGAAAACCACTAAATCAACTCGTTTTAGAAAGATATAAGGCAGGTGCTGCATTTTATGCCATGTTTCTATGTTTCGGTTTCCTATCGGGGCCATCTTTGCCCTGGCGGTGCTGCTTCCTGCTGACCGAGGTGCGCAACGCACATGTGCCATGTTTCCTTGCATCCTACGAGGGAGCCAAGGTGGCCGCTTTGCACCTTGTCTGTCAAATGACACATGAGGTGCAGGACAGCTGGCACAAAAATGCTCTCCGACAGAAAACTAAAAACACAGAAACGCGTTCAAATCTAGCGTTTCTTTGAATTGCCTTGAAACATTGCACCTGTGTTATATCTTTCTAGAATGAGTTAATTTAGCGGTTTTCAACGAGCTCAAGAAGGTTCTAATTGGACTTACTATTTAAAGATTAGTAGACTTTAGTTAATTATTCACCATATTTACTCCAATCTAACGAGTTGCTTTTCCAAATACTTCTTGTTACCAGATGTTTCCTCTTGCGTGATAATCGAGTGACCGCAAAATTGGCCTCAATGGTGCCACCATTTTGTTATAACTGCAATTTTCAGAGTTTGAATGGATTTTCAACCTCATGCTGGCAGCATATACCTATATGGCAGCTTAAAATAAAATCTATGGAATCCAGATCCATCAGAAGATTGTAAAACCTGTCATTCTTTCTTCTAATCATTCTGGCGGATTTGTTCCACCTTGTTTTTTGCCTTTCGCGCTTCCGCGACGTCCTGATATTTAGTGCTTCTGCAGCGTCAGACATTTTTGCACCAAATCAATGGCAGTGCAACATGTGCAGCACAATGCCAGATTCAAGAATGAGGCAATTTTGATGGCCATAGTTGGGAAACTCCACCGCAACTCGGCAACTAGACGTAAACGAATCCACAAATCGCAGAGAGGGGCTCCAGAGGAATGTGCTTTTCAAATGTGAACGAAACTGGAAAGTCTTCCGTGAACTTCGTAGTGGCCATCACAGGGAATCGGCAAAAACATTTCCGAGAGAGGACTGGGTCTCAATGCCTTCAGAAATAATCAAGCGACCGTACGCATCAAAAATCGCTCAATGGGTGCATGCTGCGTGGTACGGCCTCCCACATGGCATGGTTGTTTGTGCGTTTAAAAAGTGTTTGACATTGAATGACCTCAACAATGCGAAGACAAGACATTGTCTGGGAAGAAGAAAGCAAGAAAAACTCCACCTCCGAAGACGACGACAAGTGACGAGGAAATCATTACCTCAAAACTGGCCAGTATTGGTCACCATCTCTTTAAGAGGAAGGTGCTCGTTTATTCCTCCGTCGGTCTCGCATTAGAATCACCATTTTATTTTGGAGCGCGGCTCTTAGGCGCTTGTTTCCGAATTGATCGGTGTCGCTGTCGGCATAACTGCATGCTAAATTAGGGGATGTTTCCCATAATGACGTTACACGTGACGTCACGGTGGTCACAAGTGACGTCATGAGGGGGGAGGGAGGAAGGAGGAGGGCGGGGGAAGAGGAGGAGGGAAGGGTACCCTCCTCCTCCTGAAATGCTGCGCTGATTCGGCATTACAGGGATTGTAACGGGGCGTAATGGAAAGTTGCCCCTCACATTACAATCGTGGTCGCGCTAGAATCGAGTAAATACAGCAGCTAATTCGTACGTCTTTTGCAGTGATTGACGTCCAATTTTCGCTGAAACACTTGGTACTATGTTGGCAATGCATTATGCATTGGCAATGCATCAAATAGATGAAAGGAGTGCCTTAATTTTTTTTATCCTCACATTGTATAGAGCAGTGGTTTTCAACCATTGATGTTTTGCGGACCCCTTGTAGATCGGCGGAGATGATGGACGACCACGTTTGAGGTGAGAGGGGAGAAAAAATATAGGTTAAATATAATAATGATTCCATAAATGGATATAACTAAGGGCCAGTGTGAAGTACCATATTCATTTGAATATAAATCTACCTTTTCTTTTCGGAGATGTAGTCAAAAATTAAGGGTTGACATAATTGTAACCAAAGGATTTCGACCAACATTCGCAACCAAATTTTGCGACCCTACCGGGGGCATACAGCATTCACTGAGCCATGGTCACAGTAGAGCCGTGCCGCTTCTTGTTTCAAAAAGCTTTTGGTGCATGAAAACAACCAAAACAGCAGCAGTTGACGGCCAGCCTGCGGTGGCCGCACCTCGCGCACATCCCTCGGGCGTCGGGTTTCGCCATTGCGCCTGCAGCGTTCCCCTCGCTGGGCAAGGGGAGGGAGAGGAACGCGATGCACCATGCACTTTGCCCTCCAACTCTCTCCCTCGCAAAGGCGCACACAAAAAAAAAAAAAAGAAAAAAGAAAAGAAAATAGAGGTTATTTTTCTTGTTGCTTCAGGCAGCTCGCGCGTTGCTCACGGGGACTCGCGGAGTTGCTAGCGTCTTTGTATTTGGTCTTTCGTCGATTCGCCCGTCTCTACCTTCTTTCGTTTCTTCTTGTCGCGGCGTTGCTAGCGTTTTTGTATTTGGTCTTTCTTGGTCTAACGTTGCTTTGCCTGTCCCCACCTTCTTTCGTTTCTTCTTCTTGTTATTTTACAACGGTGTCAGTGCGAACTTGCTAGGATGTCTACCAAGCTGACGAAGCTTCGGACGACGATGACATGTCCGGAAGTTCTGACGATGATTAAGTTTTTGGCGTCACCCTCTGATTTAGCTGACAGTGCTGTAAATAAAAATTTGTTTCTTTCTTTTGCCCAAACTTCCCTGTTCTCTCAAAAAAAAAAAATTGACATATATTTGATTTTTTTTTTTTTTTTTTTAAATTCTCGGTGGGTTTAATAAATAGGAGTCGACCTATTTTCGTGGTTGGCCTATTTTCGGGTAAATACGGTAGATTTCCCTTATTGATATACACACGAGAAAACTTGCCCGAAAAGTGAAACATTTCTTCTCGACCTGAAAAAAGACAACTTTTATTGCCGGGCTTGACTGATGAAGCAGGGCTTTGCGGGCCCCTAGACAGCTTTCGCGGACCCCCATTTGAGAACCACTGGTGTAGGGCACTGCACTCTTATAGAATGTCACCGGCTTGGATGTGATGCAAGTAAGTAAAATTTGGAGCAGTACACCACTCCTTCCAATCAGGCGCCTTCAGGGTGTCCCGTCTTGTCGAAGCACAACGTCCAATAGAATCCGAAGAGGAATAGCTTGCAGACAAAGAGCTCACCCGCAAGAAAAAGAAACTACGAGACCAGCATATCTCCAAAGTCGCAAGTGCGACAGTGAGAAGAAGCTGAGCAATGACGACGAGTACAGTCAAAACGTACACTATATTTTCCCAATTCTCGTCCCCTTTTCATTTCTGCTATGCTCTCGAGTGCGGTAACTTTACATTTGCCTAATAGTAATAATTTTTTCTTTCTTTTTAGGGGCTTCAAAATTTACTTTCGCATTATATTCGTGCAAATACAGTATGCAGAAGCTCGAAAACCAGAACAAATGTGTCGATGTACTGGCTATCATTTGTCTAACAGTCCAATATGGCTGTTGAAACAAAAACCGACAAAAACTAAACATAATTGTGTTATATTTCAGCGACGAGGTCAAGGGCAACACGCATAACAAGAGGCGGATATGCTTTGCCAGGCGAAATCCCACTATGCTTGACAGCCTCAAGTACTAGTTCATTAGCTCCTCATTAATGAAGGATATGTCCTAGTGGTCTCCAAAACCGTCCTTGGCTGGCAAGTCGAAAAAAAAAAAAGTAACAACTGTCCTCGGCTGGCAGGCAGGAAGAAAAAAATAAAACGGGCAAAATTGTTTGCACGTGCCCCACCTGCAAATGCGCAAGTGCTTGCGGGTCCAAATTTTTGATAGCGACGAGTCTAGATTGAACAGTTTCCCAGAAGACGGCGGAATAATTTCGGAGTCCCCTAACTCATACCGCCTCGACGACACGAGCCCAGTCTGCGCCAGCTCGACGAAAAGCGTGCGTGACAAGAACCCAGCCAGAAACCGTCGCCGCGACGAGAGCCAACGGCGGGCACGCCGGTCATCCAGTCAACCCACCGCCGAGTCGGCGTAAACTGGCAACACTTACCAGATAACCCGGCCGTGGTGCCGAATTTTCAACGTCACTCAAAAACGCAAATGCGGGGACGGATTGGACGTGAGCGCTGCATCACCATTCGGCTCAGACCGATCAAACTGGAACTGGAGCGTTGACTATAGAGGGTTTTGGCTCTATAGGCGACGTTGAAAATTTGGCACGGCGACCCGATTACCTAGGTGCCGAAACTGGCCCCCAGTGGGGTGCACGAGGGAAAAAAAAAGCGGAGAGAGAGGGGCACCCTGACCTGGTGGGCGAGCTGCTCCTCGTAGGATGAGCGCATGAGGGCGGCAGCGGCTGGGTGCATCAGGTCCTGGGGCCTGAGTCCCGCCGGGTGGGTGGGGGGGGCCTGGGGAGGCCCCCCAGGGTGGGGCCCCCCCACGCCCGGGCGGGGCCCTTGCGCCCCCCCGGGCCCCCCCCCCAGGAGGGTAGGCCTGGTACTGCTGGGAGGGGTCCCCGCCGGGGCCCCCCGGGGGCATCGCCATGGCCACGGCTGCTGAGAGCGGGTCGTGAGGATGCAGGTGCAGATGTGTGTGGGCGTGCGCATGCGTGTGGGCGTGCAGCTCACCTGCCATCTGCAACCTGCAACAGATACGCGCACGTGGGGGTCACTCCCCGTGCCGCCACGAGAGGGGAAAGGCGACGGACATAGTGGCAGGCGCGAAAAAGCTGACAAATTCCGTATAGACCGACACGCTGTTTACAAACAAGCCCGCGTTTGCCCACACCAGGTGTGGGCACTGCGCATGCGCAGAAACCGAATTCGAGTGGACTGAAGCTGCTGCGCATGCGCAGTGCCGTCGACAGCGCCACCGCAGCTGCGTGACGTCAGGGACGCGTGTTGGTCTATACGGCCGTGTCTGGTTAATGTAAACACCTCCATTCACCCCCAAGAATGGACTGCAATGTGGGTCGTCCATCGTAACAAGACAAAAATGTATTTACCCAGATTGTCCCCAGAGGTTTTGTCTATGTAGTGGGGCGCCCATATAAACGAGACACGACTGCAGAAGGTTCTTGCATTCATGTCAGCCTTGTCAATACAGTCGCCGACCAATTTTCCGGACGCTGATAATTCGGACTTGTTCGATATTTCCGACCTAAAGAAGGAATTATGACCAACGCGGTAGAAATAGTGCATATTCATGACTGATGTTTCAGACAGCTTGAAGTCCGAAAGTTCAATTTTTCTGACAAAATCGTTGCGAGCGTTCAGCGGGAAACACCATCAAGAGGCCATTTTGGATTCTATGTTGGCTGCACATGGATTGGCTTGGTTTGGCAGCACTACCTGAGTACTGCTAGGTCTTACCGCTAGGTGATGCTGTACAGCTTTTTTTTTTCTCTAGCTGCGAGTCATTATCGTCATCATTGTTACCAATTTGCTTTGTTCATTCACCATTGCAGTCATGACTCGCACCTCACATCTCGATCTCGTCTCGGTGAATTGTGTTTTCGGACTATGCTGGCTTGGATGGTCTGCCCCATTTGTTCTTCTGCCGCCGCGATGTGTTGCTAAGAAGCACAAAAAGTACTCGACCATAACGCTAGAAAAGAAGGCAGCGATTCTCAAGCTAATGGAAAGTTGCTGAATGCAAATGGAGGCGTAACCTGAAACAAGGCGCGCAGGCATTACCTGAAGCAAGGAACTACATTAGGCTTTTTGCCTGCTTAGACGTAATAAAGGCAAGCTTTTTAATCTGCAGAGTTTCCGGACTGCTCCATTATTCTGACGTTTTCTCGATCCCTACAAAGTCCGAAAAATTGGTCGGCGAGTGCGCACAAAAAGAAATGAGTATGTCAAGCTATAGACCCTTTCTCTAAGGCAATAACATTGTTTTGCCGTCGCCATGTAGTAGAAGACGTTTAGGATATAAGCGTAACTGTCACACATTATCGTCTTGCCTCCCCCTTATTTTTTTACTGGTTACAGGTTGAAACGTTTTAGTATTTTTTCGTCGCCCATACCGGATACGCCTATTACGTGGCTGAGGACAAGAGTACACAAAGAGGGTCTATAAACACTCTTAATGCTACATCCTTTCCAGGGCCTTTAGAGACAAGTAAACGAGTAAATATATAAATATAGTGGCTGTTGCACCATGGAGGCCTGACGCTTGAGCAAATTCAAATGCCCAGAGTTGCAAACATGGGACATCTAGGAACCTTCGAAAAACACCCCCAAATGTGAAGAAAAATAAACTGTAAAAACACCCTAGCTACGAGTGGCACCCCAAGAACTCCCCGAGAAGGAAGAGAAGGGGGACACACCTCAGGAGGGGGTCAGCAGCGAGGGCGAGGCGTTCGGCCGACCCCGGGTGTAGCCGCTCGTCGGGGGCACCCATCTGGGCCAGGCGCTCCCTCTGGTCGGGCCCAGCTTGGTACAGTGAGAAGGGGGACATGCCGGGGGGTCCCAGGCCGGCCGCGTTGAGCCCCGCCGCTGCCGCATACCGCCGCTGCAGCTCCAGCCAGTGGGGGTCGTAGGCCGCCGGCAGGCGTGACTTCAGCTCCAGCTCCGCCTTCAACTTGTCGTGCAGCTCACGTTTCTCCATCTCCAGGTCCAGCCGCATGCTGCTGTGGAGTGCGGCGCCCCACTCAGAGCCGCAAGGGGGGGCCCGCCGCGGGAGTGTGCCCCCGCCCAAGGGCGGATTTAAGGGGGACGGAGGGGGGGCAATTGTCCCCCCAATCCCAAAACGTCCAATGGCAACTTCTTCTTTTAGGAAATGTTTAGTTTTTGGTGAAATGGCAAATGTTAGGTCAACAAAATAGATCTGGGCAACGCTTTGCCCGCGACGTAATGTCCGTCCGTGACGTCGGACATCTCTGCAAGTCGCTCCACCCCATGCCCGAGCCGTAAGTCTGCCCCCGCCCCCGCCCACCCGCCGAGACGCCGGCCCTGCTCTCAAACCATGCTAGCAAAAACCCGGAGCGCGCATGGTTACCAACGGGGCGAGAACGGCAGGGAAGAGCTCCGGTCGTCTGGCCTCCAGCGTGAGCTCCCGCCCTTCGACGACCCCTTGACATCTCCTGCATCTCGAGAGCCCGCGCGCACAGCCAAAGCGCAGTGGAAGGCAGAACGCACGTGCTGGAGGCCGGGCATTCGGAAGACTCACCCCGCTGGTTTCGTTCTGTCGGTGACTATGTGAGCAGCTGCCCAAACCTTCTCTACCTTTCTTACGCGTAAGTAGTGCTCCACCGAGCTTGGAGCGATTCGATCCCTCAAACATTATTTATACACTACCTTCGCTTTGCGCACGTATAAAACAACCACCTAAATCTTCTCTAGACGATAATCCGGCACTGTCGGGACGGGGAGGCCGATCCGTCCTGTTGCTAGCGTCGAACTTTAACATTGGGTGGCACATTTCAATCTGGGTTCACACAGTGTTTTCAATATCTCGGAAACCAGGGACACCCCTCTGTTTGTCCCTGGTCTCGAGTTTCCAAGATGTTGAAATTACACCAGCTTGCCTGTATATTCTCCTTTATTTCTATCTTACACCGTATGTGCAGTGGGATATACCGAGCGTTTTTTGGAAGTGCGGGCGAAATCGCTCCTGCGAAAACTATGCGTCAGTGGTTTCGGCCGAAGAGCCCAAAAAACTGTTTGCGTTCGGCATAACTCAGTAATTAATTAATTTTATATAATTAAGTTTTTAATTATTAACTTTAAAGGTACAGTTTCAAGTATACACTTGATGCAAATCATCCAAAATTACTAAATCCACCCATATTACAAGGATACGATGTGTGGCAGCATTTAGGGCGCTCCGAAAAATTGCCAATTTTGGACGCGTTTCAAGTTTAGGTTTTTTTATCCGAGTGTATCTCTGCACCCGCAAACCTGCCTTCCCATGGCCCAAACACGCAATGTGCGTGCACCGCCACGCATGGCACATAAAGATGAGTCTCCATGCTGGTACCGACGTCACAAACCTGGTCCGGAGTCTGTAGGCTTTCTTACCTAGCCTCTTCTACACGGGATGCGTGCCAGTGCATGTACCTTGCGTGTTTTGGGCACGGAAAGCGGGATCACTGGTGCGGAGATGCGCTCCTATCAAACCCTAGGAATGCGTTTAAATTAAGCATTTTCTTTGGAACGCCGTAAAATTTTGTGCGTGCCTGATGCCATTGCAACGTGGGTGGATTTAGTAGTTCTCTATGATTCCCAGAGTTTCTCATTAAAACAGTGCTTTTGAAATTATTAAAATTTAATGAATGAAAAGTGAATAATTACTCACTTGTAGTGAACACTAATCATTTCCCTTAATGGGTCCTTTGGCACGAACCCCTACGACATCAACCTTTTTCCTCTGCAACGCATAGTTTTCGCAGGAGCCGATTTGACCAGAGTTTTCAAAAACGCCCCATATATGGGTGCAGACGTGCAGTGCGGCAAATGCTGCGAAACGATTGACTGGATAAAATCCCATTGGTGCACATTCTGGTAGTCTATTCCAGCGGCGTCTCTGCCGGCCGGACAATGCAACCAAGCAAAAAAAAAAAAAAACAAAAAAAAACACACACACAAGAAAACATTGCATTGCTACGGCACTTTGGCAGACGAGCTTTTCGCTCGGCACATTCGCTCCGACCTCGACGAACACAGACTCGAATGTTGCGCTCGAGATTTGTCCGCTTCGACACGTTCGTAAAACCGCTCTTGCCGCCTAAGCTGCGCCTAAGCAACTTGCGTGGCACAAGTGGCAAGTTCTATGTGACGCAGCACATCCGGAAAATGACCTTGAAGAAGAGTGAGCCGTCCGTAAAGAATCGTATTAAACCTAACTCGCGACAGACAACCGCTAGCCAATTGTCGAAGAGTCTTCCAGTGGTACCGCTTGCAACCGAGGCGAGGAAAGCACTTCATCTGGCTGCTGCGACGTGCGCAGCGTTAGCACGCGGCGTCTACATTTATACGCATCTTACATTGTGGACGAATGTCACAAGCTACCTTGGTATGGTCATCATAGAGGCCTCGAAGCTTCGATTCAGCAACAAGGCAGGGCACAATAAGCGGCGACGTAAAGATATACAATGGAGGCTGCCGTCGTAAAAAAAAACCCCAACTCTGCCACCGAGAGAGAGAGAGTACGTACTTCTCCCGCGAGGCGGCAGCCGCCGCGGCGTACATGCCAAGCTGGTAGTGCAGCATCATGGGATCCATGGCTGCCGCGGCAGCCGCTGCAGCAGCTGCAGGGTGGGCCCTCGCCCCGGGGTAGCCCCCGGGCGAGAAGGCCGCGTGGGGGCGGGCGTACTCGCTCAGCTGCCGCAGGGCGGGGGTGTCCGCCCCTCCGTACGGGTGCTGCGCCGACGGGGCGTTGCGGGGGTTCTGCGCGGGGAACATCGAGGCACCCACTGTGAAGCTGCCACACCGGGTTCCTCGTGGTGCCCTCTCACGGTAACAATACAGACAGAGTCGGTTCGAAAGGATGTGCGGGAAAATTTGAAATCCCGGAAAGTAGATTTTCCCTCGAAGTAACAGTAGCAAAGATGAAAAGACGCGGAGGCTTTGGGCCCACAACGTTACCCGAGTCAAGAGCTACGAGGAATTTTGAAAGATTTCAGTGAGAAGATGCCACCCATTGTTAAGAGCAGGTGCTACTACTCATCCACTTATATTTGTAGATGGGTTATTTCCCTCATGAATTACACTTAATCGTAACTTTTAGTGGATGCAGAAGCTCCCATTTTATTGAAACTTCAGCGTGTTATCACCACTGCTTGATGCATTACTTCAGGTTAGCAGTCTTACTGCAACGGCCAAATTGCCCGTCTACAGCAAAGACACCAGGTGCGATTTCAGGCCACACTCACTTCCCGACGCCCAAATTTTTGACACTTTGATATGCATCTCATCGCCACCACCATTCATTATCTTCAAAAAATGGGGGTTTGTGCTCTGCAATGGGCAATTCATTTCTGCAATGAAAAAGGATGACCATAACATAGATTAGAATTCCTGAATGTTCCTAGAGACCGAATTCCATTCAGTCCACTTACCGAAAGTCAACCCCGCAGAATCCAGTTTTGATTGACTGATTTAGCCCGTGGCGGAAGTAACCAGTCGACCATTTTGTGGATCGACCCAAAACGACAAAAACATATATAAAACGTTTCCGCATTACCATGGTGGGAGCTCTGGGCATCGATAAGTTAGTACCAAACGGAAGGTGCATTGATTTTCTCTAGTGATTTTTTTATATCATATGGCCACTAATCTGGTCCGCTAGAGGATATTGCCGGCTAATTTGCTCGCTCCGGTTGCACTCGTGCTGAGTTTCGAACTCCACGCCTCACATGCTAAGCCTAACACTCAACTTCAATGCGTTTCGAGGCGAGAGAGCGAGATGAGGCAGAGAGGAGGAAGTCACGCACCGCTCGGAGCGAAGGAAAGAGCTCTATAAATAAACAAATCAGTGTCGCCACAGGCCAAGGACGTGGACTGAAGAGCTCGCACGAGAACAAATGCCACGCTGTACACGCTCCGTTTCGACTGCACAGGGCAGCACCATATTGGGGATCGCTACTGCTGCTCCGCAACTCCGTTTTGAAATGAAGCTTGGGAGTTTCAACACTCTGGGAACACTCAGTAACTCTAATGTAGGCTATGTCTTCACTGCAAGCTTATTGGGTCAGGTGACATGGTCACCTCTTGTGCCATCTGAACACTATTCTTCTAAGTTGAGCACAATTGACTGTGCCATTTCAGCTTCAGCCATTTTGACGCACATTTTGTTTTACAATACATGACGGCATCCACAGCACCCCATTCTAAGTCTCATACTGACCGCTTTGCTTTACATCGCACAAATAGTAGACAAACCAAAAATAATTGGCAAGGCTACAAAAAAAAAAGAAAAGGGCAAGTTTGGCATCGATTTTGCACTATTAGTTTGAAAAAGAGGCAACAAGAAAGCATGGAAATAGGAGAAAAACCATGGTTTGTGCCCGTCATACGACATGCGGGGAAAAGCAAGCTTCATTCGTGCTCTCTCACGTTCCCTGTCCCAGGTCCGGATGTCTCCCATTTGAGATTTCGTGGCACCCACCTGGGGAACCCCCCGTGACTGGTAAGGTCCTCCAGGGAAATCGCAGGGGTGGCTGCTCGAGCCCGCCTTGCCCTCCCCGGAAAGGCCGCCCCGGTGGTCGAGGGAGCTCAGCCGCTGCTGCGCACATGCGAGACAAAAAATGATTCGTCACCCTCCGCCGGCAGTCCGTTGGGCGACTCCTAGGGGAAAAAGGGAAGTCCCACCTTGGCCTCCTCCCTCTCCTTCTCGGCTGCCTTGCGTGCCCTCTCCTCCCTTTTCCTCGCCAGCTTCGAATCGGGGACGGGTTTGAACGTCAAGTCCGTCCGAGCACAAGAGTTGAATTCCCCTCGACTCCAGTGACGCAGAAAGCTGCAAGCAACGGGGAAGGCCGTTTAAAGACAACTTCACTCCTTGAACCGCAAGACCCCAGTTCTTGTATAATAGACCTTTTGCCACATTACCCAAGCATTAAGGAGAATGCTGGGAACGTAGGTACTCAAGCCGCAACCACTCACCTTATCGCTATAAAAGATTTTAAGTAAATAACTGAAATTAGGTATTGACAAATGCACACTCAAACTGGTATTTGTTCTTCTTGCTTTTCAACAGCTACTGCTGCAGATGCCAGCATGAGCTTAGTGTTTAACTGCACTCGCAGTCACACGCCGTCCCAAAACACAGCTACTGATTTTGCTTCACTTCACAAATTTTATACAATCGTCTAACCTCCCCGCAACAAGGTAATAATAAAAAAAAAATCCCACTGCAATGAGGCAATGAATTTTTTTTCTTGTGTTCCCCGTTAGCTTGTTGCGAGGAGGTTGCCATCCTCATAAGGGTAGACGATGTGAAATAAAATCAGTAGCTGTCTTATAAGATGGCACATGTGCTTGTCTTGATTATTTATATGTTCCCAGTAAGACAGTGCGAGGGGGAAAAAGGGTGTGCACGAGAAAAGCCAGGGTGGAAAGAGGGTCACTCCTCTTCACCTCAACTTTCCTGGTTTCTGTCCTTTTCCCCCTCGCACTGTCTTTTTTATGTTGTATCCGACTATAGTGCCCCTTCCTGTAAAAAATACTCGTGAGTGAACGCAACACCTGACTACAGCAGAGGCACTGCTCTCCTACTCCCCGTCGTTCCCCACAAATGCATGCCAACTGCGGCAAGGCGCGCTCTCTCACTCACTCGCTGCATTGTATTTGCTGTATCAAACAGCCATAATATACAAACAGCCAGCTGAACTGGAAGAAAAGAAAAAAAAAAGGTGCACAGGAATGGGAAGAGAGACGCACATGGCGGACTGGCTGCGGTGGCATTCGCTGTCTTCAACCTTGGGCTCTGGGCTGGGTCCCCTCACCAGCTGCTGGGCCTCGGGCTCCTCCTCCTCCTCCTCCCCCGGGTGGTGGTGGTGGGAAGGAGGGCCCCCGTGGTGGGAGGGGTGGGCCCCTCCGTGGTGGGAGGGAGGGGGGTGGTGGGAGGGCCCCAGCCGATGGGGGGAGCCCTCCAGGGGCAGCTGCGGGGGAAGGGGCATGGACACCGGGGCCCGGGAGGGGGGCGGGGCCTTGGAGCTGGACCCGCCTGACGACGACGGGTGGTGCTGGGGGGGGCCCTGGTGGGCCGGGGGAGGTGGTGGGGCAAACTGGGGAGGGAAGTGCAGGTGGGGGGAGTACAGCTGCGGGCTGAAGTAGGCCGGGTACGGAAAGCCAGGGTGCATGCTCGGGTGGGGTGCCGGAGGGGGCGGGGCAGGCCCGCCCCCGGCCCTGGAGGTTGTCAGGGAGGCCGGGTAGCCACCCCCCAGGGGGGACGACGTCGACACGACGGCGGCGGGGGGACGCCGCGAAGAGCGGCGCGGGGAACGGGTACTGGTGGTGAGAGGGGGGGCATGGCTGGGGAAGGGGACGGGGTCGAGGAGGACTTGGGGTGCGGGGAGGGGTGGTGCGGGGAGGGAGGGGGCGGGGTAGGCAGCCCCGGCCGCTCCTTGGGAGGGGACGGAGGGGGCTCCGTTTTGACGTGGTGCGGGGGAGGACCCGGGTAGTCCACCAGGGGCGCCAGCGAAGCCGACGGGGAGGACCGAGGGGGCGCCGAGGCACCAGCGGCCGCCAGAGAAGATGCTGGCAAGCACGGGGAGGACGAGGGCGAGGGGACCGGCCCCCGTGGAGGGGCCCCCGAGGAGAGCAGGGGGGGCTCCCGCGAGGGCATGGGGGGCCCCTCCTGCGGCAGTAGCAGCGTCGGGGGCAGCTCCTCCTTGACGCGTACCAAGTGCTTCTTCATGCCCGCTGGTAGAAGCGACTCCACGGGGGGAGGCAGCACCGACAGGGCCACCAGCGACGGGCTCAACCCCACGGGGGGGCGAGGGGCGGCCCCGGGACAGCGGGGAGGACACCAGCCGCAGGGGCCGGGGCTCCTCCATCTCCATCTTGATGAAGGACAGGGGCTCCGGGCCACCGGGGGACCGGGTGCGGCCGCTCTCCGGCAACGACAGAAGCGGCGCCTGTGGAAGCAGCTGGTCGAACTTGTCGTCCGCCAGGGTGGGGGACGGGGGCCAGGGGCCCCAAGGGGCCCAGTGGCTGCCCCAGGGGGGTGAGGCCCCGGCCCATGGGCAGCTGGTGGGCCGGAGGGGGCACGGGCGACGACCGCGGCGGCACCGGACTGTGGCTCGGCGCCGAGCCCATCAGAGGCGACGGGCAGGGTGGACGCGCCAGCAGCGGGAGCGCCACGTCTTGCCCCATTGCCGGACTCCGTGCCTCCCTCGACATGCTGCGCAGAAGGTGGGAGGAGGCAATTGTCTTGCGTCCAAAAACAAAAAAAATTGTGGCGGCTTAGCTCGGCTATGCCAGGATATACGTAGCGTGAGCTTATGAGCACAAAATGAGAGGCGCTATCAAGCGGCTCCGGTGCAGAGTCAGGCTTGGCTACTGCGCAACGGAGGCGGACAGCTGGGAACGCGGCGGTGCCAGTGCATCTGCCGTGGTTATGACGTCACTCCTCTGGAATGTGCAGACCGGCGAGGCGTGCGCGGTGGCGGCGGAGCACGCGGCTGCGGCGTCTCCGGAGCGCCAGCTGTGCGCCGCGCGACGTCACTGCTCCTCGTGCTTGTGCAGCACAGAGCACGGCTCATTATGCGAGCCACGCGAAACTGCTCAACCTCGGCCAGTGTAGCTCACGCTACAAAAGCCACGACGAGAAGATGCAATGGCGTTTTTGATCCAGGCACGGGAGGGCAGGTGGCCGATACGAATAGGATTTTTATGTCACACCGTCTCTGCAATGACATTCCAACTGGAATGTTGGAGTTGCACGGAACCGCCGCGGCCACAAAGGCTAAGCCGTGGCGGCTGCCCAGACTTTGTGCAGTAGCAAAGTCGGGGCAAGACTTGTTGCTGGTTCGACATCCTCCAGAGCAATGCCCCACATCAACCACCAAGTAGAAAAAATTGACCACATCTCCACATGGTGAATGATGTTGATTGGGGCGAAGCTCTGGTGGTGCTTGTCTGCATAGACGCTGAGCCGCAGCATGCTGAGCCTTTCGTTCGTTTTTCATACATGTCAGAAAGAGAATGTGTGGTATAGAACGTGGGTTATATACGCATTTGAAATGTAGTTATATACACAATTGTTGCCGAAACGGCAACAAACGACGTCGCGAAAGACGGCGCATCACTTCGTTGGATGTCGCGATCCCGGTGCCCGATCGTGGCAATTACCACCAAGAAATATGAGCAAACGCAAATGTCGCCGTCATCGTGGCGTCCCGACATTTCCGTGGACCGTCAAACCACAGAAGCGACCTGCAAACAGAATGTCTGTCCGCCGCGTCACTGCCGGGAATCACTGCTGCGGGAGACGGCACGACGCTTCCACGCCGTCGGGTGGAAATCGAGGGACTGTGTTTGGGGATGGGGCGAATGCGCAGCTCAGCAAAGCATTCCAGGAACCGTGGTTGAGGAATGGTGATGGCGCACCTTTCGGGGGTCGGGGTGGCTCTCTCCACGATGGGGCTGGGCCTGGTGTCCTCCGGAACCGGCTGCAGGAGCGGCGGAGGCCCCGCGTTCTGCTGCGGCGGCACGGGGGGCTCCTCCGCGGCAGCGGGAGACGGTTGGAGCGCAGGAGGCGCAAGCGGCAGCACGGGGGCCGCCGCAGCGACGGGGCTGGGCGGCCGGCTGGAGGGACTGGTGGACTCCGCTTCGGGCTCCTCGGTCATGTTCTCTGGAGAGGAAAGAGAGGGAAAAGTGGCACGTAGGTTACGTTGGCCGAATCAAAGGAACGCCGAGAAGATGCACGAGCAAAAAATGGTGTTGCCAAGCATGTTTCAAGAGCCTCGCTCTAGCGATTGAAGACGGGAAAATCTAAATTTCCAGAGTACCGGTCCCTTCGCCCACCTGTGGCAGGCGGCGAACGAAATGGTCATGAACAAAAAGTAGATACCGCAATCAAACGTCTAGACGAAACGATGTGTACGGTGCAATTCACTCTTACATTTAGCAGTGGCGTAGCCAGGGACGAACCTGATAAACTTCAGGCCGGCCCCCCCCCCCCCCCCCCCCTTCCTTCCTTCCTTCCCCCCCCCCCCCCCCCCCCCCCCCCCCCCCCCCCCCCCCCCCCCCCCCCCCCCCCCCCCGCTGAAAAAAATTCCTGGGTACGCCACTGACATTTAGGGATGAAAAGTCGGATACAACTATTATAAACGACCTGCTTGAAAACTATTTCCTATAAAATTTGGGCAAAAATTATCTAAAAATAAAAAAAATATTACGAATAAAGTCTGGAGGACACGAAACATGCAGCATGTTTTGAGCTGCCCTGGGCGTTTATATAGGAGCATTTCTGAGGTCAGAAAAGCCTTTCTGAACTGCACATAATGTCTCTCCAGATATTATCCATAGGACAGATATATATTTAAATTCATTCTATCGCCGAGGCGCAACATGTTCGGCTTTATGCGGAGTCGAGATGTGTGAAACTTAACGAAACTGACCTGTGAGGAGCAACCACATCAGATGACCCACTGTAGTGCGACGTTCTAGAGACCACCTGACAGCATGTGGCAAACCAGTTACAGAATGCATGTAAAGATTTTTATCGAGTGAATGCTCAGAAAAGCATAGATTCTGGGCGTGCGTATCAGTGTGCAGAGATGCGTGTAACAATACATGTACCGTTACAACATACTACGTGTGGTCCGTAGCTTTGGCTGCAGTCAATGACAGTGAAAGATACTCTTAGGTGAGGGTGCTGGCGTGCACCCGAGTAACCTACGCTGACAGTGTCCCCGCCAACCAGACAATGCAAAAAATAAAAATAGAAAAGAGGCTGTATGAATGGCACTCTCTCGTAGTTTGAGTGCTGCCTAGGGCAGGATGACCCTTAGTCTTTTAGAGCCAGGGGTGAGTGGTGCTCTTAGTTAAGGAGGTGCCTAGGGCAGGTATAGAAACAATTATGTCATCAAATCACTTTCTCTCTGCATCGCTGCACGTGCTTGCATTTAGCACCACCCAGATACCAAGCCTTTGCATTGAATTTCCTGAATCACCAAGAGAGAGGAAGCGCGCTTTCCTGCCCTTCTCACTCCTGCTCGTTCTGCACACTCTTTTACACCACTTGTTCCTCCTTCTGTTATTTCTTGCACTTTCCAACCAATTCCTCTCTGCTCACTTCTCACACCCCCAGCTTCTTCTCCTCCCGTTCCTGCATGGCGAGATCGTAGCTCAGTCAACAGTGTGCTTGGCTTCCACGTTGGTGACTGAGGTTCTATCCCCTGCACTGGTTGTCGTTTTTTTTTTCCAAGATTGTTTAGCGTTTACGGGCTGACCAACCTACACATTTTGTGCTTACGCGGCTCCCGAGGTTGGTCGGCCCTATAAAGCTAGCACTTTAAAAGCGCCTCGTTGCGACGGCACCTGAGCGCACATGCTTTCCACTTGTCGCGTCTGCTCTGACCTCGACGGATGCCGGATCGAACACCGTGCTAGAAATCTCGCCGCTTCAACACGTTTATAAAACTGTTTTTGCCGCCGTTGAGGCACAAAACCAGGGTCAACGAAGAAGCTGTGTGTAAACAATGCGCGTAGCTCTACAAGACGCTGCAAACTAAGAAAACAACTTTATAAAGACAAGCACGTCTCCCTTAGAGAGTCATGGAAAACTCGACCCGCAACAGGCTACCACTAGCCACTAATTGAAGAGTCATTTGGTGGTACTGCTTGTGACCAAAGCAAGGGAAGGACTTTATCTGGCAACTGCTATGCGTTCTGCGACTACATACACCTTACACCACAGGCGAGACAAAGTGCAGCAGAAGCATCCTCACCCTCGTTGGATGCCGGGCCTCCCCCGGAGCTGCTGCTGCGGCTGGAGAGTGCTTCGGCTGGCCCCGGGGACTCGGCGGGGCTGTCGGCCCCCTCACTGCTGCCGCCCTTCTTCTTCTTGGCCGCCGAGGAGCAGAGCAACTTGTTGTCGTCGTCCTCGGCGCCCGATGGGGCGTTGGCCGCATTCTCCGAGGACGAGGATTCCTCGGGAGGGGAGGCCGCGTTGGCACTGGGCGTCGCGGCCGGGGCCGAGGCATTGCTTGTGGGTGTCGTCTCCTCCCTGCCCCTCTTCTTGCCCTTGGTGGGCGTCTCCGGGTTTCCCTTCTGGGCAACAGAGGGGAAGCACGTGAGCCCCCTCCGCCAAGTGAGGTGATCCGTCGTACGGTAAAATATGCTACAAACACCCGTCCTACTTTGAAGAGATAAATGGCGACAAATATTGGGTGGGCGATCTTTAAAAATGAGGCAGCAAAAGTTGCTAAAAAATGGCCGATAAACACCAAGGCTACCGCCATTAACCACATGACACAGGAACTGATACCGCAGACACGACAGATTCACGTTTCACGGTGCGATAAACAGATGGGATCTTGCCACAAACTCGCATATCACGGGAACCGATGTCGCGTGCGCATATCGCAGACAAGGCAAACCCTGGTTCCATGGTGCGACAAGAACACACAGGTCCTTGCTAAAGTTTGCGTGGCACGTGAACCGACATTGCAGATAATGGATGCAGCGGATTCGCGTTTCATGATGTGACAAGCACGTAAGAACCAACTAAAAACTTGCATGCCACGGGAGCCGATGTCATGAGCACAGATCGCGGACATGACGATTTCGGGTTCAACACGCGAGAACCTGCTACAAACTCGCTCATTGATGCGATTTTCAAACCCATGTCCCCTCTTAAAAGAAATATGCAAACACAAAACAAATTTTTAGTTGGCACCCGCGGAAGCCTGTGGACGAGTGGCAATAGCAGTCACATGACTAAAGATTGGCCATTTTCTGCTTGACGGGGTGTGGTGTCGCATGTTTTAGTTTCTAGCATGTCGGTTCCCCCAAAGCGACGCCGCTGCTCGCTTTAGGGGACTGGAGCCCTTCGTTGAGCAGCGGCGTCACTTTGGGGAAACTGACACGTTAGAAACTAAAATATGACACTGCTCCCATTCCAACAGAAAATAGTGAGTCTATTGCTTGTTATTGTACAAGTCAAAAAGAAAGTGATGATTTTCTTATACTTGTTTTTCAAGCATCAAAATATTTTGTTAAAAAAAGAAGTGTAACATAAAAACAATAATTAATAAGTAACTTTCAGAGCCCATAAGAAGCTCCTGAAAGAGTGCAAGCACCACATGACTAGTGGCCAGCTAGTTGCCACTTGTCCGCAGTCTCCCACAGGTGCCAACTACAAATTCGATTCGCACCCTAATTACAACAATTTCTTTTTTTATATAAATTTCTTTTATGAAAATTTTTTCCCATTCAAGCTGTTCAAAAAATTGTTTGTTTTTCCTTTGCCTATATTTGTTTGAAGCGCACGAGCCTAGAGATGCTGCAATACGTACTGCTCGCATTTGCAAGGTTCTCAAACGACTGCTGCTCAAAAAGAAAGTGACAGAGAGAGAGCACAGATTTCAATGTGACCTTATAAGTCATCAAACACGTTTCAAGAAGAGGGGTTAAGTGAGCAGGGGCACGACGCACCTTCTTCTTGTCCCTGTCCCCCGTGCTGGCGGCGGGAGACTTGCGCCCTCCCGGTGCCCGGCTGCTGTTGTTGGTGGCCAGGGCTCCGTCCAGGGCGTCCGGACTCGCCCCCTCATTGCCGCCCCCGTGCTTGCTCCGCCCCTTCGTGTGGTTCTGGTTCTGAGGGAAGAGGGGGTAGAACGAGCGTTGCAGACGACAAACCCGAAAGACAGGCGCCCACGTCGGTCCCCTCCTACGCTTTGTGCCAAGCCGACGGGGCAGTGGACACGGGCAGCACGCCAGAGCAATGCGTTACTCGGCCACAGTTCAGCGATCCCGGGGGCCCAACTGGGGCCTAATAGGGTTTTGCTCTATGGCATTAGTTAGTGCCAGACATGGAGGTAGGAAGCTTCTGAAGGTGACATGACGCCACCAGAGGTGAAGCCAGAAGTATGGAGAGACCCGCCCCCAACGACAACCAAAACAGTTCATACAGGAATCTTGTACAAACAAGTTTTAATACTTCCAGAAGTAATTGGGTTACTGTTGCAATTACTTCCTAATATATGTAATTAAATCATTACAAAATTACTCCAAAAAGTCATCAATTACGAGTAATTTGATTACTTGTAATGAGTAACCATAGAAGTCTGCAAGGAACTCTGCTACTTGGGGAAGCATCTCTTACCGGATCAACCACTTACCCTGCTTTTTAATTACCGAACCTCACACTCTGTGCGACAGTAAGTGCTCATCAATCATTGGAGTAAACAAAAAGCTGTGTGCAGCATTGCAAGAGGCACAGGTGTTGGCTTCAAATTTTAAGAATGCGCATACTTCGCGAGAGCGTGGTTGCAAAGCGAGCATCCTGAAACCTCCCCGTACAGTCAAGTCCAATTATATCGAACCTGGGTATTTCAAATTATTGTCTCTTTCAAACAGTTAAAACACTCCCCATGAGAATCTCATGCAAAAGTAGCCGTGTGCGTTTATATCAAACTTCGTCCTCCTGGGACATTCGACACACCCAACCGGGGGCTGAGCTTCCCCCGGTAAGGAGGCTTTCCCCGAACACGGTCGTCGCTGCTCTTGCGATTGGTTTGCGTGCGACAAAGCTGTACAAGGCAAGATCCTAACACGCGCCAGGAGCCACAAGCCGCGCGAAGGGACGCACGAAGCATGCTGGCTTATTGTTGGAGTTCGCAGCGAAAAGAACAAAAAGCAGAAAGGAAAACCAACACTTACTCGCCCCCCCCCCCCCCAACAACAAAAAAAAAAAAAAAAAAGAAAAAAAAAAAAAAGGCTTTAGCTTGTTGAGCATGTCAACAATCATACTTTGAATGACTTGTATCTTCGCTTATCATTTTGTTTTGCCGTCTTTTACGCTTAGTCTTTCGTCTTTTCTTGCTCTCTTTGATCCTATTGCTTTTTTTTTTTTTTTTTTTTTGCTAGTTTTGTTTTATGAATGAAGAGAGCGTTGCTTTTTTTAAACTTTTTTGTGCATCTCGCTTTTTCTTCCCCGCCCCCCCCCCCCCCTTTTTTTTTTCTTTTCGTGTATTGTCGCTTGTGTTGTTGAAGTGGTGACCATGCGTGCACAAATGCACATTGAAGTGACGGCGCGAGTGGCGGTGCTTGCGGTTCTTGCCAACTACGCTTTAACAGGTTTTAACAGTATTTGGAGGGGACCAACTGTCTTGCATTTACTGATAATTGAACAGGGTGGTGGCAGTCCCAGAGAAGCCGATTTTCGTGGAGTCAAAAGAAACCTTACGTACCTCCTTGTTCCGCCGGGTGCGCATGACGTGCTTTCCCCCGTGGACCCCGTCCCCGTCGACAGGTTTGAAGAGGAATGGGGAGGCCCCGTCGCCTCCCCCAGCCCCCTCCGGCAAGGGCCGGGCCGCCTCCAGGGGGCCCAGGGTGCCCTTCTTCTGCTGGCTCTGGCAGCAGTCCCAGCACAGCACAGAGCCCTCCTTGCCAGTCTGGAACCACTCCTTGGAACCTGCACGCCGGCCACGCCCCAATGCAGTGCTTGCCCGGGTTCGGAAAAGAGCCCTTGCTCCGCACCAATACGTTTGCCATTTAAAAAGACGTTGGCGCGAACAAGGTGGAAGCTAAGTTAGACAAAGTTTGTCGGAAGAACCTCGAGTTCTGGTGGGCCTTCCTGCACACAACTCAGGTAGACTCCCTGCTAACCAAACAAATTCTCCGGAATGTTTTCTGCAGTGGCAGAGCATTATTTCTGAAGGACACCTCGCTCAAAATACAAGCAAACTTTGGGTCAAAGAGTTGGCATTCTTGAGTTCTAGCCTCTTTTGTCCAGGCTCCCATGCACAAGAGTCACACAGGCCCAACTTGAATGGGGCAGGTGTCGGCGGCAGATCTACCAAACTTCCACAGGGAGGTGGCTTCTTTGGGCCTGCTAATACACCTAGTTAAGGGTCAGCAGCCGTTCCTAGTTTTCTCCAGCGGCTAAGCTCACAAAAGTCTAGCTCATTATATTCTTAAACTCGAAAAAGAAAAAAAGATATTACCTGGCAAAAAAAAAAAACTATTTCTAAACACATTACAGCAATATCACATCTGTGATGTCACTACGCCGACAGACTAGACGACAAAAAGGGAGACATACTGGTGGCGAGACAGGTGTGGCATGTGTAGGCCGGCACTTCCCGGGAATCAGAATCATCAGCAGACTCCTCCTCTTCGCTCGCTGAACTCGCATCCGCTGTTGGCAAAAGGTCAAAATAGGAAGCACTGAAAAAACTCACGAGCGAGTTACTAGGCAAGAGTTTCGACACAACTTCGACAAAAACCAGGGTCGAAACAGAGGTACGACACATTAGGAAAAATAATGCAGATAATTGCAGCTCATTAATCCAGTCAAAAAAAAACTTAAGGAGCGTTACCGACGGTAAAACTCGAGAATGGGCGACCTCTAAGCTTGCGTGTGACAACAACCATCAAAAGAGGGCGAGTGCACTGACCGAATTCATTTTGCGCCACTTTGGTCAGTCGGGATGATGGTCTGCTTCGCCGAAGCACGTTCTGTCGCCGGTGCCTCCGGTGAGGCCGGGAAGTCGCCGCACCTGGGGTCTTCTTCCACAGATAGTAGAACTCTACGAGGTCAGCCTGGGGCAGAAACGGGGCAAGGACAATTTAGACTGGATTAGCCTCAAGAAACAATTGAAACAACGTTCTTGGATACAGTAGAGGGCACTGATAGTAGCAGTGGGAAATGGTGACTGGCATGTCCTGGCAAATAAACAACAGACTCGCATTTCGGAGTTGCAAAACAAACGCTTCTTTGGCCTAAGGGAAGCTTTATAAACACGTGTTGGCCACACTCTTGTGCTATAAGAAGCGAGAGTTTTAATTTGTGCAACTTTTCCAAATTTAATGGGATATGCACAACTTGTCAACAACCGGTATTCTGTAGCATTAGGAGCCAAGTGCCATGCATTGTGTAAACACCTCTGTAAATAATAAACAATTGATATAAAAAAAAAAGGCTCGAGGTACACCTAAGCATCTCTTATGGGTTGTGAATGCAAGAGCATACATGCCGTTCCTCCACCCCCTTATTTCGTCTGCGGCGTACTTGCGTCGATGGCCGAGCGCACGCGCTCTCCTCGCCGCGCTGACTTTAGGCGTAGAGCGGTGGAGCCGCTGCCTCGCGGACACCCAGTGCCATGGGGGTGGCGCTAAGTGAAACCGACACTGCGGTGGCTTCATATCACTGCCGTTTTAGTGGACTTCTGCATGGTTTCAAAGCTGGGATTGCCCAGATCGCGGCTTCAGGAATTTATCTGCCGTTTGGCGCGGCTGACGACGTCAACTCACTCCATGAAACAGTTAATGCTTTCGCGTTAAAAGAAAAAAAGCACTTGCAGTGTTGCAATTACTTTAAAACATTTTGGAGGAACTTTCGGAGGTGCCAAAAGTCCACCTATTAGCAGCAAAAAAAATAACTGTTGCACAAGCAGACCCTTCATTCCACTGTAAACCCTATTTCAAGATTCATTTGTTGGCCTGTTCAAATAAAATAACACTGCTTCGAATTTGCCTTTTAACTTCAGTGCAACAACTCGTTAGCATCTATTGCAACGCATATAATTAAATTTCAAAAGTAATTTAGTTCAGCACATTAGTGGCTTCTTACACGTTGAGATTTAAGGTGGTGAAGTCAGCATGTGGAGAATAACATTGAACAAATTGTACTGTCACATATATGTGATCAGTCAGCATTCACCAACTTTTTTTCTTTAATACACGACAATCGGTTGTGTATTATTTCACCCTATAAGTGTGTTTTATATCCCTCAACACAAGGCTGCGCTGCGGACGCAGCTTCTCTCTAGTGCAACAGTGCGCGGTAAGAAGTGCATTCAACGGAGCTAATTAAACTGCCCGAACAGGCCACAAACAATGAGAAATATCTGGAAACTTCTGAGCACTGAGTTGCGTTGGATACGAAGATTGCATCAACTCGCAGCTTACTCAGAGCGACACACAAACACTTTTGAAAATTCGCACAAGCTTACAGTAACAATCTGGCAGTGCAGCGATGCCTGAAGTATTAATTTCTGTTTTGATAAAGTAAAATGAGCTTCTGGCACAGCACCGGCGCATATCACCCACATTTTGGTGAAATGCAGCAGGATGTAACAGGGTAAGCACTTTGGCACAGCAATCGCACCACTGCACTCGTTTAACTTCAACCTGGTTTTAAGAGTCTTAAAAAGATGTGCAGGAGGTTCTGGTGACATTAGCCGAGAGAAAATGTACATGCAGAATTGGCCATTAAGCATTTCAGGCATCCCAAGTTACAGCACCTGGCAATTGAGAGCTGCCCAGGCGTGAGAACTCTGGCCCCCTACAAATAATGGTTCCAGCCCAGAATCTGAATTCTACCAGGCAATGCTTCGGCAGTTTATAGATTCGACCGGAGTTGTTGACATTGGATAGCCAAGGACGCAAGGTACTCACCGTTTCCTTGTGAGAAAGCAGCTCCTTGCGGATTTTGAAGAAATTCTTGCCATACTGCCTCAATCCTTTCACAAAGCGTTTCTGTGACAGACAACAAAAACATCATTTAGAAGGAATGTGAGGTAGCAGTCAAAAATTGTTCCAGAATCACTTCCTTGTTTTCCATAATTCCCTTCACAGTTGTTAGAAATATTGTCATGTCATTGATACTACAGGTTCTTATGTGATTTCTAACTTTTATAGAAAATTCTTCACAATAAACTTCCCATTCCGCCGGTCTTTTTATTACAGCTGCCAACCGATTTTTCGGAAGCCGATAATTCAGACTTGTTCAATATTTCTGACCTACCTGATAGACATAGAAACTGTGTGACCTACCTGATAGAAATAGTGCATTATCATAACCAATGTTTTGGACAGCTTAAAGTCCGAAAGTTTGATTTTTCGGACAAAATCGTCGCGAGCAATCAGCGGGAAGGGACGCCTTCTTTTGGACTTTGTCAGGGTGCAGTCACGTGACAACAGGGATCACATTTTAGCCGCCATTTTAGATTCTATGTTGGCTGCACATGGATTGGCTTGGTTTGGCAGTGCTACTTGAGTCCTGTTAAGTCCTACCGCTAGGTGACGCTACGCTACAGATTTTTTTTTTTCTTCTCTAGCTGCATGTCATTATCGTCATCATTGTTACCATTTTTCTTTGTTCAGTCGCCACTCTGCAGTCGTGGACTTGTGCCTCTCATATCGCCTTCGTAAATCATAATTTCGGACTACGCTGGTGCTGCAAAGTGCCACTATAGTTGGTGACAGGTCAAGAAGGAAGTGGAAGCTCCTCCCACCTCTTTCCACTTCAGTAGAGTGAACACTGGAGAGGAGGTAGCCTGCTCTACAGCATTCGCTCTACCAAAGGGGAGAGAGGTAGGAGGAGCTTCCAAGCTCTCTTAACCTGTCACCAACTAGAAAAAGCGCAAAAAGTACTCGACCATAATGCTAGAAAAGAAGGCAGCGATTTTCAAGCTAATGGAAAGTGGCCTTACGCAAGCGGAGGCGTAACCTGAAAGCAAGGCACTATTGCTTAGACGTAATAAAGGTGAGTTTTTTTTGTTTGCTGATTTTTCGTGCTGCTCTATTATTCGGACGTTTTTTCGGTTCCTGCAAGTCCTAAAAATCAGTCGGCGACTGTATTATTATTTTTTATTTGAACTAGAGTGAAGGGCCACTTTGGGTAACTATTATCTTTTTTCTCCAGGTGTTTTACTGATGTGGTGTCTCAAGAAGCTTTTACCTTGACTGGAATTTCATATTTCATTTTCTTTGTCTCAGGTTTTTGTGGATGAATGGATGGATGGGTATTAACGACTGCACTCTTTATAATGGGCGGTAGCTTGCACCACCTAGCCTAAAAACAGATATTCTGACGGACAGTTCACTATAGGTTGCCAGAGCCTGCCGATTTCATTAAGGTTTCAGTGTACAAGCACTACGAAGAGTAAGAATCCTTGCTAGTGTTCCGCCGGAGATTAAGCCCAAGTGAGGCAGGTCTCTTACAAATGCTAAAGCCTCCAATAAAAAAATGAATTAAATAAGAGAGCCAGAAAGACAACAGAAAGGCAACGACTTTCTAAACTGCAGTGTATTTGAATTGGCTCCTGCAAACTTCCATTGATCGTTGTTGAGTCAATGACTCTTTCCTAGTTCAGTTCAGTCATGTTCCAGTACAGCCCCCAGCCTATTGCATTTCATATGCACCGCGTGCCTTGGTTCGTACCCGCTCCTGCAATGACTCTTTACTCCCTTCCCCTGTGGGACCTTCAATATCAAATAAACGAGAAAGAAGAGTGGTGGTTGATGAGCCCCACAGATGGCAACGAAAGGCTACCAGAGCCGACCGGTGCAGGTGAGCTGCTTGCACGGGACTTGAGCGGACACGAGGCACAAGCAATCATGGGCAGATTCCAACCTTCCTCGAAGCATCACAAAATCAGTTCCCAGCTCCCAAGATTATTAAAAGGTTGTTGGTAATGCAGAAGACAACCTTTCTTCCTGCACTACACAAGTATAGCTGGGGACAAAATCAAAGTACCCCCACCCCACCCCCTTTCCTCAATTTGGCACAAGAGGCCAGCCCACCTGGTCCTCATCCGTCCACTTCTTGTCCAGGCCCCTGGGCACAGGGTTCTTGACCAGGGCCTGCAGTGCTCTGCCCGTGTCGTAGTTGCTGTCGTGCAGCAGGTCCAGGGCGTTGATGGTTGTGTCGTCACGAGAGGCCGCCAAACAGCCGTCCTCTGCCGAGCCCCCGTCGCACATACCCGCAAACGCCGCCATGCTCCTGTGTGCCAACCCCGCCGCGCACGCATGCGTGTGTAGCATCGAGCAACGCGGAAAATTAACTCTAAGCACGTGACCGAGACGGTAGCAGCTCCGTACGGTTTCGTGCCAACCTAAGGCTTACTTTAGATAAAGCAATCTTTCCTGCAATGCCGGGGTTGCAATATTACTGGGATCGAAATTGACGAAATGGTTAGTGTAGGTTGGGAACATTTGAGGTGGCGGCAATCAATGACGAACGCAATATTGTGCTGCTCACTGGCACGCTCTCTGCCACCGAAGGAGCTTCGTCCTTGTCTTCCTAGCATTGAAGATTGTCTAGATGGAGGTTTGGGTGAGTTGGCGATTCGCAACAGTAGCAACGGCATAAAAAAGACAAGGACGAAAGGTGAAGACATGCAGAGGAGGACCAGAACTTTTGTTTGTCCTTCTGTGTGCATCTGCTCCTTTCGTCCTCGTCTTTTTTGAGCAGTTATTATTCCTAACCATATTTTCATTTAATTCCCTGTGGTGGTGGTGGTGGTGACCGACAACCGAGGATGGGGTTTAAGTTTGTCCTGGCACGCTACTAATCGCTCCGACAGGCTAAAGGCGCGTTCACACTCTTGCAACCGAGTACGACCGAGAAAGACTTCTTGGGACCGGATGCGCTGAGCGGAGCTGGTCCTAAGAGATCGCAAGAGGCTTAAAAACCGGTTTGGTCTCTCTCGGTCGTACTCGGTTGCAAGAGTGTGAACGGGCCTTAATGGCTCAGGCAGATCGGTTAGTAATAGACCTATTGCTAAATTACCCAAGCATCAAGGAGAATGCAGGGATTTGTGTTCCATGCGGCGCATGTGCTGGCATCAGCAGTAGTAATTTTTTCAAAGCAAATGCCTATAACAAATTGCATCTTGCACGCTCGTTCGTCAACGCTTTATTTTAGTTATTTTCTTAAAATCTTTTATACGGGGAAGGCGTGCAGATGTGGCACGTGGAACACCAATCCTTGCATTCTCCTTGATGCTTGGGTAATTTGGCAATAGGTCTATCGCGATGTGCGAGAGAGTGCCAGTTTGTAGATGATTGTGACAAAATGTAGCACACTGACGTGTGTCGACGTGGGAGGCCAGAGCTGCAGCTGTTTCATCGAAATGCCGGGGAAAGCACCATTGTGTGAAACCGGTCCGAGCAGAGGCAATCTGCCCAGTCAATGTGTTCCGACTCAAGTCTGCAGCATTCTCTCGTCTCGTGTCTCTCGAAACTGCATTGTAAGGGCAGGTCCGACCCCCCCAGTCCGGAAGAGGAGCAGAGAAAGGAGGCCCACCTGGCCGCCCTGAGGTACATCATGAGGTCGCAGTCGGGTACCCCGGGGGTCCAGCGCAGCTCCTCCTGGGGCATGCCCCCGGCCCCCTCGTGGCCTGGGGGTGCCGAGGCGGGCCTCAGCTCGGGCAGCCGCGCCTGGTGGCCCGGCCCCACCCGGATCTCGCCCCCGGGGGCTGGGGGCACCTGCGCTGCCGCCGGGGGCTGGGGGGGCACCGCTGCCCCCTCGCTGCCCCCCGCCACGGCTCCGCCTCAAGGGGGGGTGCCCGAGCCTCCTCCGCCTCCTCCTCAGCGGCCCCGCTCCTCCTCTGCGGCCACCCCGGGGGGGACAGCCTCCTCCGGCCGCGACGCACGTCCTCTCGCTGCTCCTGTTAACGATGCGGCTCTCATTAGCCTGCGGGACGTGCGACGGGTCCCATAGAAAAACATGGGCTAGCATGCATTTGCACAGCATCCCATTTTTAGTATTTCCTCCTTCGCGAGCCTTATCTCTCTCTCTCACACACACATCTGCAAATCTTCTGCAACAGTTGCACCACAAGGATTTGTAAAAAAGAGAGATGGAAAGATGATAGATATGTACTGTCTCTAAGAAAATTTTATCACCTCAAATGAGGCGCCTGCTACCGTATTCATAGATCTCGCGGGCGTCTCAAAGGTGGAAGCATAGCGTGGTAGACATTTGGTTGTATCGCCTGTACAAAAAGATACAGAGTTGATCCTACTAACCCCCAAATTAAGAAAAAAAAGAAAAATGCAGATTATTTTTATTGATGCATGAAGTTTCCCAAAGGGTCTGAGAGGGTTTTGAAAGTTTATTTGTTTCTTTCATTTAGCTTTCTTTTGCATGTTTGCCTGTGCAGTGTATCATTTGAACGTACATCCCGACATGGGGGTGAAATGGGAAAGGTTTTGCCTGAAGAAGCTCATGCCAAGGGAAAATCGGGGACAGATCTCTACACATAGAGTAGGAGACTGTTGCTCGTATGACAAAATATGCATTTGGCAGATATTACAATTTGTTCTGCTACACAACTGACACCTCATGATGGCATTCTACTCGAAATCTTTTACACCGATGTACCTTACATTTATTAGCCACCCCTCACTACACACAAACAATGTTAATGATGACAATAATGAAGAGGATTATTTGGAAGAAACTTAAAATAAATAAAGCTAGAACTGTTAGGTCCAAGGCTCATAACGGGTGTAATTAGCCACTGTGTCTTCTTAGAGTGGCGACATCAGGTCATTTTGCGGCACAATTCTTTACTCTGGCGAAAAAGAGCAGCTCTCAGCTCAAGTGCTTAGCTTTGACCGGCGCAACAGCGTAATTTTGGCTTATCTTATTTCTTTTTATTTGCATGTCATTGGCAATGGGTACTAGAAGGAATGGCATTGCCCTAAAAGAACACCATTCAGGTACCTTAGCGTCAAACGCACTTCAAGCTGGCCAACTCCCAAGTAAAAAAAAAGATATAATCAAATTGTATCTAAAAAGTTCTGAAAAGCTTGATCACCATTCAAACTACCAGACATACTTTTCTTATAGATTTGGTTTTCTGTTTTTTTAAATGCTTTTATAAAGGTGTCACCTGCTACGTGTAATGCGCCTGTCAAAAATGCCTTTGGGTAAATAAAACGAAAGAAAATGAAGGAATTGATACGCTTTGTGTAGTGCATCTGTCAAAAATGCCTTTGAGTAAATAAAACGAAAGGAAATGAAGGAATTGATAATGCGAAAATATGTATAACACAAACAATTTTTTGCAAAATCATTACGGACCTTAGATATCTGAAAGAACTTCTAGCCCTTGTTTGCCGTAAATGCGTCGTGTGTCAAATTTTTAGGTGGCATGACAAGCCTCAGGGCAACCACTTGAATAAAACATTCCACAATACATTCAAAAAAGGGCTTGCAATCGTTCTCCATGTCCCATTTGTGGAAGATAAGTTACGTACTGGGCCGAACCAATAAAGGCTTGATGCCCAACAACAGTCCCACTGCACGACCACGCTACAAGGAGAACAGTTGCCGTACGAGGTTCATTACTTGATTATAGGTACCTCTCCATTTAAAATGGCTGTCACACCATGCCCTAAGGCAGGGGTGCTTAATTCAAAAATGACGTGCGCCAAAAAATGTTCATTGGGAACTGCAAGGGTTTTCAATATCTGGCATCAATGCAATGGTTGCAGTTTTGGGCATATCTCGCAGTGCCATGTCAGCGGGCCGCATGTTGTGCACCCTTGCAAGCGATGAGTCGACAGATTAAGCATACACCTTCAGGATACTTTTTTTAAATGCAGTACCAATGGTGAAACATTAGGGCTTTGTGGCCTCTTCCATGGGCCACGTTTTTATGTCCATTGGTAACCAAGAACAGTGAATAATACTTTTTTTTTGGTTCCAACAACTTCCTGAGCACCACAGCCAAGATATAAAAAGACCCCAACAAAATGTCATGTTATGGACTCTGAAGCATGCCACACACATGGTAATAAGTGCTAGGCTCTCTTTAAGCCTGCAAATGAGCACAGAAACATGATGGCCATCCATGTTTGTCAGACTGTTAAAAACAGCAAATTCACACACACACACAAAAAAAAAAGCTCTGTCAACATCTTTTAGAAGTTCCCCGGTATTCCCCGTGTAATATAACTTGAGACAGAAGAAGCGAACAGACACAAACAGCCAGGAACAAGGTCTCAGCAGAATGAAGACTGACCGTGCTTTGCACTGTTTTTGTACTTCAGTGTGAGAACCTTACAAACATTGCAGCCTTCAGTTAATATCAGTTTATACCTCTTTCACGTATGCAAATCCTTAGACAAAAACAAAACAAGAACATGTCTACTCCAGTCAGTGGAATGTATGGTGCCCACAATGTCCACAAACTAATAAACATTTCAATCAAACCCTTTGGTACCTCGCTTATTCTTTTCGAAGTTCTAAAGGAGGCCAGACTTCCCAAATTTCTCCGAATTCTGCATCAAACCCCTACATTAAAAAAGGCACATTTACAGCAATGACGCTCCAATCTTTCAGGCACTCAGTCTAACTCTAACTCACCTCAAATGCTTTCAGACACTCACCGACCATGCCTGGAGGCATGGTCGGTGAGGCTCCATCTTTAAAAAATAACTTCTCAGCAACAACAAAAAGTACTCTTCATTTTTTTTTTTTTTTTCATATGTTGAACAGATGAGGTGGATTGAACTTTTGGCTATTTCAAAAGTTGCAGGCACCGTTGTCCACAATGCTTTTTCGGGTTCTCAATAAGGTCATTTTTGCATGAACTGAAAATTTTGTCATTCAATTAAAATGCAAAAAAAAACAAAAAAAAAACGTCTTTGGAACTTTAAGAGATGCAGTTCAATTGTTAGTTCTATGAGAACAAAAAAAAAAAAGAAAAAATTTGTAGTTAACACCCAACTCCAAGATGACTAAAATATTAATTTTTTTACACTGAAGGATGCCAAAATGGCATCCCTCAGTGTTTTTATTTTAATGAAACGTAAGGCATATTATTGAGTAATTACGTGCCCACCTAAATCTTCGTGGTAAACAATCGTTTCTTCAAAATGTTTTTTCTTAATTAGACAAGTTTTATGCAAATTCCAGAAGTTCAAGGCATAATATCATCAAAAATCTAATTTGTTCACAAAAAAAAAAAAAAAAAAAAAAAAAAATAATATATATATATATATATATATATATATATATATATATATATATATATATATATATATATATATATTAGTTTAAAGGTTTCTTTATCTACATTAATTTTTTTGTACATATCACAGACATGAGAAAATTGCTGCATCTCCTTTGGCATGGAATAACCCATGTGCTACTTGGCAGACAATCCCAACCACAAAACAAGGTTGCAGGCTTCTTGGGGATGGGATATGCAACAACGGAACACACTCGTTGTCCCCTGCTCTTCTTGCCAGCTGCCTCTTCATTCATAATACACAGGCGCTCCAAGGTTATCTGCAAGCTGACACCTCTCCTAGATAGTATTGCAGTGATGTGCTTTTTTTAGCTGCTGCCCTGTAGTGTTTGCTTGCTTGCACACTGCTTGTGTTTCCTTTTCTGCTCAAGTTTCTGTATGTTTAAAAGAGGACTAAGTCAACAGGATTGCACATTTCTTTCGGGTTTAACACAGAACATATTTTGTTGAATATGTTTTTTGTAAGGGTAACTTGGTGAAAACACAAGATGCAAAACCAAGATGCACAAGCATTATGCTAGCTGAATCTCCTCAGATGTGCATTCATTAGTGCATCATAACACAGGTGCCTTCTGGTCAGTACAGTGAAGGTAGTGGCATTACACCTTTTGTAGCAGGATTTGTAGCAGAAAAAAATATTGGTTTGGAGCAGCGACTGACATTTTTGGAGCAGGTGCCAACATCTGTTAGCAGGTCACTTCAACATGAAAATGTGATTGCATCGCTAATGAGTTCATATCTGATAATGATTGAGAGTTACTTTTGATACTAAAGCATATTACTTATTCTTTTTGTAGTAAGAACAGTGCTATGATGCAAAAAACACATAAGCTTCTTTAGAAATTAGGCTCAGGTCAGAGTAGGTTCAATTTAAAATGAGTATTTAAGATGTGTAGAAAAATAAAGCCTAGCACAAGACTTCAGTTAAGATAAGGCTCCTCTCTTCTTCTCTTTTACAGCGAATAGTTAAATTAGCCTGTAAATATAATTCCTGCAAAAATAAGCATATCTGCTAAAATGTCTATAAACCACCTTTTTCACGAAGTTTATAAACACTGAACTCAAGATTATAATTTTTATAAACTGCAAAAACAACAACCAGCAAATATTATGAAAAGCTACATTGGAGCTTTAAAAGCGACATTGCGCTTTAGCCGGCGTTTGAACCAGAATTGAGTCAAAGTTTGCTGCCCTTACGATTGACGACTGCACGGGAACTAACTTGACTAAAGTATTTATTCAAACAAAATTAGAGATCAACCTACAGTCAATAACAAACAAGGTCAATCTGTAATAGTACTAAGCATGATTTTCAAGCCAATCGTGCTAACCCAAGCGCTCTCCACATCAGCCGCTGCTCCTCGCACTTTGGTACAAAGCAGTGAAGCTCGAAGCATGCACGCTGGTGTAAGACTGTGAATGTTAACATGATCGGTACCAGTGCCACGGTAAACTGTACTCATGGCGTGGAGGCATGTGGCAGATACGATAATCAAGTGGTATCAACAGGAGCAAATGACCCTGGTTCTGTCTTGTTACAGTACTCGCTGTTCCATTATTTTGCACATTTTTCTCGCAATTTTTAGCTCCTGCGTCTGAAAATTCAGCCGAAGACGGGGCCAGCACAATTGACAGGCAACCTCTATACTTCGTTTTATCTTAGGTCAAAACACAGGCAACGCTATAAGCCAATGGTACAAATCAAACCATGATGTCGCGTCAAAGGTGCGACATCATGGCATTCGTCATCTATTTGTGCATGCTCTTTCATCGGCTATCGGCTAAGTCAACCATAAGCGCAGCGAGTACTTTCTGATAGTATGTGTTTGAGCCTTCGACTGTACTCTGATTTAACATGAAACAAACAATGCGGCGGGTTGGGCAGACGCTGTAAAACACAGTACCATTTTGGTTTCCTTCAATTTCTTTGAATAATGAAATTGACCAATAATAAAAAAAATTTAATTTTGAGCTTTCTTTAAGGCTGCCTCAGCGCAGCTGTGGTGCAATTTTTGGGAAAAAATGGTGCTTTGGCACAAGATATAGCAGACTTTCATTCATGGTGCAATGTAGCACAAATGGCGCAGCACTTTCATCATTGAGTATTATGCCCTTCATGTACAGGGCGTTTCTCTTTAAGCTTAAAGGGATCATGAAACGATTTTGAAATCAAATTTCATCCACTGCACTTCGTAAAAGGTGTGAAAACAAAACCAAAACACAAAAATAGAGATCCAATTTTTTAATTTTTTTCACTATAGAATTTTTAAAAGGAAAGCGGACCCTTTGCCTTTTCACTGCGATGCATGCGCGGTGCCAAAGCAAGTCAGCTAAATCCACGTTGCCTATTGGGTAAGAGCCTACCTCACCAGCACCATGATCATAAACAATAAATAGCCGGAGAATGTTTCAAAACTTTTGTTAAAGAATCTTCTGATCCACATTTTGTAGAATAATTAGCGATGTAACGAAAATTGACATATTTTATAATGCTCGGAGCTATGCGCCATCTATCGTGTGGTAAATGAAGCAAGAGAAAGATAAGACTGTGCATGCGCTGCTTTGCAGTTCCTGCTATCTGCTGAAAAGCACGGCGTCGGCGGTGATCGTTGACGTGTTCGGTGTGGTGTAAGCTCATTTTCCCGCATACATCGCTATTTTTGACTGAATTCTCGTCGTGTGTCGCGATGATAACCCAGCACATCCTAGATGGGAACAGTGTTGCGGAGTTGCCACTCCAGAGTTGGAATGATTCCGGAATCATTCAACATTTTGGCGACACCGGAATGGAATGGGAGTGATGGAATGACGGCAACGTTGAGGGGAATGGAATGGGAATGGAATTAGATGCTTTTTGCTACGTAATGAAATGGAAATAAAATGGGCCCAATTCTTTTCTTTTTTTTTTTCGTGGAGGGGGGGGGGGGGGGGGGGGGTTATGTTCAGCTAAACGGAGCCAGTCAGCGAGTCAGTTGCTCAGAAAAAAATGTGCGGGAAACTGCTAGCAATGCAAAAAAACAAGCGTCCGAGCAAAGACCAAAGGGGGGAGGGGGGAGGGGGAGAGAGAGAGATGGGTGGCAGTGGTGCCTTTCACAGACGTGCAGACGACTGGCTTCACTGGTGTTACACGAGAGCGAAACAAGAAACCAAGCAAAAGAAACGAAGGAAGCGGCAAAGAAAGAAACAGCCATGCAGGGCTCCTCATCGTCCCTCTTGTCTTTCTTTTTTTTTTTTTTCTACGGCATGGAGAATGCAGGCGCGCGCACAGACTGAGATCTGGGAGCGGGGGGCGGCTCATAACTCGCAGAGCTCTGATAACTCGTTGACCCGCACGCCGCCGCAGAAGGATGATCAGTTATTGTTTTCTTACAGCTCGAGGAGCGTTGTTTAGCAGGGGGCCAACCCTGCTGCCTGCCACGTTCCTTTGCGCGCACTCCTTTGAAGCGCGAAATCTGGGTTTGCTTCGGCATTAAAACAAAGCGAGATTCACTCCTCACTTGTCCTCTTGCGCTTTGCCTCAACGCTTGTTTTTTTTATACTGCATTTTTACGTGCAAGTCTGCCTTTTAATTGGTCTTTGTTTCGATGCTTGTTTTCTGTGTTATATGTTTTACATTCAAGTGGGTTAGGGTTACAACCAAGGTGGTGGATGCCCGCTCAATTCCTTTGACTTTAGTCTCTGCACGTTTCGTTTCACCTTGCAATGGATTGCTGCAGACGCTTCGAGTCACCCCAGGCAATCCAGCACCAAGATCAGTGCTTTTTTGAGGCATTTAGCATTTTTTTGCAATTGTCTATGCGTTTGACAATGTCAGCTTTATGCTGCTTATGCCGGAAACATTGCACAGCGTATCTGTCAAGTGCCAATTTTTATGTTTAGGAAGTAGAGGAATGGAATGGAACGATTCAGGCATTCCAGGAGTGGGAATGGGCCCAGTGCCCCCCAATCCCAGGAGTTGAAAGTAATTGAATCATCGAAAACTCTAACTCCCAGAACGGAATTGGAATGGAGTGGGGGTCAATGGATGGGAAGATCCATGTGCTCATGCGGCAATGTTGTGGCACAGCAGAAATGTTTGTGCCGTCGTGTTCTTTTACTTAGACTACAGCGATGCTTTCTTAGCATTTGTGTCCTCGAACATTGACCAGATTTCTTATTTCGTACATTCCATGTGTTTGCTCAAGTTCAAGGTATTACTGGTGCATAGTGTATTGAAAGGCATATATGAAGGATGCGAATTTGGATGCATTTTCATCACCTGAGAAAAGTTATTAGTGTTAGCATTCCTGAACGCTCGCAACGTCTCTGTGATCACGAAATCATATTTCTATGTTGCTATATCTCTGCTAAGATTACATTCTTTTGCCATCATAAAAAAGGCATGTGTTGAGATTTGTACTATCAGTAAAATCGTGATCGTCCAAGACAACGTGTTTTGCATCTTTTTCTTCTTTTTTTCATCCACTCTGCACTGCGAGCCTATCCTGACAAAATAAAAGTCGATAAAGCTTGAGTCCATAGAAAACCCTGTGCGTTTTCAGTGGCAGCGTGTCCCCTCCTTTTTAGAGATACCGTGGAAACGGCTGACGGCAGCGGAGAAGCGGCCGTCGTGCTGACGACCTGCTGCACTTGTTGAAGTGGTTACAGGAGTGTGTACGTGCAGCGCAGAGCAGTTGTTCTAGTCGCTCCGGCCACACCAGATGTAGTCGTAGCTAACGCACTTGTAAGTGCCCAAATTACAGTTTGTGCAGTCTAGAGCTTAAAAAATGAAAGTCGTTTACAATTCCCTGTAACGCCGAATTAGAGCGCAGCTCTTGAGGACGAGGATGGAAGCGTACTGAGGGATAGGTGACTTCTTAAGGTCACGTGACCTCAGGGGGGTCACGTGACCTTTGGGGGTCGCGTGACCTCGGGGAGGGGGATGGGGGGGGGTCACGTGACCTCAGGGCGGGTCATGTGGCCTCAGCGGGGTCACGCGACCTCAGGGGGAATCACATGACTTCAGGAGAATCTGTGACCTCGAGGGGTCACGTGACCTTGGGAGGTCATGTGACCTCGCGGTTACGGCAATGGCGACGCCGCTCAAGCCGGAAACAGGCCCTTAAGAGCTGCGCTCCAAAAAAAAAAAATGGCTGTAGTTTCACTGCCTGCCACTCGAGGAACCACGTCGGAGCACTTGGTACAGGCTCATCGGTTTGAGAAACCCCAGGTCTAAGGTCATCCGCGTCTGCTGGGAACATTCCGTACGTTGGAGTCGCCACACATCGTTGTCCGATTCCAACGAAGAACTGCCGGAGTCTTCGTCGAAAGACTTGCTGCACTCTCTAAAAGACGTATCGGCGCATGGGGCCAGTTCATTGCTGTCGCTGAAGCGCAACATATCTAATTGAATTTCATTCAGCTGCGATGTGTCCATGGCTATCGCGGTGATAAGAGGTACCGATTCAGAAAATATGTCGGTGGCATCGGCGCCATTAGCGCAGTAAAACCTTATGGTAAAACCTACCTGCGCACCGCCAGCTCACTGCTAACGCTCCCATTCTCCTAGTGCTGAGAGAATTTCCGGTGCCGGTGCCAAAACACGTCACGATCGTCAAAATTACCGCGCGGCTTGTTTTGTGGCAAGTTGGAGAGGAAGAAAAACTCAATATTTCAATCATTTTCGTGTAGCAGTTAATAGACCGATACAAAAACGGATGCCTGTTCATTGTTCAGTGAACATTGAAGGTCTAATGTAGAAGTTATTTGGCAAAAGTAAAAAAAATAATTTCATGGTCCCTTAAAGGGGTCATGAAACGCTTTTCCAACTTTTTCCTGTTCAGCTTTCCTCCTCAACTCATAAATCGCGCATTCCACCAAACAGTTAAAGAAGACGAAAAGGGGGAGCCCCCTCTTGCTCGCACCCTCGTTTGTGTAATCCGGACACATCCATTCTCCCCCTAGAAGATTAGCCCGTCACTCAAAATTCAGACAAAAGTTGCTTTCCCCACCCCGTTCATTCCGAAGCTGACAGTGCTGTCGAAGCTGTGTGCTCGTTGGGCCAGCCACACTTGCCACGTGAGCGTGGCAAATGTGGCTGCAGAGATTGAAGTCAGGTGATGAAAGGGAGGCGGCTGATTGGTCCGGCAAGCGCGTAGCTTCCACCACAATGTCAGCTTAGGGGTGAAGGGAATAAGTGAGGTCCGGTTGCGTGTGACGTCAGTTTGGACCCGACGACGCGCTTTTGGGACCGCGGATGTATCACAAAGAAAAGGCAGAGAGGTTGCGAAGGGGAGGAGGTACGAAATAGTCCGCTCTGTTTTCAAATTTTCGCACTGAAAGTCACGCTTTTGACTTTTCACTTTTTTTCTTTTGGTTCACTGAACGATGTGCTATTAGTAAAATCCCAATCTAAAATGATTTATCCCAACCCAAAAATCGTTTCATGGGCCCTTTAAACAGAATTGTTTAAAAAAAGCTGTGAAAGATGCACTGATGCGGTTTGTGCAGGCAAGTTATACGGCCAGGGGGACATAAGGGGGCTAATCATCACAATATGTTGAAGAATAATTACATTTTTTTAATTAACTTTTTATTAGTGAAAATAGACATTTGGTTCTGATGAGAAACTTGCTTAGCGTCATCAAAAACAACTAAATCAGTCATTTTTAGAAAGACTAAGCGCATGGGAAACGCAGTAGTGCACAAAAGTTACCGCTGGTGCAACAGACACAAGGCTGGGGTGAGAAAACGTGGATGATAAAAGGGACAGAAAAACCGAGCGGGCGCATTATTGCTGTGGTGGCCTTGCTCCTGCTGCATCAGAGTGGTAACTCTAGCTATCCATCGTGCTTCCCTACATGCTCCAAATCTTTTTAATGTTGACTGATTTAGTGGTTTTTAAAAGATGTCCAGCAAGTTTCTAATTAGAATCATATGTTTATTTTCAGTAATTAAAACCTCAATTAAGACATTTTAGTTAGCCATCTGACTGATCGTTACAATTAGCCCCCTATACTGTGTCCCCCTTGCCGCATAACTCGCCTGCACAAACCGGATTAGTGTGGCTTTCACAACATTTTAAAAGAGATATGTTAAGCTTAAAAAGAAACATATGGCAGGTATTGAATAAATATGTACAAGATGTTAATTTTTGGGTGTCCGTTTTTGCATGTGATCTACAATACTGACATTCGAGATGGAACATGGCAAGTTTCAAGCCTTAATAGGATCTATATAAACAGAATATAATGATTCTTAGTACTATTCTCTGATAAACCACTACAATACCATGCCAAAAAAAAAAAAAGCAACAAGTTTTTTTTTGTTTTTTTTTGCACAATTTTTACAGTAAATTTAAATGCATGTGACACACTCTCCCTCTCTCTCTCTTCAAGATACAATACAAATGTATAATGATAGAAAGAGCTCATTCTGAGCTTTCCAGAGATACCTACCTATACTAAAAGGACATGCACCAGGGAAAATTTAAAAACAAAATATTGATGATTAAATTAAAGTTTTTGCAGCTTATACTGCTTAATCTCCTTTATAATCTGATATTAGTTTTGATATAGCTTGCTTTTTTTCTTTTGTTCTATATATAATGCACATGCAGAAAAAACAATGTTTTCTTGCGCAAACATGGGGCATGGCAAGATGTCTAAAACAGCCAAGTGAAATAAACTAATTCACTTAATTTAAACCACTGAGTGCAATGAAAAACAAAAATAATGTGTGCAAGACCTATTTTATTTCAAAATAATTGAAAATTGTAAAAACACCTTTTCAAAGGGCTAACAAAAGTTCCTTAAACTTCACAAATATATATATATATATATATATATATCAGGGATGGGCAAAATACATGCAAATATGTATCGAAATACAAATACAAAATACTTCGTTAAAAATGTATTTAGTGACAAATCTAATTACATTTCCAAAAAAGCATTTAAGTACAAGATACAAATACCACCAAATGTATTTGGTCTCCTCCAAATTCTTTTCCAAATACATTCCTCAAAATTTGATTCAGCGACTTCAGGGCACCTGCACCGTTTTTCTGGGTATCTCATTTTAATTTTGTATCGCACACTCGAGACTTAGTGTGCGAGGCTCTAGTAACGTAATATGAATATAATCACAAAAAAAAAATGTAATCAGCTTGGACGTAATAGGTGAAAAAAGTACAGAGCTTCAAGCAGCTTTCTTTGTCGATTACATTTTGGTATAGACCAACAAAGAACCGAGACGACCAAGACGCGCAGCACAAGCTAGAGAATTTTTTTATTGTTGCAACTCGCACCAGTTACGAAAATCTGGACGACCCGCGCATTTAGAATGTTCCAGGAAAAAACATGGATGGAAATCAGGCTGGAAAACATCACAAGTTGTCGCAGGCACTTATTTTGCCAGTCTGCCTGTGAATGTCGATTTCGTCACTATTCTTGCCCCAGACAAGCGCCGTAATCACAAAGTGACTGAACACTTGTGCTTGATTGAGAGACACTGCATTCGGTGCAGAACGTAGTTTTCTTCCTGCTCTGGACAGTGACAATAAATTTTAGGGATGTATTTTCGCCCACAAAATTGTATTTAATTACAATTGTATTTAAAATACCCATGTTTTAGTATTTAAATACACACGTCAAATACATTACCAATTTATAATTAAATACAAAATACACAAAGTATTTGAAATACATATTTCAGATACTTTGTTTGTTTGTTTGTTTGTTTGTTTGTGTGTGTGTGTGTGTGTGTGCGCGTGTGTGCGTGCACGCGTGCGTGCGTGTGTGTGTCAGGGTGTCGAACCGGAACCGAACCGAACCGAAAACCGGAACCGAACCGGTATTTTTTCCGGAACTGAACCCGAACCGTTATATCGTTATCGCGATGAACCCGAACCGGAACTGAACCGGAAAAAAAATAACTGTTACCGGCTCATGTCAAAACGGTTCGGCCACGCGCTGTTGACAATGAATGTGCTATCGATGCCATTTGTTTTTTAACGGAGCAGTCAACTGACACACACCTCGCTTACATATTTTTCTTCTCCACTCAGTCTTAGGAATATAAACGCTGCATCAATGAATCTGGACAAACACTGCATCCATGAATCTTGACAAACGGTTACCTTCTCCCGCATCCCTTTAGACGTCCAGGAGTGCGGTGTAGTTTGTTTTGTGCGAGTGGCGGCCGCTGACGAAAGCTAGCACCACAATGCATCCGGTTTCGTATGGGCACTTAGAAGCTAACATATTTGTGAGACAGCGAACTCTTCTATTTTAATATTTATCCTATTATGCCATTCTGGCGTTGCGTTCGGTGAAGTGTTTTTCATCTTCCGTATCTTGTTTAATGAAAACTTCTTTAAGGGTCTACTTTGAGTTACCCAAGGCTAGTTCAAATAAAGAAAGCTGTATTTTCTCCCCACTGCTCCTTCAATTGCTTACACGCCGAGGTGGCGGGATAGTTAGCGAGTTCTACTTGTAAGTGGGTTTGTAAGGAGGTCGCGGATTTTACAGCTACTGCGTCGGACTCAATTAGATGAAGTCCGAATGCGTAAACGTCGGTGAGGTAACCTTTGAGTGCACATAAAGAAACCATTCCTGGTAGAAATCCCCGAGTCTTACACTACGATGTATCCCGTTTCGTATGTGCTGATTTCAGATGTTTTATTTGTAATTTATTTTGATGTTGCAATTTGTCATTTATAATTTCCAAACCGGTTGGCGAACCGGTTCAGCACCCCGAACCGGTTTGCGGATCGAATTAATCGAACCGGAACTGAACCGGAACAAAATTAATTTACCTGAACCGTAACCGAACCCGTATTTTTTTTCGGTTCGACACACTGATATATATATATATATATATACTAACCAAACCTGGGTAGTTGCATTCTACATATTCTAGAGTATATGCATGCAGAATTTGGTTGTGATAGGACAATATTGAGAACAAAAATTATTGTGCACAAACTGTGAAGATGCCCCAAACTACATAAAGAGAAAAATGTGTTTGAATGTTACCATAGATGTGTAGCACTTGTTTGTAGCAGTAAAAATATTTTGTTAATAACTGAGGTATCAGGCACTGCGATGGAGAGGAAACGGCAAGGCCAACACCACCTAGACAGAAGGCCTCCACACGCGTCATCATAGTCAGATCGATCGAGGCGAGAGATTGGGCACGAGTGCTGCGTCAGTGTTCGGCTGCGGCTCGTGGCCAATCAGCGCGTCGAAGGTCGGGCTCGGGTCTAATAGCCGACCGAGCGCGATCCGACTGTGATGACGTTTCATAGAGGAAGAGGAAACCATGCGGAGGCCTTCTGTCTAGGTGGTGTTGACAAGGCCCACTTCTCAACATAAATGTGATGACGGGTGACGTCACATTTTGAAGAACCACGCAGAGAAAAATGGCTCAAATATATGCCATTCTAGGTTTCTGGGCAGTCTTCGAATGTATATTTTACTAATCTTGCGGTCAACACCGGCACTTATTATCTTTATACATAAAATATGAAGATTCAAAGGTAATGAAACACTATAAAATCCAAAATCAGCTTTCTAGGGGCGAAGCTCCTTAGGGTCTAGCCTTGTCCTTCCGCCGTCCGTGCTCACATCGATCTTGCTGGTGCTCGTAAGCTCATATGCTCGTGTAAAAAAAAAAAAAAAAAAAGAGATAAAAAAAAAAGAAAATGTTTGTGCAGTCGACCCTGCAGTTTTATCAGTTTTCAGAGGCCTCCGGGGGGCACTGCATGTTTCGACGGCCACGCGCTACCACCGTCTTCGCATCTGATTTTAACCCAATAGTACATAAATGAAAGCACCACTTTTTCACCTCGGGCTTGAAATAATTTTGACGTTATATGCAATCCCTGCTCATAGATAGTAATTATAAGCAAATGGGAAATGTTCAAGGGCCACCTAATAAATGACGCCAGAATGTTCCCATGTCGCAAACAGTCCAGTGGTTGCAACTCTCAGTAGCACTCAGATGCAAATGTGCAGACAAGCCTTTACGGAAAAAGAAATCCGCTTTGCTGTCCCTTTACAGAAAAACATTAGATGATTCGAAATCTAAATTTTAAGAAAAGGCCTTAGAGAAGTTGTGGAACTAATATATACCCGCTGGTGACTTTTACGTTGATGCGTGCACCCATGGAAAACTCAGAATTTTCAGTTTAAGAACTTGTGGCTCAAACAAATTGAACAGCCAACATATCATCAATCAAGTCCAGTTTGTTGTTAACCTGTTTGTCATTGCATAGAAAGTTTTTTCGACTTTGCCTGTTTCATCATGCGCATCGTCATCAGTCGTTACGAGACCATTTCTTTACATTGCCTAACTACTACTCTTCCCGTGTGGACCACAGAATAAAGTTGGATTAACACGTTGCCAAACAAACACCTTTTTTATCCATTTCTCCCCGCATACATCAAATGACTGAAACCACCTTCCCAGCAGATATCGCAAATATACTGATTTTTTTTTTTTTTTGCCAATCTCTCTTTACATTTTTGTTTGATGAGCCAACTTGAGTCATTTGCTTTTGTTTATTTTGTTTGTAGCAGATGCTACTTTGGGCTTTTGCCAATCACAGTGAATTTTTAACGTTATTTTTTTATTTCTTGCCACAATTATTATTTTTTTTTTTTTATTGTTTTGCTTTACCCCTCCTCTTTACAATACTTTGGTGCTTGAGGGTATGTACAATAAATAAATAAAACTTAAGGTCTGTGGTTCTACAAAATGTTCGCTTTTTGACTACTGTGGTTCTACAAAATAGTTTGGTGCAATGGGGCTTTTCTTTTTTCTTTTCACAATTATCTGCTGACGCTTGGAGCTTTAAGGTGCCATTCTTGTTTGTACCATACAGCAATTTCCATAACACTACAAACTGTAGAGAATGTAATTACTACACTCAAAGTACTGCAAATCTATGATATATATTTTTTTATTTTTAATATCTTATAAATGTTTGCTTTGGCAACAGGAAAGAAAACCTACCTAGAACATTGTATCAATGTGAATACAAAAAAAAAAGGATACCAAAATGCTGTCATAGATGATTTCACAATTAGGCCATTCACATAACATACTATTCTAATTTCACAATGTTACAACTGATTCATGTACACTTTCCTAGCAACTTTGCCCAAACTGAAACTGATTTACTGCCCACGTCCGAACCAAGCACCTGTATCCGAACAATATTAGGGGAGGGCGTAATTTAAAGGATAAAAATTATACCACATAAATTAATCTCGGTAATTCATATCTGCATCCAGTTGAAACTGCATTTGGTCTTTATAAGTGAACATGCGAAACTAACACCATATTGTTCCTTGTGCCTTCTTCCTGCCTAAATGTCACCACACCCTCTCCTGTCAAATTGCATTGAAAGCTTCGCACTGCTTTCTCCCCAAAGACATTTAGCAGCCTATTGTCACCCCAGCTGTTTTTGCACACATGACTACACTTGGGAAGGACGCCAAAAACAGATATAAATAACAAACAAAACGGTCGCAAGTCGAGGCGCATTTCCTGCACATGACACGAAAAATTGACCTCGAGAACAAGGGAAAATCTAGGAGCCCGAGAAATAATATTAATGATAAAAAAGAAAAAAAAGGTCATAACGGCAAAACAAATGAGAAAGCGACAGCTGCAAACAACGGAGGGAGCCCTTTCGACAGGTGACAATACAAAAGGCTTTGTTTGCGTCTGTTCCTAAGGTTTTATCTGCAACTCAATAGCATGCCACAGAGAGGAAAAAAAAAAAATAAGGAAAAGCCGGGTTGGCACAGTGCTGAAGCAGGCTGAAACCGCAATCGCGTTATTCGTTATCTGCTTATGTGTGTTTTAGGCGCGAGGCGTTCCACTTGCCATCGCGCCGACAGTGCGAAAAAGTACCGCACCCTGTTTTTCCCCTCCCCCACGCCACTTCCAAAGCCGCAGAAAAAAAAGAGAGAAAAGAAAAAAAAAGTAGAGTAAAGGAATTACGAAGCGCAGAGCAAAAGCAATAAGAATCATTTTCCGATTTACTAATAAAAATTATAGTACAAAGTTTGATTAACAGAAAGGCGGACTTCATAAATGACGATACCCTCGTGATACGCACTCAGTAAAAAAAAAAAGAAAAAAAGAAACAACATAGATATTTAGTCTAAAACGCACATAACGAGAAAAAAAAAAAAAAAAAATCAAGCGCGGAAGTTTGCGGTTTGGTGATTATCTCATTCTCTGACATAAATAACGCACACGTTTTACGCCACGGCACCCGTGGTAGCACGTTCGTAGTCGGAAAATAAAGGTCAAGGCTCGCCCCACGGTAATAAGGCCCGTTCCTAATTGTTTTTTCGTTTTTCTCTCGCCCGTTTCCCGGCGAGTACGAACACCCAGTCTGTCGGTCGCTTCGCGAATGTTACCCCCGTAGTGCTTCTGCAAAAGCGGCGTACTTCTTTTCCGCTTGAACACATGGGATAGCAAATCGTGTCGGAGTAGGGGAAAGAGTTCGCCTCTGCAAGAGTTGCGCTTTGCGAGCAAAACGAGCTGCAAAATGTCAACAAAAAGAGGAAAAATAAAAAAAAATTCTGTCGGAAACTTTTTTTGTGTGTGTGTTTGTTCCACTTCCAGACCCACGCGTCGTCGATCGCTTTAGCAGCGACGTGCTTCAATGACCTGTCGAGGTGTCGATTGCTCTCGACAACTTCGTGCTTTGCTTGCGAGCGCTGCTCGATCCCCCCCCCCCCCCCCCCCCCCCTTTTTTTTCTTTTTTTTGTGTGCTTGGTTTGGTTTTTTACTGCCACCCGTTTGCCTCGCTTCTCAAGAGCGCAGAGGGAAACAACAGCGCGACCTTTGACGCCGAAAGGCAACAGCAAAAACGCCTGAGAAACGTCGGGTTTTCTGCATCAGCAAACAAGCTTCCGCGACACAGCGATCGCATCGACAAGCGTGCACGCAAACACCGCCACTGCGTTCGATTACTCATGTAAACATCTCGCGGGCGTCAACACAGGTTACGCCTTGCTCCTAAAAACAGCTTCGCGATTATGAAGCACTCGGATAGAATGCATTACTACGGCAAACGCGTGCTCTAGAAGGCTTATTGGCCGAGTAATTGCTCCCAGCCATTGATACAATTAAGTTTCCGTGCAAGCGATAGGGTGTCGTAACCAGCCCACGGACTGAAACCTGCACTGCCCCGTGCACTTCAGGGTCTGACGCGGTCGAATGAGGAAGCCAGAGACGCCGAGCACCGGTGCAAGCATCGCCGAATGCAACGGCTAGCGAGAAGCATCTCCAAAATACGTTAGGCCTAGTGAAACAACGCTTGCCAAGCGCAGTCAATTAGTGAGTCCGTCCCGCACGCACGAAAGGCGCTTACGCAATTCGTTCGTCGACGACCAGCTCACCTTTGTGTTGCGAGAAATGAATTCCACGGTGTCGGGTCATGCCTCCTTGGCCGAATCGATGATTCGGCTACAAAGAACACCCCAATCCATTAGTATTTACTACCAACACCTCCGCCATGTTGGAAAGATGTGTGACAAGTACACACGTCACAGCGACGTCACGCTCGACGAAAGCGATAACGATCCTCCCACCCCTAGTCGCTTTTTTTTGCGGTTTTTGCTCGGCGCTAATCGACGCTCGGCTGCGGTTACCACTTAATTGACACTCGGCGAAACAGTGTGCTCCCGCCGCGGCTTAGCGGAGAGGGAAATAAAAATACAGTAAAGCCGCTCGCGTAGCGCCATTCAGTACCTCGCGCGCAGTTTCCTCATCGGCCTCTTACGTTCCGAAACTGAAACCAATTACACCAGCGTTACGTGCGCTCCTTCTACACTGGTACTTGCGCAGTGATGAAATGAAGTACTCACATTTAGTGCAAATAAATCGTCAAATAAAAAAAAATAATGAAAAGGCATTTTATTAAAACTAGAAAGCTTAAGCAGCCTGCGAGACGCCCTTCAGGTTTCTCTTACGCGTCTCCCCTTGGATCAACTGGAAAGGCTACAAGCATGAGAGCCTCCTATTTGATCGCGACTCGACTGCGGGCGAGAACTCGTGCAGCGGAAATGCCAGTTCAAGCTACCCTCCCGCGCTTGTAATATTCGTGACCCCCCCCCCCCCCCCCCCCCCCCCCTAGTGGAATCTAAAGCACTTTCAAAAATCACGAAAATCAGTTTTGTAGGTGTGGATTTAGGGTGTCCCAAGGCTCGGTCGGCAAAAATGGACCGTAAAAACCCATGGTAAAAATCGAAGCCTGCACGTAGCAATCTAAACTTTTCGTCAAGGGTGTATTTCGTAGGCCGTTTCTTTTTTTTTTTTTTTTTTTTCTTGTAGGATTAGAAAGCGTAGTTCAAATCATGTAAAAAATAAAAAGAAGGGCAAAGAAACTTTTGAGGGTCACGGGCGGGCGGCGACAGACGACCAAGTCGAGTTGCGGGACGCGTTTGGCGCGCGTATTGATAGATGGCGTTGGGAGCGGCGTCGCAAGGAAGAAGGAGAGGGAGATATCGCCAAGCTCCATGCGGCCCTACCTTACCGAGGATGCTGCAGCAAAGGTGGCGGAACTTTTTGAGAAGAGCAAAGAAAGAATTAAGGCTGGAGGCTACATAGGATACGTCAATGTGCTTAAGCGTCTTATCAAGCGGCATTCGAGAATGCGCCCCAACGGACGCAGAAGAAGGAAACGTTGGTGGGACACTGAAGTAAAGACAGCGATTCAAGCTAGGCAGGCCGCAAACAGGGAACATCGCCAGTCCCTTCGAATGGGGCATGAGCACATGGTCGCACAAAACTGGAAGCTCTATCAAACGCGGAAGCAATACGCCAAACAGATCATCCAGGAAAAAATGAGGACGGCGGACCTACGTACTGTTCTTGACATTCGCTCCAGTGGAAAAGATGCTTCGAGGAAGTTTTGGAGCTACATGGGTACACTGGAGGGTCGAGACCAATCGACTCCCGTCCTCGATGAGTGCACAGGACAAGAAGTAGAAGACCTGGGTGCACACCTCACGACGTACCTGAAAGAGATGTTTTCTCCCGAGTGCATGCCCACTGCCACAAAAGCCGAATGGACAGCCGAGTCCTCATCCGACGGCAGCCGGTGGGAAATCGGTGAAGTGAGTGTAGTGCGTGCACTAATCCACCTTAAGAAGAACACCTCCCAAGGCCTGGATGGTGTCCCGGCAACGGTACTCAAAGCCCTAGGAAAGGACGCCCGACAACACCTCGCGTCTATACTAAACGACATCCTTTGTGGCACAGCATCTATACCAGATGATTGGAGGCTCGGCAAGGTGGTCTTGATCCCGAAAAAAGGGAACGATCGCCAACATCTCCGCAGCTACAGGCCTCTGACGGTGACGAGCACAATATACAGAGTATTCGCATACATGCTCAAGGAGAGGATGGTTGCATGGGCAGAAGAGGCTGGGCACCTTACTGAGCTACAGGGAGGCTTTCGTCGAGGGCGCCGACTTGAGGACAATCTGTTCACAATAACTCAGTGCATTGAGGTAGCCAGAAAGGAGAAAAGACAATTACTGTGCTGCTTTCTGGATATTGCCAAAGCATATGACAGTGTCCCTCATTCACTGCTCATTCAGTGTTTGGAACAACTAGACCTGCCACAACAGTGTGTTTCTCTCGTCCAATCTCTTTATGAGGGCAATAAGGTGAGGGCAGAAATGAAAGGGGTAGAATCCGAAGACGTGATAGTGACTAGGGGACTTCGACAGGGGTGTCCACTCTCCCCGCTCCTCTACATGCTTTACGTGGCTGGGATGGAGGAGAGGCTAATTCAGTCAAGAGTGGGCTTCTCTTTAACCCACCTAGAGGACGGCGAGGAGGTGAACTGGGTGCTTCCAGGGCTCACGTTCGCCGACGACATCGTTTTAATGGCTGAGACAGCGGAAGATATGCAGCGGCTATTGGATATATGCACTGCGGAGGCTGCTGTGCGACACCTAGGCTTCAACGCAAAAAAATCTGCGCTTGTACAGTTCTCAGGGGTCGAAGACACGCTTTGCTGCACACTTAAGTTGGGTGACGAGGTTGTGCCACTTGAGGACTCGTACAAATACTTGGGTGTCATCCTTGCCAATACGCCGGAATACCTTCGAGATCATTACGCTCATCTTCGCCAGTCAGCAGGGCGAGGGGCCAACGTCCTCCGAAAAAGAAGTCTCTGGAGCTGCAATAGGTTCCTAGTTACACGGGAAGTGTGGAAGGCAGTAATGGTTCCAGGCTTGACTTTCGCGAATGCTGTAGTGTGCGTCCCTGGTGAATTACGAGAATTTCTGGAGCGACGACAACGAGCAGTGGGACGACAGGCTCTGGCCTGCCACGGAAATGTGGCTAACGAAGCCGTCCAGGGAGACCTAGGATGGTCTAGCTTCGAAGCCAGGGAAGCCACCAGCAAGATAAGTTATGATACACGACTCCGCCACATGGATCGAAACCGATGGGCCAAAAAACTTTTTGTATACACTCACATGACTGGGACAAGAACAAGGTGGCAGAAGCGCCTTTATCAACTCCAAAAAAAGTATGGCTTCTTTGCAGAACCCTTAGAGGTAGTGACGGGCGAGAGGTTGGAGTCGAAAGTGAGAAGCAGAGTACGTGAGAGGGAAGTCTTCCAGTGGTTTGAAGCCGCTCAAGCGAAGCCAACGCTGCTGGTGTACAGTAAAAACAAGCAACTGATCGCGGCTGAAACCCTGCTCTATGACAACAGCTTGGGCAGCCGCCTTCTGTTCGAGGCGCGAGCGGGCGCTCTACGAACTCTGGTATACCGGGCGCGGTTTGACCCCAAGGTGGTTTCCACGATGTGCCGCGCGTGCAGAGAAGAACCTGAGACAGTTGAACACATAGTGCTCTACTGTGAGTGCCTGCTGCCAACCCCACTGGTAGATGGCCGGCTTCACTCAGAGGCGATGCTAGCATATGCACTGGGCTTTAAAACGACGGCTGACTCAAACAAACCCTACACGGGCGAAGCAGACGACCCTCCACAAGACAGGCATGAGATTTCTACCATGCAGTGCGTGCGAAGGACGAAAGCGCGTCTGGAACACTGGTGGAAGAAAATTTAGAACAGATAGCTTATAGTTTTTTTTTGGCTAGGGCACGAAGACTTTTCGAGCTCGCCCGGTATAAAGGGAAAAGCCGCATCATCATCATCATCATCATCAAGGTGCAGCCGACCAGCCAAAGAAAGCAGACGACACGCAGACGAAATCCGTTGGCAGCAGAAGTGTCGTCGTTATGCAGACCCGTTTTTTTTTAACTTAAATTTTTGTTTTTATTGTTTGCATTTTTCTTTAAACAAGGGTACATTACAAAAAGATTATAATAATTTTACTGAACCACGGTGGTCGCGAGCCGTCTCGATTAAAGCACATTCCGCTGGAACCTCCGAAATGGCGGCACTCAGTTTAAACCTCTGCTACACTGTACCTCTGCTGTGCGACGCTATTCGCTTCCTAAAACCTGCACCGTCACTCAGTCGACGCTTCAAAAAATGTCGCTACTTGTAGAAAGCTCTTATCTAGGCACTTTAGTTTCTATCAGAGAGCTCTGGTCTCGATTAGAGTTACTCTAGTCTCGTCTCGATCTGGTCTCGATAAGGAAGTAGCGCCATCTATTAATACGAGCGTCAAGCGCGCCCGCCACTCGACTCGGTCGTCTACATCGACGCCCGCCGTTGACACTGGCAAGTTTCTTGGCCCTATTTTTTACGGAAAGGGAGCTACACTTTTTAATTTTACAAGAAAAAACTGACCTGTGAAATACACATTTGACGAAAAGTTTAGATTGCTACATGCAGACGTCGATTTTTACGGTCCATTAAACGAATTACCACGGATAAGAGGAAGCGTAAAAGAGTGGATAAAAAAACAACAAATAAAAATGCGTTAGCATGACACTTGGGAAACGCGACACACGTCCGTCAAGGATCAACAAAAATGTTTTTATTTCTGTTTGTAACTAAAACTGCTGTATATATATATATATATATATATATAAAATCACCGCCTGGCTTATTTAGTACACCTTCGCAGTATTGCCGAAGCATATAAAACAAATTTTGGGCGATTTATTTTGAGTGGGTTACATAATCGTTCACTTGACCTACACAGCAGCAGTGGCGTGATCGGTCCGAGCCCTCATGGAGCATAAGAATACACACACTGTTTTCACTTATAGCAGTGTGAATATTATGTCACAAATCGTGTGTTGGCCTGTCCCAACTAAAATAGAACGTTTCCTCTGCCTTCCCGCTTCTGTGCAATTCCGTGTTAGCATCAACTGCCCGGAAGGTCCGGTTCCCACAAACACAAAACCAGCTGTTTAGATTCACGTAAAGGCACCAGGCACGGCAACAAGGTGCTGACAGATGAAGTCAGAAGTCAGAGTATGGACTGCTGTAAATAGTTATTTTAGAGAGAGAAAAAAAAGTCAAAAGAGAACTTTGGAGCAAGCACCCGAATTGCTGTTTTGTTTAAGTTCTAAAACTTGCAATAAAACAGTGCCTTAAAACAAAAACAACGCTTTGTCATTTAATAAGAACATGAATGGAAGTTTACATGTCAAACATCATGATAACAAAATATTCCAAGGGTCCCATCAACCGCTCCAAAGCCCGTTACAACTCAAGAAGGTAGCACGAGGGAAAGGAAGCAGACGCAGCACTGGAGAGGAAAGGTGGGAACCTGCTCCTCTTTCCAGCATTCTGTCTACTTCCTCCTCCCCGGACTTCCTTTCCCTCACCCTACCTTCTTGAGCTGTAACTTACTATATTTCATTTTAACTTCCACTGTTTATTGTGCTATCAAACAAATGAAATGCGTATAAAGGCAATAGATAACCGAGAAAGTTGATATATAAAAAATATATATATATATATATATATAGAGCAGTCCATTTCCTCGCAATACTAAAGTGTCCTAGCTAAATCCCAATATTGGAAGGTATGTATCGTCAGAATGCTGGTGTACTCTTCCCCCAGCGCGCAGGTGCACTGGGGCGAAGCAAGATATGCAAAATCGCGATGCCTACTCCACTGTTGTCACTTCACTGCAGCACACCAGTGCAAGGCAAGAAGCCCACTTCATGAAGCTACCCCACTAGATCAGACAACATGCGAAATATCGCATAACTTCTCAGTACTGTCAGAGTTTGATACAGAAATAAATTCAAATAATACTCTATTTGAAGTGATAATAAAAAAAAAAGTTCAGAAAATTCACCGAAGCCTATCGTCACAACCTGGTCGTGCAGTGGGGCCCGAGCTATCCTATTTTTAGTATCAGTGAAGTAAAATTAAGTTTTGGCGCAATATTTGTGCAAATTCAATCCTCACATTTTGGCGAAACTGCAGCTTGGCGCAAATGGCATAGCAATCGCATCACTTCAGTAGTTTCATGTACCGTTACCTATGACATGAAACGGTGCAAACATGGCAGCTTCAGGTTCACCCCGACTCAGCGGAGCCACATACGAGGGTCAACATCATTACTACTCACTTGCATCGCCAACTTCCCTTCGCATTCTCTCGACATGAATTCTACACCCTCGAATTATGACAAGGTAACAAATTATATACCCCCAAATGATGATGAAGTAACAAATTATATGCCCCCAAATGTTGACAAAGTATGAAATTATATGCCCTCAAATAATGACAAAGTGACAATAACAATCCGCAACCCCATTCATTTTTGCTCAGTCAAAAAAAAAAAAAAAAAAAAAACACTAAAGAAGTTTAATAAAAAAATGCGTCAGAGGCAATTTTTAGACTATTTTTATCCCGTGAATCTGAAAATCACCCTTTTTTATCTTAAGATGTTACTAGACGCGAGAAAACATGAAAAACATCTGACCAGTCGTTTTGTCATATTCGGATCTTTCGGCCGCCAAGAGCGTGTCACTTGTGTGGGCAACGCGTGCAATTGCAACTTTCCATTCCCTGCACTGGCACCAGCCGCGACGTCTTTTTGTGACCTTTCCTTGAAAATAGCAAGTGCACGTGCATAGCTTTGTTAGGCGCCGAAGATGCGCGAGAGTGAAGATTCCGAAAACTCCCAATATGAAGTCGTACTCCGGGAAGAGGGAGAGGGGGGGCTTTAGCAATACTTTGAAAATGATTTTCTGCACTCTCCATGCGCCAAATTAAAAAAAAAAAAAAAAATAATAATAATTTCAATATTCGTGACCCTGGAGGCCAAATGAAAGTGTTTTTCCTCAAATACAGAACAGCTTTAGTTTCCCTTTAAAGTTAACACTCAGTTTAAAGTAGCAGGCTGATGTACTCGTACATTTTCCAGAAACGGTGTACAAGAAAAACAGAAGACAACAAGGCTGACTTTCTTTTACTTCACGATGAAAGTATTGAACTCCCCAAACGTTCAGTGGATCAAGCATTTACAAAGTATTCCAGCTGGTAAGCCTGGTAAATCCTAGCTCTTAATAATCTCATAAGTGCTACCACTTTTGTCTTCTGGGCTGGGGAATGCATTCAGAGCATGCGCAGTAGCTCTTCCGTAGAATATCGGACATCATACACGCGACCACAGCCAAGTAGCAGGCGCCTATTGCTAGGGTGACCAATAATGGTGTGTTTGGTCAAGACAAATTCAACATTTCAGATTGTCTTTAAGAATTTTATTATCCGGCACAAAAACAAATTTTAAGGCGAGCATCTCCAACTGCACATTCACATAAAAAAAAGGACTTGTAGACACTGGTTTTTGCAGTATACCTTGTAGCGAAACACCGTACAAAGATACAAAAGCTACCAGCTACATCTGTACAAAAAAAGTGCCGTCTTGAATTACGACGCTTTCCAGGCACGCTGTGGGCAAAGTTAAGCCGCTGCATGACTCCCTCTCCCTTTTAGCACTGCAAAAGGAAAAGAAACACGCGTTCCTTCTCTCCACAATATTACTCAAAACCAAAAATTAATGTTTTACGAGGGGGTATAGCCCGTAAAGCTCGCTTAAAAGTGTGGACCTCAGTTTTCCGCTGATAATCCGTGCATTTTCCGGCAAGGCATCGAAATTGGAAGACGTGTAATCGTTCCCCTTCTTGCCTCCAACACAATCAATGATTGCACTTGCACAAATATACAGACTATAGTCAAAAAACAAAACAATTCTCCTGTCATCTTTGTGTCTTGGCCAGTGCAAGCCATGTTCTCAACATTCAAAAATATTAGAAAAAAAAATGCTTTGTTGTTGTGATGAGGCATTTTTAGAGCTGAAAACAATTGTCGCTTCGCTTTACAAAAGTTTGGTGCCCGAAAAGCGAGAAGATTTTGAACGTATTGACATGCTAAGTACTTTGGAGCACATTTTGAAAACCAATTCTTCGCTAGCCCGGAGCTTTCCCTTTCATGCCGAAGAACCAAGACGAAACTTCTCAAGGCCAAGACAAAAAGGTGTTGACCTAAAGGCAACTTTGGATGGAAACAATAATGCCGATTCATAAGAACACAAGGATTAGACTTGCCAGAGAAGTGCTTCTATGCTCGTGCGGCAGGACAAGCAAGCAAAGTGGCATCATTGACACATTCATGCGGTTCCTCCAGTGCAAAAACACTTTGACCTGGTCGGTTCACCCGATATTGACTGACACCAAAGCAGGGAAACAATTTTTCTTTTTTCCTCCGAGATGATGCACTTGACTTGAACAAGATATCATTGAACAAGATATTTCATGTAGATGCAAAATGCCAATGGTGTAATCTGTGCTTCGAGAGATACTAGAAGTGGAGAAAATGCACGCAAACAGTTTCCTTTTGGTTACTTGGCGCCAATCATGACCTTCGGCAGGGACTCTTAAGGGGTGAACTTATCGTATGTGCATTCCTCCTCTACCAATCAACCCTTTTGACCAGTAGCCCTAAAAAATACTTTAGTAGCAAAGGAGCCTGACCACACACTCCAACCTAAAAGTGTTAAATTCATACTTTGTCCCTATTGCACAAATATAGATGTTTCCGAGGACAGATAAACTGTAAACTGCACCTTAGACGGCAGGTTAAAATATCTACTAGTCTGTACAACCAAAACTCACACATACTGACTTTACCTACAAATTAAATCAGAGTTGAAACAATTATTAAATTTTAAAACTATAAATTCTTACCACGAGCACAAACGGAACCTAAACACCGTTTCATACACGGCATACATGGGTGCAAAGCTGCAAGCAGCACCTCATTTGCGCGAGCACGTGCGAAGGAAACGTTCCATCAAGCCACAGATTCGTGCCTATAGCTCTAACAGCGTTATACGCTACGTAGGAAACAAAGTAGTTGTTTGAGCAAATCACAATAAAAATACTTAAAAGTCAGCCACACAAAGAAGCTATCATGAGGCAAGAGTTTAGGGCCAAAACTTTCTTTAGCGCAAAACTAAAAATAGCGAAGGACGAAAACTATGTGATCCAATTCAACGAGACAATTACCCAACTCGCTAGCAAGAGGCCTTTGCTCTTTGACTGCAGGAGTAGTGAGCAAATCAAGATTAATTTACACTAAATGAGACATGGTCAGGAAACAAGCTCTCTATATAAGGTGGTCCCAGAAGCTTCCAATGGCAGAACGATCAAATATAAAGGCAACATTACAGCTTCCTTCCTCCACTTGCTAGACAGAGAGTCCTCCACTCAATGGTCGTTTGATGGCTGCCAAAACAGCAAACAAAAAACCACAACTCGATTGCAGTTAAGAAAGGAAGAGGATAAGGGATGCCAAGCATTAATGGTATCCCTCTACCAGGCAAGCAGAAAGGCAGAAAAATTAAGCTCAATTTAATAGGTCATTCCCGTTTCCGTTACAAGCTTGACCTTCGACATGCAGGCACCGCAAGGTTGGAAACCACAACAATGTTCCATCGCATAAGGCAGTGTTAGTCACAGCTCGGTAGCCGAAACTTTCAGACGGTGTCCCGTTGGCGTTTAAGGTTCCAGTACAAAACCAAACAATTGTAGCCATTGGGCATTCCGAAGTAGAAAACCCACTGATCGGGCATGCCGACGACTGGACCCAGCCGGGCCCAACTGGTCGTCGGTGACTTTGGAGGTGGGACTGGCATTTTTTTCCTTCCCCACGATATTGCAGCCAATGAAGAGATGGTTCAACCAAACATGGATGCGACAATCCAACAGCAAAACCGACAGAGACGTCGTGGATATGTCGAACGCTGCGCAGGGCACCACCGAGCTTACCTCGGCCGCCGTCATCTCGCTCCCATACGTCTAGGAGTGTGTAGAAAGGCTCCCTATAATGCGGAAAAGTACTCCCGCCAAAAGCTTTAAGCAGCCGTCACCATCCGAGGAAAAGCTCGCCTCTCCAGAGATCAACTTTACGAGACCCTTCCAAAGGCAGGACCCTCGGACGACGCTTTGCAGGTGTCGTCGAGCGCCACGGGATAGTTTCCCACGAAGGGAACGGCCCCGGATTTTCGTCACCCTCCCCGAATGTGCGACAATCGGGGCGTAGCGTCCCGGCGTCACATGTGGGTCACGTAGGGTGCGCAGTCCCCATCGCCGCCGCCGCCACTTGCGGCACCGGCAACTGCGCCGCTCGTGCCGTTGGCCATCACAGCGAGCTCTTCGGCCTCAACCTTCCTGCTCGGCGGCGAGGAGGGCAGCGAGTCGTCCCGGAGGGCGAGGCGCGGCCGCAGCAGAGAACCCTCGTGGGAGCTGGGAGCACTCGTGATCGACGACTCCCGCGAGAGCGGGGCCCAGGGTGACTGGTCCCCTCTCAGCTCCTCCTGCAGCTCCTTGTACGGGGGCCTTCCGCTGTAGAAGCGCATCTGCACCTGCTTGAACAGGAAGCCCTGCACAAAGTAGTTCTGCAACGAGAGGAAGGGGACCGTGAGTATGACTGACGTTCGGGGAGTGCAGAGGCTCTCTCTTGAGTTTCTACCAACTACTACGACTTGATGATGAATGCATAGGGCAGGGCTGGGCACAGGGACGTATGCACCCAGCCATAAAAACAGACACTCTAAGTGTAGAGCCACGGCAGAAAGGTGATGTGGCAGTTTTATTTCATTTATTTTATCTAAGTTGGTGGCCACAGGGTGTCTCCCTCATAAAGTAATTGCTCATTATGTTTGTTTCCCTACTCATAAAACAAGCACCTTGAAGATGACGTCGTTGTGGTCCCGAGCAGCTTTATGTATGGTGGCACAATGCTCCAAGAATGCAAGCCATCTTTTATTCTATATTTTTTTCTTTCTGATCTTGCAGGTGGAGGGCAATACGTTTACCAGAAAGCCACGAGCCGTGGCCACCCCTGGTATGGAGCTAGCATTGCTGAGCAAAGTTTGTTAGTCGGCGGACCGACCCGTGGAGCTTGAGGAGCAGAAGCTTGTATACTCTCAGAACCCAGAGATCTCGGCTTTAGCCTCCAAGGTAACATCCAGGTTAGCGGCTGTACTGTACTGGCTAACTGGCCCTCCACAGCATTGAATCTGTACTGGGAATCTTAAAGGCAGATCGATCCCACACTGCATGAACATGTGCTTTGTTACTTGCTGTCACTTTGGCATTGGGCGATCTGTATGAACCAGCGTTTCACAAAAAAATCCAGTGTTGCACCAATATTCAAAATTTAAAGTAGTAGTAACAAATAATACACTCTTTGATATTCGCTTCGGGACGAACTACGATATTCATAGTTTTCAAAGTTTTGATCGCGCCAAGTTAGCCCCGTTCAGCGTGCCTCTTACCGAGCACCGGTGAACTGCGGAGAAGCAACACTCACGCAGCTTGCTCCCATGGGTGTTGCTTTTCGACAATTGGCCGGTGCTCAGTGAGAAGCGCACTCAACGGAGTAACCCACCACGATCAGCATTTGGAAAAGTATGAATATTGCAAATGCCTGCTTGAGAGAAGAGCACACTTTCAAAGCGGGATGGTGCACGCACACGCCTGGTGTAAAAATAAACGGAAACTTTGTGAATGTTGATATCTACATTTCAGTAAAATTTTTAAAATTAAACTGTAGCTTTTATGCAAGAGTATATGTTAGGTAAAGATGCACTGATAACCTCCATTCATCATTCACACTTCCTTTTTTTTGTTTCTTTTTCTTATCTAAGGTTGAGGAAAGAATATTTGCAGATAGCCAGATTTGTAAGCCCACTCAATTAGGTATAGCTGGGCATATCTACAAGTTTAATTTTATGTCAAATCCGTCATTCACTTGCCATCCCAAGGCATTGGACTTTCTGAGGTCAAAGTTCATAAATATAGTTAGATTAAAATTATCTTATAAATGGACAAGTGGAAGCTTGGGAACAAGCTTCACAAGTTCAGCCGGGTTTTCGTTTAAGGGGGAGGGAGATTGCTATCAAAAAATTTTATTCCAGTAGGTAAAGTATTTACTCCAAAATAAATAATTTTCGACGTGCCAACGTGCTTCATAAGAATGAATGCGGTCTCACAAATTTGCTATTTTCAAACTGCACTTGCTCCGCATCCCCTAGTCCTAGTGCAGACAGGCACCCCTCATTGGAAAGAGCATTTAATGTATTAATCAAGTTGCAAAACTGATGTTTACAGGCCTAAAATCCTTCAAGAAAGCTAAGAAAGGTCTTGGCGGAAAGGGGAAGCTCACAAACATCAAGGTGAAGAAACCAGCCAACTACTCTGCCCACAAAGACAATGCACCCAACGTTACAGCCGTGCAGCGTGGAGCCCACACCAGTCCCCCGCATTCATAGTCCACTGACGAGGCGCCAAGGCACATCGATGGCCCCACTGGGATGACCTCCTGGTGACACTTAAACTGAAGCAAGCCCCTCGAGGAAGCGGGAGAATCACCAGCATCTTGGCCACACAAGCCAGCCTTCTCCAAGGAGATGGCAAAGGAGCTAGTGCCCTTGTACAACCGCCTGCCACGGAGGGATTTGCTTGAAAGATGTTCCCGGATGAAAACCCGGAAAGTGAATGAATCTCTCAACGCTTTGGTTTGGAAGAGGTGCCCAAAGGTGGAATTCGCTTCTCTAAAGACTGCTGAGTGTGCCGTGGCTCTTGCAGTTTTGAAGTTCAACCTGGGTCCCCGAGGCTTCGAAAAAGCTCTTTTGGGGATGGGCATTGGAGCCAGGAAGCCACCAGACATCACAAGCCGCGAAGGCTACTCAGACGAAGGTTGCAAAGGCCCAAGTTAAGGTACTCAAGTCCTCCGAGGCATTGTGCAAGAGACGAAAGATGGAAGGTGTGGCCAAAGCACAGAAAGACCACGCAGAGGAGGGACTGACATATACTCCTGGAGCATTTTAGGTGGAGTGGCAAGTGCCATCTAAAGTGGAGCACAATTGGGATTTTCAAATGCGTTTCCTTCAGCTTCGTGTTTTGACTATTTTTTCATTGCTCAAGAACTATCGTTGGATGACCGAAGTGCTTTTACAGTGCAACCCATTTATAACGATACTAGATATAACAATGTACCGCTTATAACGATCAGTTCCTAGAATTTCTAGACTGGAAATGATCAGTTTCTAGTCCAGATACAACAATAATTGGTTATAACGACTGAAATTTCGAGTTTTCTCCTTATCGTTATAAGTGGGTTGCACTGTATAACAGCTGTGCGGTTTTTTTGGAGTGAAATTTACTAGAGATCTCGACTATGCTCTTACTTTTTCCAGACTTACTTTTTTAACAACAAAATGTTGACTTTTGTAAAAATAGAAAAATGAACGTCCTTATATCCAAGCAAAAAAATTGTCAGATTTTAGTACTGTTTTGCAGTCATTGGTAAGTTACTTTTAAAAAGCAATTCATTACAGTTACTTTCAGAAAAAGGTAGCGAAGCTACCATTACAGCCACCACAACAAAAGAGTAACTCGTTACAGTTCCAGTTACCTTTAAAAAGTAACGACGTTACTTTTTAGTTACTGTTCTATAACACGAAAAATTTAGAAAAAAACGAGAAAATGCCACTCACCAAGTTTTATTGCATAACATTAAAAAGTATGCTTTTTACTTCATATTGCAACTTAGCAGCAGTTGCTTCTCGAAATTAGTGTCTGAGAGTTTCCCTCGTTTGATGGCGAACACGTCCCTGCCCTTGCTGAACAGACCCCGCGCAACCAGAGCAACGAGCGAACCCCGCGCAAACAGCAGTAAATTTTGCCTCGACTGTTAACACCACGCCGAAGTAGTGGTGTAAATCAAAATATCATACATGCGCAGTGTGGATTAGTGGCGATAATCAAAATACGACACATTTACAATGCCCTCTGTGTGCATTGTTATTTCACGGTTGACTCACCCGATTAAAAAGCGTTTGCGCAAAAAAAAAAAGAAAGAATAGCCGCAACATAGTTAGTGTTCCAAGATACTATGACGTAAGTGTTCAGTCACAAAGCACAAGCGCGTGCGTAAATATAACTAGATTCCTCTTTCATCACATCTACACGTGGCTATATTCGGGTCATGACTCGCGAGAAAGAACGCATTTACAAGTTTGTGCAAGGCCAACTTAAAACTCGAAATGTCGGAACAGAAAATTTGGAAAGTGCAAGGAATAGCTAGATTGTGCTCGTTCAATCATATAGTATTGTTCATAAAAAAACTGGAAAGTAACGAATAAGTAATGTCGTTACTTTCATAGCTGCCTGAGAAAAAGTAATAGAACTACAGTTACAAGTTACATTTTCAAAAAGTAACTCGTTACAGTTACAAGTTACCAAAAAAGTAACAAAGTTACAGTAACTTGTTACTAGTAACACGTTATTACCCAAGACTGCTGCTTTGTAAAGATAGTTCTTTTCCCTTGGTACTACTATTTTTGACATATGAAATAACTTGGCACGGAATGGACCTTTGCAGCAGAAAGTTGGTGCAGCCTCCTAAGCAGGGATGGGCAAAATACATGCAAATATGTATCGAAATACAAATACAAAATACTTCATCAAAAATGTATTTAATTACAAATCTAATTACATTTCCAAAAAAGTATTTAAATACAAGATACAAATACAACCAAATGTATTTGATCTCCTCCAAATACTTTTCCAAATACATTCCTCAAAATCTGCGTGAGCGACTTCAGGGCACCTGCAACGGGTTTCTGGGTATCTCATTATAATTTTGCATTGCACACTCGGGAGTTCCATCGTAAACCGGAGACACGGAAAAATAAAAAAAACGGACAAAACAACAACAAGTCTCAAACACAGCTTCTAGTTTATTTGAACACCTCCGCTCTTATATACACACCACAACCCTCCTCTCCAAAGGTCGACACACCTCCTCTCCACTCCATCAACGACATCTCAAACAGAACCAATGACACATGCTACCTCCCTTCCTTTCATACCAACCAAAAACTGACCCCTTTCCAATCCTTGAAACAGGCACTCAAACCCTGCTAACAATGAAAACACCCCCCCCCCCCCCCAAAAAAAAAAAAAGAAAAAAAAAAAAAAAAGATAGATTTTTCGGAATTGACCAGCCACAACTGATAACAGGCCTATCGAACAGACACAATGTTAGCATTCAACCACCCCTCAAAAAACAAAAAAATTTAAAGACATAGAAAGCGTTTCAGTTCACTTCCGAAACCCAAGGACGGTGTGCTGACACAATTGCCACGCTCCAAGATACATAAAGTCTCCCTCACAACTCTCCTACCATTTTCTTTCTCTTTATGCAATACCTGGGTATCCCCCCACTCAGGCTGACAGTGATTGCAGTCTACAACATGTTTAGCTATTTCTGAATGCTGCGCATTGTATTTTACCGCCCTTTTATGTTCCAGCAACCTATCATTCAAACAGCGACCAGTTTGGCCTACATAAGACAATCCACACCGCAACGGAATGTCGTATACGACTCCTACTTGACAAGTTAAATCAGGGTTTTGGTGTTTCTTTAGGCAACCCTGACGACCACCCGAAAAGGGGGTTAAGCTTTCCAATTTATGTTGTGCCTTGAAAACTAAATTTACTCCGAACCTCTTGGCCACTGACTTCAAATTGTGAGATTTGAAGTCTCACAACTTCACATTGTGAGGTGATTCTTCACCAGCTCGCCTGTGCTTTTAACCTTTACTCGGGAGTTAGTGTGCGAGGCTCTAGTAACGTAATAGAAATATAATCACAAAAAAAAAATGTAATCAGCTTGGACGTAATAGGCGAAAAAAGTACAGAGTTTCAAGTAGCTTTTTTTGTCGATTACATTTTGGTATAGACCAACAAAGAACCGAGACGACCAAGATGCGCAGCACTAGCTAGAGAATTTTTTATTGTTGCAACTCGCACCAGTTACAAAAATTTGGACGACCCGCGCATTTAGAATGTTCCAGGCAAAAATATGAAGGGAAATCAGGCTGGAAAGCTCACAAGTTGTCACAGGCACTTATTTAGCCAGTCTGCCTCTGAACATTGATTCCGTCACTATTCTTGCCCTGGACTAGCACCGTAATCGCAAAGTCACCAGACGCTTGTGCTTGATTGAGAGACACTGCATTCGGTGCAGGACATGGTTTTCTTTCTGCTCTGGACAGTGACAATAAATTTGAGGGATGTATTTTCGCCCACAAAATTGTATTTAATTACAATTGTATTTGAAATACCCACGTTTTAGTATTTAAATACACACGTCAAATACATTACCCAATTTGTAATTAAATACAAATGTAAAATACACAAAGTATTTGAAATACGCAATTCAAATACTTGTATTTGAAATACTGCCCATCCCTGCTCCTAAGTTTGCACGCTATTTCAATGAAATTGGCAGGGTATACTATGCCAATTTCATTAAATTAACACCAGTACTTAAAAAGCAGACCCTCCAAGAGAGTGCCTCCACTTAACATGGTGCAACTGTGGTGAAAGACTTGAAAAAACTATTGGAGGTTCAATTCGAAAATATTCGGCCAAACCACTACGCACTTTGAATTCACTTCAAACTCAAAATCCACTATTCACATGACTACAAAAAACACAATTTTACCGAGAGGCATAACTGCTTATAGGCGGTGACATGCAGCATTACCTGTTGCTGCAGTTACCATATATACAGTAATCCCTCGTTATAACAAAGTCAACAGAATGGAAAAATTTGATATAAGCGGTAATTCAATAAAAGCGACAGCCGAGAAAACAGTGACAGCAGCCTTGAAGGTGAACGGGAACACTGCAGTACACTCTAACCGTATATTTAATAAAAAAAACTTTCAGCCTTTCCACTCTGGTGAAAAAGGAAGACCAGCGAAGCTGTACTATGGTGGGACGACCTCAAGGACGACGCCTAGAGGATAACGTCTAGGACGACCTCGAGGACTACGTCTAGGACGACCTCAAAGACAACTTCTAGGATGACCTCAAGGATGACTTCTAGGACGACCACAAGGACGACGTCTAGGATGACTTCTAGGACGACCTCAAGGACGACGCCTAGAGAAATTCAGCCTTTCCACTCAGGAGAAAACCAGAGTGGAAAGGCTGGAAAGGCTGCCGACATACATGAGCGACGGCGGCAACCAGACGCGGGCAGAGAGCAGCGGGACGCAGGTCCTACTGCTCCATGCCCGCGTCCCCGCGTCAGAACATCGGCGTTGAAAGCAACACTCTGCCAGCTCTGCACGCTCTGCCCTCTATCAGCCGTATTAACTCCATTTTCCCAGTCTGTCGTTTGCTTCGGTAGAGAAGGAGGAGGGAACGTGTAGACCTCCGTGCTTTCGCCGTGCAGCCTTTGTAATAGGCGTGGTCGGCCGCCGATACACTTAGAATCACCCAGTTAAAGATGCGTGCATTTCGGTCGGGACCACGTCGAACTTCGATAAAAGCGATAATTCAAAAAAAGCGATTTCGTTATAACGAGGGATTACTGTAATTTGAAACATTGGGCTTGGTGTCCGAGAGATGAACTGTTGCAGTGGTGATTGTCTGTCATTTTGTGACTGTGAGGTGGTGGCTAGTTTACACAAACGGTCTTCAGAATGAGGCATTGTTCTGCTCTACTCTGGTAACCTTACAACATTCTTTATGAAACGTTGTCCCAGGTTTATTTCAATATACCAAATGAAGAAGTCCTCTATAAGACCATACGCGTAGCTGAGCAAAGAAGACTTACTTCTGGCATCTTGCAATAATTCCCAGTGTCCAGAATTCTTCCAAAAGTCGAGACCATAACTAAGATTCCGCATTTTCGGTTTCTATTTTTTTCAAAATTAGGCCTACTTTTTTCGGTGTTCATTTTAAAATCAAATTTTCGTGTTTTTTTTTACGTATATTTATGCGCACAAAAGATTATCGGCTTTATTCGGTGAATATAAAATAAACACAAATGGACACCAGATCAGATTATCCTTGTAGCTCCGATATTTGTGATCACTCAAAGAATATAGGCACAGGCACATTGAAAAAGAAATGGACACTTTATTTGGCTAATATGTGCAACTATAGACCATTCCATTTAGCGCTCTATGGGCGGCACCATTTTGTTCGACCGCAGCGCCCTCTCCATACATCCGGGAAATTCAGCGGGTTCAGCTGGGTAAAACGAGAGAGAGGGCACGCGCCCGGCTCCGCTAGCAGACGACAAACCGGGAGGTCGCCGTTCTCCATGTTTGAGTTGTACCGGCGGGCTGTACGGAACTTCGAACTCTCGCTCGTGGCTGCCGTTGTGAAGTGGTTCGCGTTCTTAGAATAGTTATGCCTACTCCAAAATCATCTTATAGCTCTCTGTTGCTCTATTTCTGTAAATGATCAACTAGCATATCTTTTTTCCGTTACTTAAATAGCAGTTGAGTCAGCCGGCAGCACTACCCTCAACTACTGCGTATATTGCGGCGGGAGAGCACGTTTTTATTTATCATTTCAGACTTCCACTCATGGTCGCTAAAGGCCTACACCAGTACGAACTTTGTATAGTAAAAAAGGTACAGCAACCGGATTTACTTTTCGCCAGAGAGACCGGCCAATCTGACGCAGTTTTCTCTATTTTTTTTTATTGGCACACAGGTAACAACGCAATTGGACCCTGTTAATCTTTTTATCTAGCATACTATTACACGACAACTGGTATACTAAAATCTGCGCATCTGCGCTCAAAAGTTCCAAAATGACACAATTTTTAACACAGTTCGCACGCCAGCCGGACGCTAGCTACAGCCCACTCGGGGGAGCAGACGACATTCGGGGTGAGAGGGGGAGTGCATTTTTTTTCTCTTTTACCCTCTCTGCTATGACCCTAATGGAACGGCCTATAAAAGAAACAAGAAAAAAAAAAAAAACACAGAAGCACATGAACCCTATGCCCAAAATCATGGAACTTCATCTTCTGTATATCAGGATTACCGTGATCTTATTATAGTACACACACACACATGTACTTTCCCATGTTCTCCTCGTTGATCTGAACTCTTTCTTTGCTGTTAATATGACACAGCTTCAAGAATGCCCTCTCAACGCTAACGCTGGACACTGGTAGGCTGAGGAGATGAAGCGCTGCCCGAGCCAAAATTGGCCAAACAATCAATTGTGACCGCCAAAAGAGACACGGTGCGACGTTTTGAAGCACAACACAACATGCAGAGCTTGCATCAAGTCAGTCTTCCTTACAACGAGTTTGAAAATGCACTCGTACATGGCGAAGTCTTGGGCATTTCGGACTTCACGTTCCGATCGATAATGCTCACATTAAACCAAATTGTTGCACGTTTCGACAGACACTGTCGTTCCATTTTTTCGCCACAGCTCTGCGGTACAACTGGAGGGTCAAAGTGACCTTTTCCGGTTAAAACTGAATTTTAGAAAATAAATTTGACGTACATTTGTCGGTTCAAATCGAAAATGCCGAACCTAAAAACTGACCTTTTTTGGTTAAAACCGAATTTCCGAAAATGGATTCGGCATACTTTTATCGGTTTAAACCGAAAAATCCAAACCCTAATCATAACTAACTTCGCTTCACATCAGTCACACAAGAACAAGGGACAGAAAAGCTATGCTTACCTCCAGGACGTAGGCGATGACGAAATGGCTCAGTGCAATGGCAGCGCATATACACCGAAATCCAATATCTGCGTCTGCGATGTCAAGCTGAAGAAAAAGAAAACACAGAGAAAGCATAAGTGCACTGTTGGCGTAGGGCCAACAGTACCAGGCACACCTAGAGCTTGCATGGAAAACACAGAGCCGCAGAACACGTCTACAAAAGGTCCTGCGAACAATTCCGGGAAAATGTATAAACATTGGAAACTATATTAAGATCCCACTGCGTCGCAAAAATTAGAACCCGCAAATTATTCCAAACCTTCAGCTTTTACCTAAATTGTGAAACAATGAGCCTGCGAAATATAAGTAATTTAATATCAACAACCACTGACAGAGTGCAGTGTAGAGAAATGAAAACTGCAGGAGGAAACAAGGGGGGGGGGGGGGGGGTCGGAACAGCTTTGAGCATGGGTGCAATCTAAACCACTGGTTTAGAACCTGTGGGGGCGACTGCCCCCACTGTGCCCCCGGTTCCAGAGCCCCTGGCTGGCTCCTTAGCAATGATGGTGACGTTGCTATAGAGCCACATGACCTGTCACAGCCAGTGGGATTTTAGGTACCGTTTTTCTGCTACATATCGCTTTAGACAAAGCCAACTTCGCTCCATAAGACAGTTAATGCTTTTGCATTAATAAAATTAAGGTGCACAAGGGTTTCAGGGTGCCCTCACCTCCAAGGCATTGACGAGGAAGTCCGCTGGATAAAGGATCAGGTAGAGGGTGAAGCTTGTCATGACAACTAGAGATCCCATGAAGAGGTCTGAGTGGGAGAAGAGGATACAGACAGTAAAAGAGATGCCAATGCTCCATACACTAGGAGCAGGAAACAAACACGCAAGTTTGTTCTAAGATAGCTACAGTATAGTTCAATACTGGTAGATGATATAATCTAAACCACCACTGTCTGTTGAGCAATATTTGAACCCTGTTTCTGCTGCTCCTTCCCATTCCTGGGTGTGAAAGAAAGAATCTAATTAACCTTTCCTCTTGCCACGTCCTACATAATATAACTTATTTAAGACTCATCATTCTTTGCAGCTCCCAACTTGCTTGAGAGAAAACAACTTTCTGTAAATCTGATTTTATTTATTTGCAAAACAAATTTGGCGTGTTACAAGTTTTTTTATTTTTTTTATTTAAAAGTTTTGATTACAGTAGAATCAGATTCACGAGTTCTCGGTTAACATGCTTTCCTGGCTGACACATTCATGAATGCCAGTCCCGTTGAACAACACCCACAAAGATATCCTTATTAAATTCCTGTTTGTTACATTTGCCCGCCTGACTGTTTTGCACAAAGGTGATCATGTGATATGGCCGGCACATCGCATTGGGCCGTCCTCTTCGTTTGGCTCTGCTCCCTTTCTTTTTTATCTCTTTTCCTCTCTGCACATTTCTTTTTGCCTGTTCTTGCCCGGTCGGGCATGACCTTGAACTACGCCTGGTACTGGAAGTGACCGAGCCTCTCAAAACTGCCTGTTCATCTTTCTGTCTATTGCTCTGCTTCTGTTGTGATTGGTGGCTTGGTTCTAGTCGTGCTAGCTTCATTTTGAGTGGAGTTCAGTGTTTGTAATTGTGTACTGCGCCACAGCGCACAATGAGCTCGTGGTGTGTGTGCGCCAAGCTTCACTGCTTGGCACCGATGCGCTAAGTGCAGCGGCTGAATCGGGGCAGCATCTTGGTTAGCTGGGGGGGGGGGGGGGGGCCTCGGAAATTTCACTCGCTTGTACAGGTCAACATTCTTCGGTTGCGATTACAGACTGACGCCCTCAAGTTGAAGTAAGAATTCTGAAATAAAAACAAAGTCGACGGCTATTTGAATAAATATGTTGGTTTCCCCTCAGCTGTGTGTCCATGTAACCTAAATTGTTGCATGAAGGTTGCTTCCTGCCCCATCTATTGGTCCCACAAAAGCGTTATCAGCTGTTGAGTTTTCCTCTATCACACAGGCTTTTATTGTAGTTCCCTGAAAAACATTAATGAGGTAGCCCGTGCAGTACGACCACTACCCCAGGATAGTGGTCGTACTGCTTGGGCTAAATAAACTGCTCTTATACAGCGCTAAACCAGCGTTGTCTATCTCAACAGCACATCTACTCAACCTCGTCCTGTATTGGTATTCACAAAGTATAATTAGTTTCTTTCTTCTTCGAACAACAAAGCTCAATTCAGGTAGGCAGTGAGAAAGGGGGTACCGAGACATGCTCACAATTGGACAGGATAGACTTGCGGTAGGGGCGGCCACGAGAGAAGATCACTGCCAGTGTGATGTACTGAAAGACAGACACTGCAAACACGGCGTAGTTGTCGTGGCACTGCAGCTCCTCCTCCTCGCGGTTGCTACTGTCGAAAGCCACATGCGGACGGTACCTGCGAGAGAAGGGAACTGTGGGAGATTTGGACACCGGTACCACTCGGAGCCGGACACCTTTCTGGCATTGACATGGATCTGCCTAACAATGTAAATCCTGTGCCTCCATGCCATTCCACTTTTGCTGCATGCTCACATCATGCAGCACCACTTTGCAACAGCACGTCTGTGATGAGTTTTATTGCTTCAAACCGGCGTTCTAGGAGCAGTGGATGTGGGGAGCATTTGGGTTAGGTCAATGGGCTCGCTAATTCCAGTCATTTTTAAAAGGTGACTGTTGTCACTCCTAGCTAAAACAAATTGTGCATAAAAAAAAAAATTAATTTCTATACATATCAAATTCAAATTCGGGGGTTTTACGTGCCAAACCGAAGAAGGGCATCTGGCACGCTCCAGCGGAGGAGTGATGATTAATTTCGACCACCCAAGGATCTTTTGACCTACAAATGAAATCTCGGTTGCACAGCACCTTCTCCACAATAAGCCTCCGTCGAATTGCGGACACCCTGGGTGAGATTTGAACCCACCATCCGAAGATCCATTGGCCGACGCTTTGCCTCCGAGCCACAGGCGCATTGAGAATGGTTTCCCCAAGTGGCAACGAATGATGTCGGAAAAGCCAGAGAGTCATGATGTCGGATGTCGCGATCCCGGCGGTTGGTCGTGTTAGTTCCGGCAAAAAAGAATGACCGAACGAGAGTGTCACCGTCGTCGCGGCATCCTAACACCTGGCTGCCGAAGCATCTGTGGGCTGTCAAGCTGGAGATTGACAAGCAGCAAAATGGGCGTCTACCACAGACACAACCGCCGCTCAACGCCGCCGGGGTCACGGCCAGCGACGGCATGAAACTTCTAGGACGCCGTCAGGCGGAAATTGTGGGACCGCCTTTTTGGACGCGGTAAACTTGCCGGCCGGACACGCGTGGCAAGCACTGTACCGAAGTGGGAAAGATGGGCACGCACCACTTCTGGCCCCAGAGGGTGACGAGGGCGAAGACCTGCGTGACGATGACTAGAACGATCTGACTGAGGATGGATGCCAGCGGGGTGATGCCCATCAGGCTGGACGGGGGCGGTCGCTTGTGCAGCACAGGGTGGGGCTCCGTCCGGCCAACTGGAAGATGACGGACCCGGTTACGAGACGCTCGGACGACGTTCGATGCCCGTGTGCTGCTACATTTCGACTGGCTGTTTTTAAAGTAAGTAATAATTTACTCCGGCAACGGCGGCGGCGGGAGCGGGGCAAAGTTACGCCGGGCGTTTGTGAAACAAACAATAGAAATGTGGCGAGTTTAAAGATTGCCTCTGGTAGTTTATTTGGCATGAGCATTGGCACTAATGTTGTGATCTGGTAATAACGTAGGGTGCTTTGTGCGATGTAGCCCACGATTATGAAGATTCATACACTGGATACCCTAACGATCCGCTGAATCACTTGAAATGCCGATACAATGTACAACCCTCAAAAATTGTGCTAGGTCTGTGAAAGATGGTATACGCATCCGATCCGCTGGATTTCAACAACTTTTCCTGCACCCTTCGAGCTCGCTCCAGAGACCCGTGGATATGTGGGACTCGAGCTACAACCTGAACTATGTTGCAACAAAAGCTGCTTTCCAATGAGACTATTCTCCGTTTCACTTTAAGTGCAAGCATAACAGAAGCCATGAGAGTGAGCTCGAGGCTTTCCGCACTCCTACAGAGACCGTGCGCCCTCCTACGGTGCAAGCATCATTTGGGACAACATGCTCATGCTGGTAGTTTTGGCTTACACATAAAGTTAAACAAACTACAAAACCTAACCCAGAGGAGGGCCAATTACAACTTGAGTCGCCAGTATTTTATAAAGCTAGACTTTCGATAAAAAATAAAAAATAAAAAAGTAAAAGCGTGGGTGACGCTATGTGACTCACAGAGAGCGGCAAAGAGGGTGATGAGGAAGAGGTCGATGTAGAGGAACTCGAGGTCGGTCAGGTTGCTATACAGTGAGTAGAGGATGAGCACCGACGTGAACTGGGTCATGCTGTAGCATGCCATGTACTTGAGGATTCCAAACGACGTCACCAGCGCTGCACGGCCCTCCCTTCAGGAAAGAACAGGGGGGACCAGACGTACAGTGAAGCACATCAGACGACAACCTTTCTCAAGTGGGCTTAGCAGTAAGGCATAACAGGCAAGGTCAAGAGGGCAAGGCAGCACTCATGTGTGCACTATGTCTAATCCTCTGATCTTCTTCACGCAGCTCCTAATCGCTCAGGCTGCTTTGGCCTGTCCGTTGTCGCGCCAGCATGACCCAGCGGACCGCTCCGTCACTGTGCCACTATCAAGTTTGAAGACTACTCAAGGACACGTCAGCGGCATCACCTTCCTCGCCGACAACGAGGACGACGGCAGAAACAAGCGCCTCGTCTTTGACGAAAGCACAAGATCGGCATCGACATCAACCGTGGCCTACGAAGCTACAAAAGGGCTGTCTGAACGGTTCGCCATCAGAGGGCAAGGCAGCACTCATGTGTGCACTATGTCTAATCCTCTGATCTTCTTCACGCAGCTCCTAATCGCTCAGGCTGCTTTGGCCTGTCCGTTGTCGCGCCAGCATGACCCAGCGGACCGCTCCGTCACTGTGCCACTATCAAGTTTGAAGACTACTCAAGGACACGTCAGCGGCATCACCTTCCTCGCCGACAACGAGGACGACGGCAGAAACAAGCGCCTCGTCTTTGACGAAAGCACAAGATCGGCATCGACATCAACCGTGGCCTACGAAGCTACAAAAGGGCTGTCTGAACGGTTCGCCATCAGAGGGCAAGGCAGCACTCATGTGTGCACTATGTCTAATCCTCTGATCTTCTTCACGCAGCTCCTAATCGCTCAGGCTGCTTTGGCCTGTCCGTTGTCGCGCCAGCATGACCCAGCGGACCGCTCCGTCACTGTGCCACTATCAAGTTTGAAGACTACTCAAGGACACGTCAGCGGCATCACCTTCCTCGCCGACAACGAGGACGACGGCAGAAACAAGCGCCTCGTCTTTGACGAAAGCACAAGATCGGCATCGACATCAACCGTGGCCTACGAAGCTACAAAAGGGCTGTCTGAACGGTTCGCCATCAGAGGGCAAGGCAGCACTCATGTGTGCACTATGTCTAATCCTCTGATCTTCTTCACGCAGGTGAGTAATTGTCACTCATTGCATTGTAAACGATCAAGCAATACTTTCCTTTTCCTGCTGCCTTGCCCCCGGATGTGCTTAACCTTATTTATTGAGTGCATTTGTGTCACTCGTGATTTATTGTTAAGCGGTGACATTGAATCGAATCCGGGACCTGATGACTGCCAAGGGGGTGGTAACCCTACAATGGAAGAGATGGTGAAGGCGATTCTGGACACACAAAACGTGATTATGAGAGATCTAAGTCAAATAAAAAATAACCAAAAGCAATTTGAACACAAATTTGAAGGTCTAACAAAAAAAGTAAATCAAATTGAAGCAACAGTTCAAGAAATGAAAGAACAAAAAGTTCAAATCATAAGCATTGAAAAACATGTTAAGGCAATCGATGAGGACTTGAAGGAATGCCAAAAAAAAATCGTCGACTTAGAAGATCGGAACCGCCGTAACAACCTCATGGTTTTTGGCCTCCCAGAGGCTCAAGGGGAAACAAATGACTCATTGCGGTCGAAAGTACTTGGTGATGTGTTTGAAGAAAAACTTGGAATTCATGTTAATACAGTCGAGCGTGTACATCGCGTGGGGCGAAAAACAAACAAAAACCGCCCAGTTGTAGTTAAATTTCTTGACTACGCAGAAAAGGAAAACGTGCTAAAAAAGCGAAGGTGTTTGAAAGGGACTAAAATAACGTTAGAACACGATTATTCTTGGCAGACTATTCAAAAGCGCAAACAGTTGTGGGAAACCAGTAAACCCAATCGCGATAACGGGGAAACTGTCTTCTTGATTCACGATAAAATTAAGATAGGAGGCCAAGTTTTCGAATGGGATGATAATGTGGGGCAAATATGCAAAGAAAGAAATCGACCAACTCGACAAAAAAGTGTAAAATGACGTCAAGCACACTCCGGGAAACCCCATCGAAAGACATTTCGACTTCTTTCCTTCAATGCGCAAAGTATTGTGAATAAAGTAGATGATTTGGAAACAATCTTGCTAACTCATGACCCCCACGTGATCGTCATCACGGAAACATGGCTTCACAGTGGTATTGGTGATAATGAAGTTATTCCGCCTTGTTACAGAATGATTAGGAAAGACCGAGGGTTAAGGGGCGGCGGCGTGGCTATTATCGCAAAAAGTTCGGTGGACCTGGTACCTTTAGATTGCGTTGTCAACGGGGAGGTGTTATGGTGTAAGGTTAAAGTTCACGGCAACGTGTTTGTTGTTGGTGCTGTATATAGGCCACCAAACACCGCCCCGAGGTTTTTAGAGGAATTGTATGATTACATGGCGTTGCGCTTCAATGACAAAACTAAAATTATTTTGACTGGAGACTTCAATCTTGCTGATATTGATTGGGCAAAGCAAAAACCAGGTAAAAATGAAATCGCGTCCTCCGAGCTTTTGTTAGATATAGCACTCAGTTTTAATCTTCAACAGTTAGTGGACAGCCCGACAAGAGTAACAGATACGAGCCAATCGATTCTGGACTTACTTTTTGTTAGCAACATAGTGGAAGCGGATAAAGCACATGTGCTCGACGGAGTGTCAGATCATAAAATGGTGTTTCTTGACTTAGAACTACATAAAACAGCTGCCGATAATGCTCGTCACGAACGTACTGTCAGAGATTTTCAAAATGCTGATGATGTGTCCATCCTCGATTATTTAGATGAACATTTTGACCATTTTAGTCAGTTAAGTGATGTTACCGAATTATGGAAAACATTTAAGAGTATTGTTTCCTACTGTACATATCACTTTGTTCCGACAAGGGGCGTGAGAGCACAACGACATCACCCATGGGTAACAAGAGAAATTTTGCAAATAAAGCGAAAGATCAAGCGCAAAAGGAAAGCAAAACAAAATTCCTCAGACATTGCAAATTTGGGGCGACAATTGAAGAATCTTATTTCCCAAGCTAGGGAAAATTACTGTGGCAATGTGCTCTCTCGTTTCTTGCTGGAATCTCCGCAAAAATTCTGGCGGTTTTTCTCGTCGAAAAAAGAAGTAATAACAGAAGTGATGGTAAGCGATGAGGTTGTATCATGTCCCATTAAAGTGGCAGAGGAATTTAACACGTATTTTCAGTCAGTCTTTACAGTCTCGAGTGACCCGCCGGTAGACCACGTCAGCAGCTCTGATGAACCTTGTATGTCAGATTTGGTTGTCTCGGAAAGTGGTATACTTAATTTGCTTTTGAATATTGATGTAAAAAAGGCGTCGGGGCCAGACGACATTTCAAATGCATTTCTGAAAAGATATGCTGAGTGGGTGTCCCGATATCTTTTCATAATATTTCAAGCCTCTCTCCAACAATCCAAATTGCCAGCAGACTGGTTGTGTGGTAAAATTATACCCATTCACAAATCTGGAAACAAAATGACAGTCCAAAATTACCGTCCTATATCATTAACGTCGACTTGCTGCAAACTGCTGGAACACATTATTTCAAATCATGTCACTCAGTACTTAGAAGAAAAAAACTTAATATACAAACATCAGCACGGTTTTAGACGGGGTCTATCGACGGTCACACAATTAATTGAGTGTGCGCATGAGTTCTCATCTGTTGTAAATGAGCGGGGTCAGGTTGACGTCGTGTTCATGGATTTTTCAAAAGCGTTCGACCGCGTGCCTCATAACAAATTAATTGAAAAGCTTCACCTTGTGGGTCTCAACAGCAATATAGTGTCGTGGGTCCGGTCTTACCTAACTAACAGAACACAGTATGTCTACTGCAATGATGCATGCTCTACCCGCCTTGCAGTGTTTTCAGGTGTGCCACAAGGGTCGGTATTAGGTCCACTTTTGTTTTTACTGTATATAAATGATATTGCAGATGATATGCCGCCAGCTGTCCAGGTAAAGCTATTTGCGGATGACTGCATGTTGTTTTCAAAAGTGCGTACAGTCGAAGACCAAGACTTGCTTAATGCCTCTCTAGAAAAACTTTACTTGTGGTGTGAAAGGTGGGGTATGGTAATTAACTTTGATAAAACAGTATTCTGCAGCATTACAAACAAACGAAACATTTTAGAATATTCCTATAACATAGGTGGCGTGCAACTGCGAAAGGTGGACGAATTTAAATATTTAGGTGTTATTTTTAGTTCTACCATGCGATGGAACAGTCATGTAGATTACGTTTGTTCAAAGGCCTACAAAAAGTTATTATTCCTCAGAAGACAACTTAGGCATGCCAATAGTGATGTTCGACAACTTGCGTACATGTGTTATGTTCGCCCATTGTTAGAATATGCATGCACTGTATGGGACCCGTATAGAAAATGCCACGAATCACAAATTGAAAGAATACAAAATCTGGCTCTTCGATTTATCTTCTCCAGATATAAACGTACAGAATCTGTTTCTTCAATGAGACAAGAGGCGCAGCTTGACTCGCTGGCAAAGCGACGGAAAATATCAAGGTTAAAAGAACTCTTTTCCATAACGACTGGAATGACAAAGCTAGATCCGCAGCTTTACTTGCGGCCTTCAACGTCTCGTTCCCAAAGGACTAGCAACGTCAGGGCGATTGCTCCGTATCAATACAAAAATGATGTATTTAAGTATTCTTTCTTTTGTAGGACAATAGTAGAGTGGAACGCTCTGCCAAACGAAGTCGTCAGCTGCTCTAATCTCAAGTCTTTTGAATTATCATTGCGCGAATTTTTAACTGAATAATGTATGTGTGCGGAATACATCTTCAGATGTGCAGGGTGTGACGCACCACTGCATGTGCATAAGTGCTCACTTGAGTGTGAATGCATTTTGCTTGGCTTGTACAACTTATTTTTCTCTCCTGTGTTGACCGTAAGGTTCACAGTATTGTAAATAAATAAATAAATAAATCTACGAATGCCCACTCAAACAACTGCTCATCCCATTTTTGCAGCTAAATGTCCACAAGGTAAACATATTGAAGCATTGCCCATGTCCATCAATTTCATGGCTGCCAAGCTACCGGTAAAAGAGAATGTGCTGCGGTTCCAAATGGTACATGTGAAGAAAATGCTGGTTGTGGTTTCTTAAGTGCACTTCATTTTTGCTGCAATTGCATCACAGCAAAAGATGTAAGCATACATGAAACATTGAACTCCTACAATCGAGTTCCCAGATTTCTTTTTTCCCCCATTCATACATCAATCTTTCACATATAAATCAGGATATCTAAGAAGCAGTTTTGGAAATTCTAAAGAAGACCTGGCGTTGGTTCGTAACTGGTTTTAGAGGTACCGGCGTTGTCGTATCTCCTCTGCTGCCAACCATCTTCTCTACCATCGCTTTCAGCGATGCGTGCCAGCAAATGTTAGCTAACACCTTACCTGCTCAATGTTTGCCAACAATACGCCGGAAAATTTTAAAATTTAAGTCCCCTGGAATTTTTGTTAGGTAGCAGCACAACAATGCTGTCATAGATGACAGCAAAATAAGAAAGAGAATGATGGGAAGTATATAACGGTGACAACTATACAAGCAGGCAGGACCACACACAATTGTACAGACGGAACCTGGGTCCTACCACCTAACCCACCTTAAGAAGAGGCATAGGAAGCAGGATCGTTCAATGCATGGAGCATTCCTTACTTGATGAGTGTGGGGACGCAGGAAATGTTGGCCACCTTGGAGGTAAACGGAGAGGCTACTGACGCCTCTGTCTCGGACAGCGAGATGCCAGCGTGTGCTGCTTTCAGAGCCTGTTACGAAACATTAATTGAATGCTAAGCAACAGTGCTGAGAGAAAGAGCAACATAAAGGAAATAGCTAGTTTATGAGGTGTCACATGTGAGGAACAAAACAATGATGCTGTTACTTACGCCACAGTCATTTGCTCCATCACCGCACATCCCAACGTAGTACCTGCAAGGAGAGGTGCAAAAGTGACCTCTAGCACAGTCTTGTTACACATTAAAATGAGATCTTGTCAACTGCAATAACTTGTACAACAATGGTCATGCCATATAAATTTGGTCAAAGACTTCTCAATGACCCGTGCTACCATTGTGAGAGCAAACCACCCGCCTTGCACTCTTCTAGCCTTAAAAATTAGAATTTTGCGTGAACTATCGTATAAATGCGAGAAAGGCCGCCCTTTTCTTGTTTTTAAATTTTGGGGCTAATTTTTTATGTGAGGCCCATACATGGGTAAAAAAAATAATTTTGGATGTGCATATAAAAATGCATGTACCAAATTTACTCGCATAATGAACACAGTTGCATAATAAACGCACCCCCCACAACAGGTATCAATATTTTTTTTTTTTTTTTGTTTTTTTCCCTTTGCATAATAAACGCATTTCCAATTTTCGGCTCCGTGAGTCTCGAATTGCGTTCAATTTAGCTAGCCACCAAGCCAATTTTCTTTTTCCGCCAGGCAGTCAGGCGAAGTCAAGCCAGGTCAAGCCGCTCTCATAAGGGCTGAAAATGGGTAGTTGCGCAAGTGATCAACCGTCAAATCGAGCGGCACGCACACTTGACGAAGCTTGGGTCCAGGAACTGCCCAGCCTTGGGTATTCTTTGCCTATCGCATGCGTTGATATCAACAAACACACAGTCGTTTAAACAGTGAAATCGTGAAAGTGGTTAGGCCTAAGAACAGTCGTGTTGTTCTCCGTGCTCAACTGAGTGAGCTTCGTAGGGTGCTTTTCCTTTGGCAAAAGGCACGCCGAAAGCGCCCTAAAAAGGTTTTTAATTTTTAAAGCATGGTTACTGTAGCATGCCCCCGACCAACCATGGGTGCGCCTTCATCAGTGGAGACGTGCCACAGTACCTTGCCATGTCACATTGGCGCCTAATATGACCTTTGCACGAAGAGTGTAAATGCAAAAATTTTACCCTGCAGAATGAACACACCCGAAAAAATAGGTCAATATTTTGGAAACAAAAGTGTGTTCATTATGCGATTAAGTATGGTACTTGCGATCGCAAGCGGTGGTCTCTAGCGCCTTTATTTCAATCTTGATTGTTGTAACCTGCGGTATCCTCGGTGCTCTAGTTTGACTGTTGCCAAGTGTGGTCAGGGTTGTCCTTTTGGGTCATTCAGTGAGTGCCTTTTTAAGGTTCGCATTAGCCATTTCTTCTATAGAATTTCACTTAGACGAAGCCGATCTTGGACCGCATGCTCTTCTAGCACCTTATGCAGATCTCGTCGATACCGTATCTGCGACCTGTTGTACGTGTGTGGCACTCCAAGGCTTAAGTGACAGCTCAAAAGTACTTGCCCACTGCTCCCATGTTTGCAGAGCTCGCATAAACCAACTTAGAACATAACATTCACAATGGTCAACGGCGACGTTTTGAAACTCAAGTGTCCGATCTCGCAGCAGATATTGTCACATGCGCGGAAGGTGACCGTAGATGATACAAACCCCCCCCCCCCCCCCGAAAAAAAATAAAAAGTTGGCTTTCCAAAGCTTTGCTTTCCTTATCCCTCTCATCTGAGCTTTAAAGGGATACTACAACGAAATTTCGGCGCTCATTTTTTGGTATATGTATGTGTGTTCAAAAAAGCAGCATCACACTGAACATACCAATATCTCGTTAAAAAAGTCACGAAAAGGAATTTTAAAACGAATTAAACGATTAGCAAAGAGCACCTGGTGGATGTCGCTAACGCCTCGTTTGTAATGCCCGTCTAGGAACCTTGGCAGCTAGTGACGGAGGTTGTCTCGTCTCCGGCCACGACGAGAGAAGAGGGGCAGGAGGAACTCCCCTCTTCCCGAGAACGCCTTTTGTGTGTCGCAGAAGTCGCTATTGTCCCCCTACAAGATTATAGAAGATTAACCCATCACTCAAAATACGTACAAAAGCAGCCGCTTCGGTGGCTGGAACGACCAGGCCATCCTCTCGACATCAGCCTCGCCGTAGCTTCGCTCGTCTTGAGACGACCTACGTCACGACTGCGTTGGATGTCACGTGGTCTCCGCTGGGCCTTCTCCGAGCGCTTGCCAGAGTGGGCCGTTTATAACGAAAAATACAGCCACCAGGCTCAAAATACAAACGTGCCATTGTCATTTACGGATATTGTGGATCATATTCAACCTATTTCTGAGCACGACGGGAATATTTCAAATTTCGTTGAAGTATCCCTTTAAAGGAATTGTCTGGTTGAAACCGGAAGTACTTCAGTTTTTGCGCTCCCTACATCGAGGGAGCAATCAGAGACAAAAGTCATTTTGGACTGTTTGCAATTAGGAGTGCTTGCAAGGCAAAGGATGCAGATTTTGCCTCTGGAGCGGCACTTAGGTACACGAAGCGGCATCTGGGTACACATATCAACGGATCCGCTGGATCGGTGACGAGGCTGCGGGTCGTTCCCTCGGAGGCGACGTCTGCGGGTTGAGGGCAAATGGCGAATCGTTCAAATGCATGTCGTCACTTGTGGGAGCCACTGGTTTCCCTCCCCCGAGAAGGCGTAAGCCGAGGACGTTCCGGGCGAAGCCGTCCAACTTCGAGCCCGGTCGCTCCAGATCGTGTTGGAGAGACTACGCCACCATGCTGGCTTACTCTCTCGCACTCCTCCGCGCGTCTCCCCGATTTCGGGGGAACAGCGAGATCGCGCGAGGGAGAGGCGGGCCTGCCCTCCGAGTGGACGGCCGTGTGGTCGAGGAGTCCTGGATTGGACTCCGGGCAACGGGTCGAGTTGCGGCGCAAGCTCGTCCGACCGGCGATGACTCCACGCTAGCGATTCCCCTGGCTCCGACAGTCGGCGTCCCCACAACCTGTGGACGTCCGTCTGCCGAGAGCCCTGGCCCCGAACTCCTGCGACGACGGGTAGCGGCGTGAGCTTGTCCGACCGGCGATGACTCCGCTCGCAATTACCCCTTTGGCTCTCAGGTCGGCGGGCGATGCGGGCACACTGTGTCCGCGGCTCGCTTGACCGCAGTGTCTTGTTGGGGACTCCTGGTACTCAATAAATGCTGCTGGATACCGGGACCATCGTTGTTGGCATGGCGTTGGCCGAACCCGGCGCGGCGACCACCCTCGCTATTAGCCGTCAGCCGTGCGGTGGGACGGGAACCGGATTCCCCTTTGAGCACCGGACCGGTCCCCAGACGTAAAGGTGCGTAATCCTCCCTCCATTTATTCCCACACATTAGACTTGGACGAGCTTGGTGAATCGTAGCCACACTCCAGTTTCACACGCGGGTCAAACAGAATCTGGCTGCACACGTGCTAAATACTACTTTTGGCATTGTTTCCAGATGGCCTAGCTGTTGGTTTCGGTTTCGCTGAACAATCAAACCGATTGATCCGATTTGGGCGAGGAGGGGGTGGACGTAGTTGAATATTGTTGGAACAGCATCAGACCTCAGCTAACGAGCCTTTTGTCCGCTTAGAGCTCAGCTCGTAGCTCTCTTCTGCGAGATGACTGCTGCATAAGCGGGATCTCGATCTTGACGGGACACCGGTCCCCACGCACGGCGACGATCCCTTTTGCTCGTCTTTGCAAGTCTCGCAGAAAAGTGTGGAACGTCACGTCTTGGCTCGCATGTGCTGCTCGGTGGTTGTGGCACCCAACCGCGCAACAAAAATCTCACCCATTCACGAAACAAGTTGAGCGCAACAACAAAAACAAAGCACGCTGCGGCGTACACTTGCAGGCAAACGACGAGATGAAAATGCTCGCTTTGTGTCGTGCGACGTCAGAGCTTCAATGTTGCCAACAAAAGTAGTGTTTACGCTAGGATGCGATTGGAGCAGTATAAATTCAATCACTCGTGCAGAAGGACGTATAAAATTCAGATATTGTACCTACGATGCATCTCGAAACAATAACAATAATATTCAATTGTTTTCCCGAATACAACTTGACAGTACAATCCCTTTAAAACACTGCAAAAAGTGCGAACAAGGGTGCATACATGGCAAGGTAAAGATGACGGAGACACAGAGCATGTGCCACTCTGCGGAAACGGTTGGTGTGCCTTAGGACGAGGGGGGTGCAACTCAGAGCCTTTTATACTGGGAGAGTTCGGCGGTTCTTTGATCCAGCCGCCAGTCTGGCAGCACTGATCAAACAGTCTGGCAACTGTGCGCATCCGCCACGATGTGCCTTGCCGTCTAGCTTGATTGCACCTTTGCATTTAATTGCATTATAATTATAACCTTAAATTGCAAGCTTCACCCTTGTTTGGTGTAAGGCTGATGGCGGCTGATAAAACCCGTTTGCGCTACTGACTCGAGCCGGCAGTCAGCTCGCTAGAGTCGACGATGAAAATGATCGTTCTGCGCTGCGCTCTGCCAGACGTTAGATGAAAAAGAAATGGGGGGCTGCAGTGCCGTTGGGTGCTCGAACAACGCGAAAAAGGGGTTCAGGATGTACCGGTTCCCGCAAGGAAAAGAAAACCGCGCAAGGCACAAGATCTGGGAAACCAAGAAGGGCTGACTGGAAGCCGAGTTCTCGATAGTGCGAGGTAAGTTTATGATTAACGTATGATTAACGTAACAAAATGCTTGATTTTTCGACTTTCTCCTCACGCCAACAAAAGCGTAAACGGCAAAACCTACACGCGTATACATCGCATGTCAATGGGGAACCACTTGCCGGGAGGCACATCATGGCGGAAGCGGCGCCCGCTGAGTCCGCTAGACCTAGCGGGCCGTAAGCCCCTCCCACCCGCCGAACTCTCCCAGTATAAAAGGCTCTGGTGCAACTAATACACAAATAATTTTAAAATCATTCTTTTTATATATATTTTTTTTTAACATGGGGGGTACAGCCCTTACACGAGTGCGGCCCACACACGCAATTATACGGTATTTACTCACTCTCAAGTTTTATCTAGTAAAACAGATTTTCTTTCAAACACTTCTTAGACACATAACAGAGTTGCCATGTGACAACAGAGTGCTGTGGTTGCATGGAAAACCTGTGCATCATCTGGTGGCATCTTTACAAATGTTTCTACAACTGCTACGAAACACCAGTAGACTACATAGATGTATTCCTTGACACAAGAAAGTCACACCAAATAAAGTGGGAGACGGTGTGCCAAACAGAACCGCACTGTGCCATTGGCTACTGACACCCCTTGTCGAAACAGGGCATGCAACGGGAACAACAAAACAATCTGGAAAAATGTTTGACACACAGTCTCCCGACCGAAGCTGAGAACAATGAGAGCGGCCGTGAGGCACTGTGAACACGCACCCCATTTCCTGAAGAAGCTCGATGAGCTGCTGCTTCTGGTCTGGTGCCATGCGGGCAAACACCGTGCCACACACCGCCACCTGGAGTAGGACAACCACAAGCACGCTGTTTAGTCTCCCGGCTTACGACAAAATTAGTAATGTATATAAAAAGGAAATAATTCAAACGTTGCTTTTCTCTCGTGGATACTAAAAACCCCAATTTTCGGAAATGACTGCGTGAAACTGTGTACCAGCAGGATCAACTTGAACAGGAAGAGATTAAATGCAGGGACAAACTTGACTTAAACATGCAGCGTAATCATGAGCCAGGCCGAGTTCGGAAGAATTCAGCCGAGAGGAGGAGGAAGAAAGTCAGAAAAATGTGTTGTCGTATCTGCCTCTGCATTTAGTCCTTTTTCTGGTAAACTTAATTACAACTAATGTGCTCATTTCAAGACTAACATTGTATCAACGGAAGCCCTTCCCATGAGGCAAGGGTCTAGTGCTTTTGGATAAACCTGAAAAAATCCGAACAACACTTGCAGGTAAATTATCCGTCCCAATTCGGATTTTTCCAAAATAACTTGAAATGTCAAGGTCACAATGACAAAATAAAAATTTTTTCTTTTACAAATAAACTTTACAAGAGCACAAGGTCAGTAGTCCTGATGAGATGCCACTACAGTTTCATTTGAAATCTCGAACTACTGACAAAAGGGGTTAGCCTTTTAGGTCGCCACGGTTCCTTCAGCACGACGGGTCATGGTACCCATACTTTATTTTGCTTTTGAATTTTTAAAAATTGGGAACACAGAAAAGTAAATTCCGAATATCAGAGAGGAATCCAACAGAAATAAACTCCAATAAACACTGAGCTTTCAGCGAAAAATAAATTCAGAAATACACCTTTTGAATTTCACGAAAAATAAACTCTGAAAATACGGTATCCTACCGTATTTACTCGAGTAATAGCTGCACTGTTTATGAAGAAAACCTGAGGGTTCACTTTTCCACAGAGCACACGGATCGCCAATCACCACGATCGACAACGTGACTCCAGCGGTTTACAGGACAGAGATAACGTCTTCGAACGAAGATACCACCTGTGAAGATTGCATTTGTTTGAAGAATCATGCTCTCGATCTAATTATTTGCTATGTTATTTATGCGCAACGCGATGATTGGCTGTATATGTGCTCTGCGGGAAAGTAGAAGCAAAGGCCTTGTTCATAAATAGTGCGGCTATTACTCGAGTAAATATGGTACTTATATTCTTCAGTGCTCTGCACGAGTTTGCACAGTAAAGCGCGAAACACATGTACGACGAAACCTTCCGATCCGACATGTGGACTGCCGGAATGACCTTGGGGGGCGAGGGTTTTCGTAGCATCGCAGAGCGTTGAAAACCCTCGCCTCCGACCGTCGTATTGCGTGGTCAGACGTCGGATCGGACGGTTTCGTCTTACATGTGTTTCGAGCTTGATTACAGTCACATCCTGCAGCAGGTGCACCAAGAATATGCATGACCTCCTCTGAGCACGTCGCCAGAGTGGAGGCTGACTGGGATGTAGCAAGAGCTTTGGACAATTCTATGTTGTCCTGATGAGAAGGAAACGCAACGAGGTAGCCCCATCGAATTGGTACACTTTGACCACAAACATTTCCTCTCCTCAGAACGAAGTTGAATTGGCCAAAACCCTGATGCGTGCTCCAAGCGAACCTTTTAGAGTTTCGGAAAGCGTAGCTAGCACGAGCAAAAGCAAACACGCAGAAAGAAAAAAAACAGTTCCGAGTAAAAAAACGACTCACCCGTCGCAGAATGTCCGGGTAGTGTTCCCGAAGCACGGCAAACGTTTTTCCGGTGATGGCAACATGGGGGTGGTTGGGTTTTATGGAAATGACTGTTACTCCCTGAAAGAAAATTAACAATCACAATATTAGGGAGTTTTAGAATAACATACGCAATTTTAGCGCACGCTACTGCTAAATTTAGCGCTTGCGTTAGCGCATGCTACATAAGAGAGTTTTAGAATAGTGTTTCTCCGCCGCGACCGCTGGCCGCGACGCAAAAGCCCAAGCATCTTGCGCTTGCAACGCCGCCAAGATAGTCGCAATTTTAGGGGTGAAGCTTCTTACGGTCTAGCCTTGCCCGTCCAGCGTCCGTGTTCACATCGATCTTGCTGGTACTTGTGATCGTGCTCGTGAGCTCACGTGCTCATGTGCTCACAAGCACGTGAGCATGGGCTTACGTGCTTGTGTAAACAAGAAATGATGAAAAAAAAAAAAATGACTGCATCTCCACGTGGTGAATGATGTTGATTGGGGCGAAGCTCTGGTGGTGCTTGTCTGCGTAGACGCTGAGCCAGAGCATGCCGAGCCTTTCGTTCGTTTTCATCCATGACAGAAAGAGAATGTGTGGTATGGAACGTGGTTATATACGCATTTGAGCATTTAACGCAGGGCCCTCTCGTCTATAAACGTTGAGCCAATGCATGCAAAGTTTATTGTGATTATATACACATTTGACCGCAGCGCCCTCTCCTGTATAAACGTTGAGCGGCTACATGCAACGTTTCATCCATGAAATCCCCAGCTCTTGAGTTACTACCACATCTCAGAGCCCCCTACTCGTCCCGCAGTCGTGGCCGAGTGGTTAAGGCAATGGACTAGAAATCCATTGGGGTCTCCCTGCACAGGTTCGAATCCTGTCAACTGCGCAAACATTTTTTCTTTTTATGTGAGCACGGACGCCGGCCGGACGAACGGACAAGGCTAGACCCTAAGGAGCTTCACCCCTAATAAAATGAAGTGGCCTTTTTTAAGGATTGTTAATCCCGTGCTCCACGCACTTTATTAATAAAATACCATCTTTACTGATTTTTATTTTGCTATGGTGACCTCAAAACTCGGAAGTTTTGCAAATAAATCTTAATTTACAAAAATGTTACCAGCAACTGTGTAACCCTACTGATGTAGTAACATTAGAACCGCTATGTTCTCCTCGTTAAAAGTAACACCGCTATGTTCTTTTCGTTAGAAAAAAGAAATGTCCACAGGAAATTAGAAAACTCAACCAGGCTCAACAAGCGAGCGAGTGGGCGGACAAAAGAAGTGACAAAGAGCGATGCTGGGCAAGTGGGAAAGCGACTCGGGGATGGGCAATGACTCGAAATATTACAGTATTCGAATATTCGCACACGCTTACTATGTATGATTTTGTATGCTACGTATGCTTATGCGTTGCCTGCTAGGGCTATGCATGCTTTATGTTGCCCCGACCTGCATGTAACGGCTTTTCGTTACACTAGAACATAAAGCTTGTAACGAGAAATCCAGTCCATAAACACATCTTGTGTTAAAATGTATGTTCTGAGCCGCCTCAATTCCCTGTGTGCCACACCACTGCGCTCAGCGGAGCAAATAACTTCGAAGGCAGTGGGTTTCGCCGACTCACGGGGGGCGTCAAGAGGCTGTCAAAGGAGCCCTTGGAGCGAGGAGCCTCTGAAGACTGCCAGCTGAGCACGGGGATCGAGTCGGTTGAGTCTGTGCTCGAAGACAGAATGAGCACCTCCTGGTCCCGCTCTATCATCTCGCAGTCGCGTGCAACGCTCACCGCCGTCAGCATGTTGTCCCCTGCAGAGAACGGGGGACGTCACCGAGAGAAGCTGACTTTGTCCAGCCGATTTCCAGCTAAGTTTGCAGAGAACTTCTTTCAGATCATTCATAACTTGTTTGTGCAGAGTTTAAGGATCCTGGTAGTCACTGCATATTTGCATAAAATTTTGTCCACATTTTCGAAATAGTGGATCAGAAAAGTATGAAAAGCGAAGTTCAGGATTCAAAAGACCTAGCTAAAATATGTGCTTGTTGTTGCGCGAAGAGGACTTAATGGACTCCCAGGAAATAGCCTACACAAAATCTTGCATAGCTAATTTTCGGTTTATAGAGAAAACAACAGTTTTAGATCAAACTCGTTGGCCAAAGGTAAATGCAGCACCTTCCCCCTCCACCCTTTTATCATGCTCCTTGCCGCCAGATGAAAGGAAGAAAAATCTCTCAGAATATTGAGGGGTGCTAAAAAGGTAACATCACAAAAAGAAAACCAGAAATAAGAGTTGAAAAAACTGTTCCAGGGTAATATTAGGTTTCTTGCTGAACTTAAGGGGAGGCACTCCCTTGGAGGGTCTACTTTTTAAGTATTTGTGCCAGGTCAATGAAATTTTTAGGGTATGTTAAACATCAAAACTTAGGAGGCTACACCAACTTTCAACCCAAAAGGTTTATTTTTTGACAAGTTACAGCCTTATTCGTTGAAAAAAATGTACACGTAGCAGTGCCAAAGGAAAAAAACTATCGTTTCAAAATATGAATAAAAAGGCACAATTTCTTTGTTGGGATATAACGCTGAATGACTAAAATAATCGGTAGTAGGCTTGAAATAATTTTTAAGGCCATATTTCACGTAAAAATTAACTTCCAATAATGGTATGAATTTTTAATTTTTTTCTTGTTTCACGAACGTCAACATTTTTGTGTGAAGAAATAACAATTCGCAAAAAGTAAGCACATAGCCGAGTTCTCCAGTAAATTTCATGCCAAAAAAGCCATACATTAGACTTGGGGGCGCTTAACTCATCGAACGATAGTTTTAGAGCTGTGAAAAAATGGTGAAAACATGAAGCTGAGAAAAACGGGTTTGAAAGTTCGAACAGTATTTTAGTTTAGATGGGGCTTGCCATTTCATCTAAAATGCTCCAGGAGCATATGTCACTCCTTCCTCTGCACGGTCCCTCTGTGCCTTGGCCACAGCTTCCATCTTCCTTTTTTTGTGGGACATCTTGGAGGACACGAGCGCTTTCACTTGGGCCTTCACAACCTTCATCTTGGTGGCCCTCTCTCCTTATGACGCTTGGTAGCTCCCTGGCTGTATGCCCATTTCCAACAGAGCTTCCTGATTCGCTAGGACGAGCCACGTGACGTGGCTCGTCCTAGCGAATCAGAGCTCTTGTTTCGCCAGCTTGACCAATAAGAGCGTGCACAGCTATGTTTTCTACGGGGTTTCACAGTCTGCGAGCACGATATCGCGAACAATGCTGTGAACAGAACGAAAGAGGGCGAGACGCTCATTCCAACAAGGGGGGCCTGTCCATGCTAGTCCTAAGAAACGCAGAGGAAGCGCGCTTTGAAAATGGCACATTTTCGTAATCGGCCGCGTCGTTGGCGCGCACGTGCAGCCGCCAGCACTTCGAAAATAATTTATTTCGGAGTAAATACTTTACTTACAGGAATAAAGTTTTTGGGCAGCATTCTTTATGAGCTGTAAAAGCTGGTCAGCCTATTTTCCAAAAATGTGACTTTTTTGAAAAAATCGCGATTCCTAGGCCGTGCCTCCCCTTAAAATGCAAAAGGGCCATCCACAACATATATAAACGTGATTGGGGCACTAGAGTGGATTTTGAGATCTTCTTTTTATGGCACGAATGCAATCCATTGGGGGGGGGGGGGGGGGGGGGGGGGGGGGCACCCTAACCAACCTAGGAAACCCAAAATTATCATCACGCGTGAACTTTCTAACCTCTGAAAACGCTACCAAACATCGTGACACGTCCCTTTTCTTATATATCTCGGTGAAAGGGCATGTTGCGGTGTTTGGTCTTGTTTAGAATAGAGGAGAGAAAGCCATGCATGGTTGTAATTTTGTTTTCTTTTATGAGTCTGAGTCACAAAAAAGAGGATCTCGAAATTCACTTTAGCGCCCTTTTAAGAGTGCAGGACAAGCACCTCCCCACAAAGCCCTCCCTTCTTGCCACTTTAACAGAACAAACAGTGGAAAAGATGCAAGTCCCTCCTCACCTCCTCTCCAGCACTCGTTCTGTAAAGTGGAAAGAGTGAAGGGCTTTGTGGGAGAAACTACTTCTGCACTCTTAACCTGTCACCGTCTATAGAAATACTTCACAATCCCGCAGGTTGCCCCAAACTCGCTGGAGCTGCCCACTACGCTTCCAAAACACATCTTACTGCACCAAACCCCAGACCGACAGGCAGGGAAACGAAGGCACCACAGTTGGCTGCTCCCAGCACAACTGGCGACCACGAGGAGTAACTCTCCCAAGCAGCACCTGCCACCGAACGGTTAGAAAAGAGCACAGTGTCACGGTTTGCTACAATACAGCGACACTTCGGTTCGAGATCAAGCTTAATGAATGAAACCATATGACTCACTAGCTGCAAGGATTCCGCGCTGAATTCAGACACACAAGTTGAGGATATGCAGGAAGTCCTTTCCACACTCATTACCACCAGGCAAACTTCCTCCGTGATGCACTAACAGTCCCCGCCGAGGCAAACGGTGTGCCAACGTTGCGTAACTCATTTTGGTTACCGCCTTTCCTAGTTAGTCTGCGCAGCCTCCGTGATGGACTAACAGTCCCCGCCGAGGCAAACGGTGTGCCAACGTCGCGTAACTCATTTTGGTTACCGCCTTTCCTAGTTAGTCAGCGCAGCAATCCCATACCGCGGCTGCTACGAGGCAGTGTTGATGCGATGCATTCTTAAATTGTCTGTCCAGCCAAGCTTTTTGCTACGAACAAACTCGCCTTGGAACCGCCTGACTGAAGGGGAAAAGCCACAATATCACATCCCCATCACCATCATCAGCATTGCTACAATGCCTGGAACAAACTTTCAACCCATGTGTTTAGCGTTCTATACCACCAAAGCATTAAAGGTGGCCCGGAAATGGAACCGAATTGAGTCGCACGAGTCGGCGTGTCGTGCAGTCAGATGTCACGATCTCGGCGGTTGGTCGTAGAAACGTTGGCGAAAAAGGCAAGTGGATGAGAGGTTCGCCATCGTTGCAGCATCCTAATTCGTGTCTGCTTTGATTTTCATCAACTGCCTCACCGCCCACATGGCCCCTCTAGTGAATCAGATGACCCACCGGTGACCATGACGGCCCGCACGTCGGCCCTCCGCAGGGTGCGGATGACGGCCGTGGTCTCGGGCTTGAGCCGGTTCTCCATGACCAGGAGCCCGACAAAGGTGAGACCGCACTCGAGCTCCTCCCGGGGCAGCCGGTGCACCTTGGCAAGGCCAGCCGTCAGGGGCCGGTGGGCCAGGGCCAGCACCCGGTGGCCTTGCTGCGTGTACCATGTCAATGTGGCCCCGAAGTCTGGAGGCACTGCGTTCCAGAAGGAGGGTGCAGAAACATCCGAGTCATTGCGTGTTCTCTTCGGAGCAGTCCACAAGCGGGGTAGGACATTTTCGGGTTTTAAAGTCCGCTTCTGAAAAATCAGGGAGCAATCGCGCTTTTCTTTGCACAACCACAGTGGCACTGAGCATGACATTTCATGTGCCTAGACTCTAGCAAAGATCAGGTTTTCAGGAACAGGCACGTTCTAGGAACTATTGACGTAATAACTGGCAACCATCAGGTGTACACGTGAAGGTGCCATTGTTTGTAGTACTAATAAAAAAAAAAAGCATGCATGACCCACATATCTACCTGTACGTTCAGGCCAAGCTCACGGCCGGCCCGAAAGTACAAAGAGACAGAGCCAGATAAAGGAGTAGGGGCTACCGACCTCTCGAGTCATGTGTGCCTCTTTTATTAGTACAAACGGTGGCACCCTCATGTGTATGTGTGACTGTTGCCAGCTATCTCAATCATTCGCCAGGTTCCCTCCACAAATCCCAATGGCTCCTGCAATGCTTTGCTCAAGTTTCTCTATGTTTCCCCCAACTTATCCGAGTCAACCAAGTGCTCGGGCAATTCCAAATTCCCCACGTCAGTAGGCACCACGTGCAAGACAATTTGTCGCGCAGGAATGAGTGCAGTACAAATAATTTGGTTCAGTCGTCCCAATTGTGCTCTGCATTTGCTCGTTTAGACCTCAATCTGTGAGAAAAGTGCTGGAACATTCCAAACTAGGAGATTATGAGGCAAAGAAGAGAAGTGCATCCTTTCAGAGACCTCGTATGCAGTGTATACTCACCAGACTCTGGCTTGGAGAGGGATGCAATTGTCTCCGGGGCACCCTTACAGAACACGTCGAAGTGAGTTGAGCCCAGACGCCTTGTGACTACGCTCATGCGCTGCAGCCCCGATGAAAATGGCAGCTCCCGCACTATGCCCACCTCATGGGAAGTCACCTGAAAGAAGCATCAGGTCCTTTCATACCCTCTCGTCCAATCACAACCGAGACTAGACTGCGATTGAGTGCAATCCCTTCCCAGCAAAAAGGAACAGAGTTGTATTTTTTCGAGAAAACTCGACACTCCCTCGGGGTCTAACATCAAAATTTTGTGGTCGCAGACAAGCTAAAGAATCGAGCATTTGTTGTTACAGTGAAGCTGTTATGCGCTAGGATCTGGGAAAAAATGTGTCCGCAGATGTTGACTCGAAACTCCCCACTGGTCATGGCAAGCATGAATAAATAAAAATAAAACGAGGGGGCAACCAGTGCGAGTCAGCCTTCCTTGGCATTATTATATAGTGAGGTCTTGATTCCTTGTTATCATCTCTAGGCATCGTCCGAGAAGTCATCCTAGGCATCGTCCTTGAGGTCGTCCTATAGTCCTCTAGGTTGTCCTAGAAGTCGTCCTATAGGCGTTGTCCTCGAGGTCGTCCTAGAGGTCGTCCTAGAATTCATCCTGGAGGTTGTCCTTGAGGTCGTCTTAGACGTCGTCCTCAAAGTCGTCCTAGACGTCGGCCTCGAAGTTGTCCTAGAATTCATCTTTGAGGTCGTCCTTGAGGTCGTCCTAGACGTCATCCTTGAGGTCGTCCTAAAAGTCATCCTTGAAGTTGTCCTAGACATCATCCTAGACGTCTTAAAAATAACAGCTTCACTGGTCCTCCAACTTCACATGAAGTAGAAAAGCTCTACAATTTTTTATTCCTTTTTTTCAATGCTTGATGTACCCGAACGACCTTAGTTTTCAAATGACGTAGTACCATGTGGCCCAAAACTTGGCTCTCACTGAAAGAGCACTTAAGGGGAGACACCCCCTGGGAGGGCCAATTTTTGAACCCTTGGCTTAAATGAATTGAAATTTACAGGGTAGGCTGGTGGTCATGCTAGAGGGTGCATAACAAAATTTTAGGTCTGTCGGTTAATTGGGAAGGAAATTAGGGCAGCTTCTATCAGCAACACCCCTACACTGTTTAGTTAATCTATCGTCAGAAAACTATCCCAATACTAAAGATTTTTATTCGCTAGGTATGTATCAGAATGCCTAAAGGGTGCACCTATGGAAAGGTTTTTGTAAAATGTAAATGATTTCTATCAATTTTCTCTTCTGCGAATTTGGTCAACTTTTTGGTCTTCTGTGACTCCGACAAAATGTCAACATTTTTTATAAAAGACATCCATAAAGTGAAAAACAAACTCCATAGGCGCATTCCTTATTAAATTTCAGTCAGGAAAAGTGAAGAATGAGCCTTGCTTGTATTTCCACTCTCAAACGATAGATTGACTAAAATGGAATTTATACAAAAAAGTGGAATGGAGAAAAATGTGTTCAAAGTGCTTCAAACCCTACCTTTCCTTTAGCTTTGGTGGACAGAAAATTATTTATAAAAAATTAACTATGCAGTGTAAACTAGTGAAAATTTCTGGGAATACTCTCTGGGTGTAGATGGATGTAAATATGTAATTTTTCAAAATCAACGTTTTTTGAAGAATCTTTTTTTCTCCGGGTAGTGTCCCCCCTTAAAACCTACAGTCCAGAAAGAACTAGACAATTACCGTAATTGCACGCCGTCTTTAGAGCATCTAAAGAGCACAAATCATCTAGTTTTCTTTCTAAGACTTGGAGAGAAAGAATCACCCACTTTCAACGTAGAAATCGGAAAGCATGTGTTTGCACTATGGTTGCGATTACTGTGCAAACATCCCATAGTCGTCACAGCCAATGACATACAAAACGCAAAAATTAAAGAGTTGCCAGCTCACCTCAGGTTCGCCGGATGAAAAGACAATGTTTTGAGAAGAGGCTGTTGTTACGGAGGCCTCCTTCGAGGTCTTGGGACGAACAACCGTCGGAGCAATCACGTCGTACTTGGCATTGTCGTCAATGTCTGGCTCCTCTAGGACCTGCAACAATATAAGTCGCTAAGTTCGCGAAACTAGGTACGATAAAATTAATTATTCCGGCGCAACCATGTGAACGTAGGTACTGCTTGCACGTTACAGAAAGCAATTGTACGTTCTGCTCTGCTTGTATGCTAGTACACAAGCAGGTGGCCGTGATTTTTAGTCAAATGTCGCACAAAAGAGAATTTCTTGCAACCTGGGTTGAGCACCTAGGCCGTGGTTGCACTGCAAACTTTGGTTTAATTCTAGGTTAAAAGCTCCTATTACAACATGGGCTCCTTTCCTGCTTAACCTCAGTGCTTTTATAACCTCTTTTCTTGATCAGGCTCGCCTCAATTTCAAAGCAACCATCAAATAAAATTTCTGGCACTTTTTTATATATGCAGAACCTTAGGTGGGATTCAAGCAAGGACAGTTTCTCCTGGCACCACAACGCAAAAACTGTTGCTTTTTATGAGGCACTCGAATGCCGTAGCTATACTCTGTGTCACTAGTTGCATGCAGTACAGGCGAAGGCAACGCCAGGCGAGGGGGGATAGGGCTAGCACTAGGAAGGCTGGGCAGGAAGAAAGAAACCTCCTCTCCTCTCTAACTTTCCGGGTGCTCTCCCTTTCTCCCCCTTTCCTTCATTGCCCTCCTCTTTCGTCCCGCGTTCCTTGTGCTTGCCCTTTCTCTCTTCGCATGGCGCTGCCTTTGACTGCACTGCACGCAACTAGTGACACGGAGTATAGTGCTGCCCGCAATTTCCGCACTTGATTGTCTACTTCTCAACCGAGTTTTAGCAATCCTGGAATTGCAGAGAAACCTACTCCATCTAACGAGCTTAGTCTTGCCAGCTTTTGCAAGGCTGCTTCCCACAGACCCGCATAACAAAAGTCGGCAGCTCCAAAAGCGTGCAGCGAACACCGATCCTTGGGTCTGTGTATGCAAGCTCTGCATCTCTGCCGTGCAGCTCGTCTAGTGGGAGACCGCCGACTCACCCAGTTGGTTGCCTCAAACATCTTGAGGTCGAGGGGATCCCCAGAGAGCTGCCGGTCGATGACTGTGATGGAGTGACATGTGGCCATGCCTCGCAGCAGGAGAGATTCTAGGGGAAGAGTCCATGGCTCGTTTAGCTGCTCCTGGAACCTGGCACGGAGAAATAAAGAAGACTCGCTTTCAGAATGAGCAACCAGATACAGATCCTAAGCTAGAGCACGAGTTCAGGCTGGATTCCAAGGAACCCAGGTTCCCCAGAGTTACCTAGGGGTTCCCCAAAGTTCCCTTGGGGTTTCCCCTAAGTTCCCTAGGGGTTCTCCAGAGTTCCCTAAGGCCTCCCCAAAGTACCTTCATGGGTTCCCCGAGCTCCCAAATTTCCTCGGCTGTCTCTTGTCCCAAGCAAAGAGTTCTTTCAGTTTAAGCATTTATTTTAGTAAATTTAAGCCACCCACTAATGCATAACTATGAGTCAAATGACTCCATAGCTTATGCATTGCCATTTACAAGTTCTCCACATTGAGAAGCATTGAATGGAAATGTTGAGGCAAAGAGTTGTCGCCTTTCTGCCATTTGGTCTTATTTTGTCGCATATATTTCCAAGACGTTTCGGTGGTCTCAAAATCCTAACCGAAGGTACTCTACAGAGGTTCTTTGTCGGACGACAAGCCCTTGTCCTTTGAATTCCATTCCGAGAGGCATTGAAAGTCCAAGTCGGAAGAGCCATTGCCCCCATTCGTTGCGACTGCTGCCCTTGCCGACACGCACGCGAGACCCGCTGCAAGGCAGGAAGTCTTGCGTGTGAAAACGTAAAATGCCGTAAAACGCTGAGCAAGCACCCACATAAAACTGGGAGGTGACCTAAAGAACGGGGGATAATTACTCGCATACTATCTGTACCCCGCTCGTTAGTCTTTAACAAGGACGCGAAAACTACGGCTCCACTGCTTTGTTATCCGGGAGGTGTGGGTTTGAGCAACACAGCCTGGGAGACAAGGCCGTAGTGCTGTCCAGCATTGGCCTTGGCTGATGACACTACCTGATTCAGCACTACCGCCTTGTTATTTAGGAGGTGTGGGTTGGAAGCAGGAGGAGGGGGCCTACTCACTTTCCCCCGCTGGCGGGCACGACCCCCCAGAGGTCGAGCCCCTCCTCGGTCAGGGTGCCTGTCTTGTCGAAGCAGAAGCAGTTGATGCAGCCCGAGATGTTGATGGACCGTGGAGAGATGCAGTACACCAGGGCGCTGCGCAGCCGTGACTGGGCAAACACAATGCCCATCGTCATGGCCGCCGGCAGCGCGGGAGGGATCACGATGGTCACCACGTCCAGGCTGCGCACTATGATAGAGCCCGCCGCCACTCCCCGCATCATCTGCACGCACGAGGCCCCAGAGAGTCGGTCAGTCACACTCGGCATTCTCGCAATTGGTGCCGTGCACCGCCAAAAGCGTTGTAGTGGTTGGACTTCCAAGACTATCGAAAAATTCGCGTACGACGTCTCGAGTGTGACGAATTCTAGATTTATTGACGGAGATGAAAAGATTGTGAAACTGCGAACTTTGACAATGTCGGTATGAAGAAGCGACGACTTCGAGTCTCCCGAGTGCTTTTTATGCGTGCCGTTGAAATTGTCGCTGGCAATTGATAATCCTGGTCGCGACGTTGCAGATGGCAACCGTAAAACGCCTCGTCGCCGATAGTCACTCGTGAGGTGGAAAACGGCAGGGAGGAGTTTCACCTCTCCTACTTCCAGCACGAGCTTTCCATCTTCAATAATGCTTCGGCGTCTCGTGCACCTCGAGCGCACACGTGCTGCGAAAGCATGGTGAAAGGCAGCGAAAGCACAATAGAAGGCATCGAGCGTACGCTAGAGGCTGGGCGTTCGAAAGACGCGCCTCGTTGTTCTCACTCTGTCGTCGGTGACTAGAGCACTGCTACAGTCACCAAGAGGATGAGATTGGCGGAGAGGTCCTTCAGTTGTCCCACTGGGTTCTGGGCACGTAAAATGTCTCACTCGCCGTGGAATTTTTGGTACGAGAATGTCATCTCATGTTTGTGATCTGTTAGACTATAAACAGCGCAAAAATGATTAGAGTATAGTTTTCCCTAATGTTTACTTTGAGGTTGTATGGGATCTCGAATACGATTGTGCAGACATTCCAATTGTAGTTTCGATTAATATGCTATTCGATATTCGTTCGAGATGAACTGCGATATTCATATTTTCCTAAAGGTTGATCACGGTGGGTTAACCCCGCTGCACACGCTTCTACAGAGCGCGGGTGCACTGCAGAGAAGCAACACGCGTGGAGGTGAGCGCCGCAGGGGTTGCTTCTCTGCTGTGCACCTGTGCTCGACAAGAAGCATGCTCAATGGGGCTAGCCTGCCGCGATAGATGCTGTGAAAAGTACAAATACTGCAGTTGCGTGGTTAAGAGGAAAGCACACTTTCAAAGCGGGATGGCACGCATGCAGCTGGTGTATTGAAAAAAAGACACACACTTTGTGGATGTTGATATCTACACTACGCTAAAACTTCCAAAGTTAAACTGACTATTACACGAGAGAATAGTATGTTAGGCTGAGATTTGCTGACAACTTGCATTCATCATTCATGAATGTCTTTTTTTTTTTCTCTTTTCTCAAGTTTGAGATTTAAGAGAGGATATTTGCATATATACATTCCTCCTGATTAGGCACAGCTGGACATGTCTATAGGTTCAGTTTTATGTCAAATGTGTCATTTACTTGCTATCCCAAGTAGAGAAACTATTCAATATTTGATTAAAAATATTTGGCCGAAACCACTAGTATTCGATTTGAACTAAAAATGCACTTTTTGCACACAACTACCATCAAACAAGATTGGCAATATTATCGGAGATGATTGGTGCGATGGATATTAATACACACTCTTTGAAAATGTATGTTCATTAAAGAAACTGCCAAATATTTTGTAATTGACACCCTGTCGGCACAATTTAAGGTCAGAACTCAGGTCCTACCTTGAGGACAACCGTGTAGATGACCCCGATGCTTGCCAGAGAGGCCAGAAAGAGAAGGAAGTTCTTGATGTGACGGTTAAACTTGAAATCCACGGGCTTGGGGAACATGATGGAGCGCACCAGCTCTCCCTTGGCCGTCAGGAATCCTGGTTCAGTTGGGAAACGTGAAAAGAAAGCTCAGAGACGCAGCTCACATGCAGAGTGATGCAGTCAGCACAAATGTTCCATGTCTGGTTACCTGCGTCCAGCCTGCAAACCTGCTGAAATGTCTGAACCAACTCATGAACCGAGAGTCTCTGTATGCACGAGGGCTCAAATTTTCCAATGTCTATGCACAGGTACACTTCACAGCACAGTCAGCACAAACATGACATTGATAAATTTCTAGATTTTAATCAAATGGGTTGTTGACGATCATCAGATGCTAGTGCGTAGATGGAGGCCCGAATGAGCCCTTTCCACCATATTAGTAGTCATAAAGGGAAACTCCGCTTCATTCTCGGTTGTTAGCAAACACTGCGACTCTCTTTAGTATCATCTAGAGAGACCGAATGTCAAATATTATAACGTAAGACCACCTAAAAGATCTATAAACCGGCGGACAAAAACTGAGACGCGCGAAGTCACCAAAATCCGCTAATTTAGCGGGCGACGTGCGGCGCAGCCAACGTTGTATTTCCGTTGTGGCTGACGTCTGTTGCATACGCAGTTTTTTTCTTGGTATTTTCTTTTTCAGGGAGAGCTTACAAGGGTGGCGCTACGGACGCGCTCCACGTCTGAGCAAGCAAAGAAGCGAGACAGACAAAGAAAAAAAAAATGAACAAGAGAAACAAAAAGAGGGAGAGAGAGTTGTACGGGATGAGTTTCGCTGACATACGTGCCAACTGATGCCAACAGACTAACTGCAAATACTATTTGATAACCGCCTGGGTTGCCGCCTACATAGCCTGCTTCGTCGCTGCTTGCGTTGCCTGTTCGCCGCCGCCAGTGACTTTAGGCCCGCCCTCCCTCCTCCCTCCTCGCCCTTCCCCTCGCATCCGCGTCCGTTCTGGGTTACCGCTGGTAGATCACGTGACCCATTGTATTCCACGTGGGTGCGTATGCAACTGACGTTGAGGATAATGTTGCCCGGCTGTGCCGAAGTTTCAGTTTCGGTTTGCGATTATGGTAAATAACAAATCACGCGAAAAATATTTTGCTTTTAATGAGACAAACGGTCTAGGGTTGTTTTGAAGTACTTTTCACGTTTATATCACCCACTATCTCAAAATTTCCGAAATCGAGCGGAGTTGCCCTTTAAGACACAAGACGTCAGAAATTCGTGGTCGTTTGTTCGTGCTTATAATGTCACACTCTAACTGTGCTCTTTCATTAAGTTTCACTTTTAATGTAGATGCATATATTTTAAAGGGCCTGTGAGATAAAAAAATGTCTTTTTAAAAGTCTGGTTGGGACACACGTAACAAAAAATTAATTGTACATGGAAAAAAAATTTTTTAGAGCAATACTGATGGCGCAAGAAGCGATTTCATCGGTAGTCACCTCCTTTCCACTTGTTTTCTCTCTCGGAATTTCGGGCGTGTAGAGGAGGGGTGGGTCGGCTTTGTCTTCACGTTGAGGTGGAAAGGGTGAACGACCGAGATGGTCATTCTAGAATGACCTATGACGTCATGAACATTGCGCGCAGAATTTCAAATAAATGTCACCGTCAATATTGCCCTAAAAAAACTTTCTTAACATAAAATATATTTCTTGACATGTGCGTCCCAACCAAACTGTATAAAATAAACTTCTTTTTCTTTTAGAGGTGAAGCTCCTGTTTAGCCTTGTCCGTCCAGCATCCGTGCTCACATCAATTTTGCTGGTGCTCGTGAGCTCACGTGCTCGTATAAAAAAAAAAAAAAAAAAAAAAGATTAAAAAAAAAAAAAGTTGCACAGTCGACAGGATTTGAACCTGTGTGGGGATACACCAATGGATTTCTAGTCCATCGCCTTAACCACTCGGCCACGACTGCAAGACGAGTAGGGGGCTCTGAGATGTGGTAGTAACTCAAGAGCCGGGGATGTCTTGGATGAAACGTTGCATCTAGCCGCTCAACGTTTGTACAGAAGAGGGCGCTGCGGTCAAATGCGTATACAACCGCAATAAACTTTGCATGCATTGGCTTAACGTTTATAGACGAGAGGGCGCTGCGGTAAAATGCTCAAACGCGTATATAAACACGTTCCATACCACAGATTCTCTTTCTGACATGAATGAAAACGAACGAAAGGCTCGGCATGCTGCGGTTCAGCGTCTACGCAGACAAGCACCACCAGAGCTTCGCCCCAATCAACATCATTCACCACGTGGAGGTGCAGTCAATTTTCTTTTAAGGGGCCTTTCAAGTGCTCACTCAACGTTAGAGTGTGTTCACTTTCACACTTGCTTCTTGGCAACTAAATGTGAAGCATGTAGAGAAACACAACATTAGAGTTGGACAGATCACAAATGCAACCACAATATCATATGCAGTTGGCTATTTCAAATGTGCTTAGCAGAGTAAAAGGCAAACATATACCATATTTACTCACATAATGAACACACTTTTTTCCCAAAGAATTGACACACAGTTGGGGGGGGGGGGGGGGGGGGGCGTTTATTATGCGGAGTAAAATTGTTGCATTTACACAGTTCGTACAAATGTAATTTGAGGTGCCAATATGATATGACATGGCAGGATAATGTGGCACGTCTCCACTGAAAGAGGCGGACCCATGGCTGGTCTGGGGTGCGCCACCGTAACCACGCTCTATAAATTGCAAACCTTTTTAGGACGCTTTTGGCGTGCCTTTTGTCGAAGCAAAAGCGCCCTACAAAGCTCACTGGGCACAAAGAGCGATGCGACCGTTCTTAGGCCTAACCATTTTCACAATATAGCTGTCCGAAAGCGGATCACAGACGACGGCGTGTCTGTTGACATCAATGCATCCGGTGGACAGAGCGCGTTTGAGGCTGGGCAATCCCTTGTGAGCGCTGCTCGGTTTCACAGTTGATCACTCCTGCAACCACGCAATTGCAGCCATTACGAGAGCGGCTTGGCTTGGCTTGGCTCGGCCTGGCCGCTCGTCGGCAAACTAAAATTGGCTTCAAGATTCGCAGAGCCTAAAACTAAAAGTGTGTTCGTTATGCGAGAAAAAGAAAAAAAGTCAAAATAATGATGCATGTTTTGGGGAGTGCGTTCATTATACGAGTAAAAACGGTAGTTCACACTTTTAACTTTCCCTCACGTCCTCCTCCTCACCCTATCGGAAGCGCTTGATCCCTGCCCAAATGAGCACAAAGGGCCGTGTGCCCTCCTGTCAGTTTCTCCCTTCTCTACCCTCACAGCTGGGGAGACTGGGAAACAATTCTGCTTTGCTGATGCTAGAGTTTGTAAAATGAGCTTTTAAACCCTGGTTCAAACCCTGGTTCAAACCCAGCTAAGCTTCAAGGAGAGAAGAATGGTGCACACCTAAAGTCTAGATCACACATTTATGCCTGAATGCGCTCGAGTGTAGAGTTTTTTCGTGACCACATATGAGAGAACATGCTGGCACAGTCTATCAGGTAGTCCTGGAGGTCTTCCCACCTTCGTTTCACTATATTTTTACCATTTTTTAGGCATAATTTTTTTTACCGTGGGCTCGAAATATTTCAAAACAATGTCATAAGCGAATGCATTTTTCATAGACAGTGAGTAGATATGATCTCACAAATACTGCAAAGCATTCAGTCTAGTTCTACAGAGAGGGGAAGAGTTTTGGGGCTACCCAATAAACGAAGCCAGCGGGCCAGTGTTGTTCTTTCAATGTAGGCAGTCGCAAGGATATGCGACGCACTTGAACACACACAAACACTGTGAGCTTGTGTGTGAGCCTGCCTTAAGCTCTAGGCAAAAGAGAATGAAGGCAGCTTACCCGTGCGGACGACCAGTGCCTCGACGCTCTCGGTCCCGTAGTAGCGCGTCTGGATGATCCGGGTGCCGCAGAAAAGCGTGTGCCGTGCATGCTCCTTTGGGTGAAATGGCACATCCAGCGAGGGCTGGCTGACACCAGGGTTGGGGAGCGGGGTCTTCACCACGGGGACGCTCTCTCCTAAGGAGGAACGTGCAAACAAAAGGTCAGCAAAGTTCCCTCGCATGGCCACATATCAAGTGAATGGCTTAAAACAAATCAGAGAATTCGAGAAGTGCAGCATCCAGGCTAGGGTTCTGGAACTAAACCCGAGCCAAGTGATGCGACAAGATCGTTCTACTGCTTAGATGTAGCCCCCTAAGCCTATTTCCCCTTCAGCAGTTGCGAAAAGAGGCGGCCCAGTTTCTGCGATTAGAGAGAGCGAGCGAAAGATGTAGAGCAAGCATAGAGATGATAGAAGCAGAGAGATAACACAATGAAATGGTCATGATTGAAAGAGAGAAGCAAAATAAAACATGCAACTTTTAGAGGTGTGTGGCATCTGGTCCTTCAAATACTCAGCTGACATTCCCCAAACATTTTCCACTCAGGCAGCTTTTCCACCGTGAAGGTAGTACAAGTTATATTCCCGAGAGAAACACTAGAGAAACGATGAAGGAAGGCGCTCACCCGTGAGCATGCTCTCGTTGACGATGCAGTTGCCTGCTGTGAGCACTGCATCGCACTGCATCACGCAACCGTTGCGGGGCACCACCATTACGTCCCCGGGAACAAGGTGCTCCGACGGGACGTTCTCATAAACTGAAAGTAAAAAAAAGCAGGTAAGACCAGTAAAATACACTCACCAAAAACATTTTAACTCATATTCTTCGAGCCCTAAAGACAACCTTTGAGCGTAGTATGTCTGCCTCGATCTCCTTCCTCCTTCCCCCCATAGCAAAAGGGATTACACAAAAAGAATGATAATTTCACCCTGCAATAAAACAAAGTATGCTTTAGGACAGTGGTTTTCATATGGGGGTCCGCAGACCCTTTGGGGTCCCTGAAGGCCTCCTTAGGGTCCTAGTCGTCAACCATAAACCAAGCTGAGCAATAAACTTTTTTTTTTTATGCTGACTGTTTCACAAGGGTATATACTAGACCAAACCATGAGCGCCAAGTCAGTAGGGTTGATTATTCCCCTTTTCAGAGCTTCAAGGTGGCTTTGAAATTGAAAACATGATGGTGCTTTGAAGACGGGGACATAGGAAGGACAGACACCACAGAGCCCTAGCTTTCAACTGATTTAATCTCAACCAATCCGTGGCAGGGCCACGGATTGGTTGAGATGTGGTGCGGTGACGCAGTGTGTTTCTACGCTGAGTTTCTTGGATTAAATCAGCTGAAAGTTAGCGCTCTGTGGTGTCTGTCCTTCCTATGTCCCCGTCTTCAAAGCGCAATCATGTTTTCTAACGTACCATACCAACTTGCCCAACAATCAGCATTTGAAATTGACTTTTGTCATTGCAATCATCTAGTAACCCCCCTCCCCCACGGTGGATTGGATCCCCCATCACTTCTGCTGATCCAGAAGGGTTCCCCGAAACATAAGTGCACTTAGAGTATACTTTTAGTGCCTTTATTTATTCATTGTGTCCAGATATGGCCATAGTCCTGATACTGGCACAAACAAACATACACAAGAAAAAAATGCAAGCAAGTACTAGTATTATTAATGGTAAGGGTGCTGCAAATCCCGTGTAAATCAATATCGTATGTGCCTCATACAAGAAAGGAACTAGTACACATTTTTGACCAATAAAAAAAGAAAAAGCATGTCCCTCTTGCTTAAATGCAATTTCTATGTGGAACGCAAGTTTGCCTGCTTCTTCCACAGGGGTTGCGATGATGTCAGATCGCCGATCTTTTATTGGCCGATCGAAAAAAATTGTGGGTAGGCATCTAGCATTGAGGTCTACCCGCTACGCCCGCACGTCAGGGATTCTCGAATATGATCTCCTACGGGCCCCATCACTGCCTTGACCCGATTCCGACAGGAGTAGGGCAGCATTGGCCGTGGGCGTCGTGAGTAGCATTGGAAAATCAATGCTGCTCCCGCTGCTTCCTGGCCGCGTCGGTGCATCAACACTGGATGCGGCGCTCTGTACACTCTGCCCTGCCCTTCCCTTCACTTCGTCATCCGTTTGCTCCGTTTTCTTGTTTTCCGTTCGCCTCGGTGGAGGAGGGGGAGGGAATGCAAGGGTCTCTGTGTGCCTCCGTGTAGGCTTGCATGCTTTCGGCGGCTCGGCCTTCGTAAAAAACGTGGTCGACCGGCGAGAACACTTTAAATAATCAGGTTGCAAGTGCATGCATTTTGGTCGGGACCACATTGAACTTCGATAAAAAAAGATAATTCGAAAAAAGCAATTTCGTTATAACGAGAGACTACTGTATATTTTTAAAATAACTAGAAAGGTGCACAAGCATTACACCATCAAAAAGATTCTGAAATGCAAACAGTAAAGAAACAGATCCATTATTTGGGACATCTGCCGAGTCACCCGATTGTAAAATAGGCACCAAGATGGATGACTTCTATTTTCCTAGAAAAACACCGTTTTTGGTGACAAACTGAATAAATAAGTTAATATTGGTATAAAAGCTTCAGAAGAGCCTTTAAACTATAGACGCTGATATGTTATCAGACCCCAGACAAATATTTCTGTTTTAAACGTCCAACGTGCATCTTTCTACTATGAAGTGATCACTGCTGAAAGGAGCGAGAGTGTTATCCATCATTGCAAAAGCTGTCCGACTATGTAGCAACGGGTGAGGGTTTGCAGATTGTGCATCATTTAGGAGTGCACTTGAAAGGTACGACGAAAACAACTCGCAGGCTACAATGGGATCAAAGTAAAAACCAGTAATGTTTGACAACACAATGGACGTTGCTCCCTTTCCCATGCCCAGTGCACTGTGTTTTCTGCTTCTAGAAAATGTCTGGGCTTTCCCTTTAAAAAATATCACAAAAATAAAAAAAGAGAAGAGCAAGACAAATAGTTCCTGATTATGCATACATCTGTCAAGGATTAGGCTGACGCAATTTAAAACTTTAACATGACATTGTAGAGGGCCCGATATTTTGACAGGCTAGTGTCGGTGCAGTGACTTACCGTAAGATACTGAACCTGCACCCATGTCGCAATAAGACCCCCCCCCCCTACTTTTAAAGCATCTGATATATAAAAAGCAAAGGACATATCAAGTGCCCAATCCTGCAAACTTCTAAGCACACCGAGCTCACAGAGATGCTTTCCCACATTAGCCACATCTCCAAACATGGTGATGCAAAGTGCATGAGCCAGTGCAAAGCAGTGACACTTGATGGGAGAGCACCAGTGCTAACCCAAGAGCAGTGGTGCAGCTGCTTTAAGAATTAGCGATTCCTCCAGACACCTGAAGTGATCCTATGGCATCGGATCACATAAGAGCCAAGCGAGTGCCTACTATTGTACCATGCGCCCCTTCCGCTTCTATGCTCTCAGACTTGATGAGCGCCCATTATTTTGTGATTATCTCTAACTCTTGGGTGGGCGTCTGCTCGGTATTTTACGCTATTACACTCATATAAAATATACAACTGTTCAAAATAAGCACTAATAAAAAACAAAAATCTTATTTTTTTTTATTTTTTTAACAGTGGATATCTGCTGCTTTTGCCAAGAGAAGGAACAAAAAGTGCACTGAAGTCACTTACCACCCTTGCTACGCTTCACCATGACAACATCTGTAGCATGGACTGTACTACTCAAAGCTTTCTGGTTCTGTAAAATAGAGGACACCAGAATGAAACAACCCCCCAAGAAAGCTATTATTATTACAATGCCAGTGTAAAACCAAACATCAGAGGAACCTACAAAACATATTGAGTGGTCTAGAAAAAGTCTACTAAGAAAAAGTACTGAGCTAGATTTTTTATACCAGGCCAGTTGGTTTCCCAACAAAAACATAAGTGAAAAATACAAACCAAAAATTATGTAAGGGAATTCAATTACATATAGGCAGCTCAAAATAAAAGGCTATGTAAAAAAGACCTTTAATTTGAAAACATTTTTCCTCCAGTAAGCCAAAACAAGCAGCTAACGGTATGATTCGTGTTGGCTAATGCCAACACAAAAACTAAGGCATTACTTTTCCTGCTCCTATTTAATTTTCTTGCCATCCTTTGCAAGATTACGCCTGTCACTCCAAGCTTTGAGTTCCCAATTCTGGTTGCTTTATTTTCAAGGAATTGCCCTCCTAGCATCAACTCACCAATCTGATCTGGTAGACTCCGCTGACTAGTGACAATGCCGACATCGCAATAATGCACGAGGCATAGTAGTAATAGTTATCACTGAACCAGATTGCCATGCTGAACACTTGAAACACATAAAATGGCTCCAGCACCTGAAAAAAACAAGGAACAGGGGTCACAGGTTGCTCCTCGACACTGACTGGCACACATTTCGGCTAGGCTTTGCACAGTGATATTACATTTTCCGGCGTATAATGAGCACCCCAAGCCACATACCTACTAATCCCTACACACACACTCTGAACACTTTTAAATTTTCATTTTTGTAAGGTGCAAAAACAATTGGAACAGCCTTCCTTAAACTGGTGTTGACAGCTCAAGTGCCTCATTATTCGTTCAAAATCTTGCCCACTTCATTTTGCAGCAATGTCTTACTTGCTACAATTACATGAATAAATGTTACACTTCACTAAATAACTGCTCCTGTCTTTAAGAAAAATACAGAAAAAAATATAGTATATATACAGGGTATTTCATATAACTTGAGCAAGTGAATGTTTCTGAGGATGCTCTACAACTTTGTCATTAGAACTCTTGCTCTAAAATGAATATTTAAAATGTTAAATAATTAATCTTAATTAATTAATTAATTAGACAAAATACAAAAAAAAAAAAAAAAACCTGGCTTGCTTTAAACAATGAACAAACTTATATGTTTGGTTTTGTCTCCCTAAAATGCACCACAATATCTTTAAACCTTGGCTCAAGTTGCGTAGAATACCACATATATATACAGTATATATATATGTGTGTGTAGGTATAAGAGGTGCAGGAGTTTGTTTGGAGGCCTAGGTTAACACACGAGGAAGCCCTGCACAAATAGCATAAAAATATTACAAAGCCCATTTGAAAGCCCTCCTGTAGACATGCCTTGTGCTCAAAATGCAGGACTTTGTTGTCCAATACTCACAGAGAGCAACCCTGGTGCACATAAACAAGTAATGGTCACATGAGGTGCATGTTATATACCGGAAAATGTGGGTTAAGAGCAGCTAATGGCTTTTGCAAAAGTACAAGCTTACATAAATGAGAAAGCTTAAGTCAGGGAGAGATTGTAACAGATGCATGCTTTACATTCAAGCACATTTTTGGGACAGTTAAATGTGCAGATGCTTTAACAATAAAAATATTAAAATACTGTACGAGAGCAATAAATGACATACATCTATCATAAGTGTGCTTTATTAACAAGTCTCCAGCTAGTCGTAAAAACAAAGTTTATAAGACCAAGCTAAACTTTTTCACTGGAGTCTGCATTTCTATCAGCTTCCATTTGGTAAAGGCAAACAAAGAGAAGTGAAACAGTTAGGCTGTTATTAGCATACAGAAAAAAGTTTATGGAGACATATGGTTAATACATTACAAGCAGCCAATGCTTCACTAATCAAAAGTGCACATTATCTTTAAGGCTGCTGCCATTTTTGGATAATTACGCTCGTCCAAAAGCCTACTGCTCACGGTTTGAATCACAGTGCTTATCCAAAGAGAAGTGACATCAATCCAAGACTAACCTCGTGAAAGAGGATACGAAAGACTGACTGTATTTGGACACTAATTACATTATCCCCAAAAAGAACTCGTCTGAAAAAGTGAAGGAGCATTGTTTCAATCATATGAGCTCAAACACACATACACACATACAAAGAACACTTCGCAAAATCATGAAACAAAAAAATCTGAAAGGTTTGGAGGAAAGGGAAAGAGGAAATAGCAGACAATGCCAAGAGGTTTATGTGCATGCACATAAAATCATGCTTAAAATTAAAGATTCAAGTGCAGAGTTTAAAGAAAGCCAACCCATGTATTGTTTTCTCTTTCTTTCTCGTCAAAATGTATGGGCCAGTCACAACCTTCCCAGTTCTACAAGCAGATTCGAAACACTTAAAAATATGCCCCTTTCATACTTCTACACAGCAGCTGGCAATAACCTTCTCTTGAAAACCGTACAATGATTCTTCAAAGGCTTGATAACGGATTGTATGTTGCTTAAATTTAGCACACATTGCAAGCTTTCTACATATATTTCTTAAATAATTGCAGTGCATGTTGTGTAATGCCATAACGAGGCATTAAACTGCCCATGTCGGCCCGCCTTACGGAAATGAAGAAGACATTGCATCTTTGAGCAGGCAACCCTAGGAAAGACAATAATAGAGCCTGGATCGCCAATTAAATTGGCTCATCCGATAATCATCAGCATACTTTTTTTTTATGCTAAGATATGCCACTTCCTACAGTTCAATAAAGAATGTGCAAAAACGCAAGTTTTCTCATTTCTTCACTTGTTCACAGCGTATTTGACTAAACTGAAGAATCATTCCATGGTATTATTAACAGTGAAACAATACCGAGAGAGGCATACACTTCACCCATGCAATTCATTTTTTAGAGAACAGCAAAAATCTATATGAACTGTTCATTTGCACTCACTCTCAGCTGTGGTATTTATTTTTATGCAATGCTAACATACTGATACATCAGCTGTATCCCCCCCCAAAAGTGGTTACCTGGAAAGTTTATAATCATGTAGCTTATATTTGCTTAGCGACAATATACAAAAAAGGCCTGTTGTGAATAAAACATGCACAAATTATCAGGTAAAAGTAGCGTACTAGAGTGCGCAAAGAGTTAATGACACCTGTTGAATGTACTTAAATTCCATACAGTAGCATATATTTATGGTCCTTCGTTTTTGGGTTTTGTTTTTGTCAACGACTATTCATCTCTTGTTCCGATGATTGTGTGCCCATTGTCCTCCATGTGTCGTTCATGACTGCACTATTTCTTTTGTGTCCCCTAGTTTAGGGGTTCAAAGCTCCCAGAGTATCCAATGGGTTTGCCCATTTTCCTGTTGGGACCATCCGGCCTAACCTTGATTTTCTTCTATGTGCTTCTCCATTTAGGGTCGTAGTCTGAAATAATTTGAAGAATTTAAAAAAAATGTTTGGTCATCCCAGTGATATCCCACATTGCCGGTGATAGTTACGAAATTACAGAGGGTAAGCAAATTGGCGAAGGAAAGAAATACTTTTGGTTCTTAATTTCTAGGCCAGGTGGCGCAAGCTATTGTCAGATATAAAGGGTACAGCCGTTAGCATCCATCTATCCATTCAATAAAACAATGTCAAAAAGAGTAAAAAAAATCCTTGCTTAGAAAAGTTATGGACGTGGAAATAAACAAAACCCGAAAACGAAGGACCCTACACATAGTATTTAAAAGCAAAACTTTGGTAGCCCTGTCACCTAGTAACTCAATGTGCAGTTTTTGCAACCTGCAGTGGATTTCATACAGTACTAAAAAGAGATGCGGCTTTTTTTTATTTTATTTTTTTATTTCCAATTTTGAAAGTTTTTGGCCTATGGAGTGTAAAGCCCAGAAGACATAAGAGTCAGAAGCCAGGACTATGGTGTGTAATACTGATACGATCACTATAAACCAAGTGTTTCTTATGAACAACTCTTAACCTGCCACAGTATGTACGAATATAAGGGATGCTGTTGAACCTATGCTTCACACTAAAAATATTCCTCATAAAAAGAAAAAAAAAAAGCTATGTTGATCAATCTGAGTTCCATTAGTGGAGCTCCGACTCTCCACTGATTTGACTCGCATGAGAGCTCTCAGTTGCCTCGAATGGTCCACTGCAAGGCAATGCAGTGGATACCGCCAAGCAGTCCCTCAAAAGGTCCCACTGATACTTGCATGCCCATAAATCCAAACCAGCTCTTCTGAAGTAGATTAAAATGTCTCTACAGAAACATTTTACTCTCTTACATAGCATGCCTCCACACAGAACTCTTCCACGTGTATCATTGTATCATTACGGATATACCGTCTGTGAATCTGTCGCATCATTCCTTTACTCTTGGGGAAAATCTTAACGCGCTATACACCACTTCGTTTTACGACAGATCGCAGTGGACGCTGCAAGTCATCCCAGTCAATCCAGCGCCCTGTACGTATCATGAGACTCTGCACACTGCGCATCGCTGCACCCTCTCCTAAGGTCACGTGACCCTCAAACGACATGGGATTAGCTTCGGTGCCTCGTAGCATCATATGCGGTCCATCGTAAGGTGAAATAAGGTATAGACAGGTTTTAGGAGACGTCCAACAAGAAACAGGTTAACAAGCACTCACGACGTGGGTTGGCCTCTAAACCGACAACACCAGAAATGAAGAAAAAAAGAGAGACGAAAAGGCAGAGAGAGAGATGGAGAGAAAGGGATAGAAAGGGAGCGGAAAACATTTGACTGGCCAGCCCGGCCAGACAAAAAGAGAGAGCAGTGTTGCAACAAAAATGGTTGTACGCTACCTAACCAGTTGCTCCTGGAGGGAAATTCCTTTCTGCTGGTGGAAATAAGAACACGGCACATTTCTATCGAAACCCCTCAACCTCGTAAACACTTTGAGGTCGTGGTCCCAGAGGTAGCGGACCTTCTTGTTCTCGAAGAACACTAAAGACTCCGTCGTTTCGAAGGCTCCCTGAAAAAACAGAGCGGGAAGGGGCTGTGGGGCACTTGCTGCGGACGTGAACGCAACGTCCTGCTGCCCAAACGGATACCGTACGTTGGGTCGTGCGCCAAATGCTGCGAGGGAAACGCAACGAGGAACTCGGTAACTGACAGACTGGGCACCTTCTCTTGTCTGCACCTGGCTTAGTTAACACTGTCCAGCAGGTGAGGGCTACACCTTTACCAGTTTACGTGCAAGACTAATCTTACTCAACACCCGACCCCTCTTCGAGTCTTCTGACCGTTTATATTCTGGGCACGCAGATCTCCATAAACAGTAAAGTTTTCGTGCCACATGAAATAAAAGGTGCAAACTTTCCTTGACTGAGACAAGCGTCCTGGGCGCCATGCAATGGACATTATGCGAAACAAAAAGAGTAGAAATAACACATGCCTACATATATCTTACTTTTATGCTGTTTGTTTTGTAAGTACAGATTACAGTCTCGGAAGATGTGCCTCACTTTAGTTGTCTATTATTTCCCTACAACAGACGCTCAATCAGCAGATGCAGACATCTTTGCTTTTCCTATGGAACCGACCGCACAAGCAAAACTCAAAAGTGTGAGAGAACAAGGAAGGAGGAAATTCAGCTTACACCTGGCTTCAGGGTTACCAGCTCCTTCATTTCATTCGGTCCGTCGGGAGAAAAATCCTCCTGCCCCGTTACAGAGACCATGAGGGGAACACTGCAAAAGCGGCGAGAAATGGGCAAGGACACCTGTCGCTAAACAGGCCTACTAAACGCATGACGCACAACGGTTCTTGCATTTCTTTTTCTACGCCCGTAGCTCGACAAGTTGTTAGAGCACGACACTGCCACAGACACGTTGCAGTCACCAACAGAATGAGAAGGGCAGGCAAGTCGTTCAAATGCCCAGAGTACAGCGAGCACTTTGTGCCTTCCATCGCGCTCCAACGACACGCCGAAGCATTATTGAAAGTAATAGGAAGCTCGCGCAGGAAGCGGAGAGATCGAAGCTCCTCCCTGCCATTTACATCCGGCCAGTGACTAGAGTAGACCGTAGGAGAAGCGCCGTTTTAATGGAACGGGCAAATAGGAAGGCAAACTCACTTTACTTTTGAAGGCAAGATGGTTTGGACGGGCTCCACAAACAGCTGTTGGTACTGATCCTGGAAATGACAAGGGATTGAAAGAACGTAAGCAGCCGCTGCGGCTGGAGAAGAAACTCTGCATGCACACTGCTGTACACGTGTTTGCAAACAGTCGACCACTAATTCACCGGTGTCAGAAACTAGACTCTTCTAGAAGAAATCACATTACATAAAGAAAGGGAACCTTATCAGCAGGTAGTGACAGGAGAAGAGGTCAGCTGATTGCGGCACTGTTTACTAGTTCCACTGAAGGCTGGGATCCCGGTACAGGGTTATGTTTGAAGAAAACGATTGTGAGACAAGGTCCCATTTATCTTTAAAAGGCAGCCCACAACCTAGCTCTTCTAGAAGGAACCTCTTAGTTTACTGCTATCAAAAACAACTGCGAGGATAGCAAAGGAGAGGAAGATGGAACCAAGAGAGAAGGACATGGTTTCACACACTGTGCAGTCGGGGAAAAGGGGATCAAATTTTGGGGAGAGGAAGAGGGTGTGGGAAAGGAGGCAGCAAGGAGAAGTGGGAAGCACCAAGTCTACCCTGGACTTCGATTTCAAGAAATGGTGACAGGCATGCGTTTCAAGAACAATAAATTGCAATTACTGTGTTTTATATATGCTTGATCCCTCAGCAAAGCTGCATCTCCACAAACAACTTCCATATGGAAAGCAAATAGTTTTTTTTAGCTATATGTATGTTTATTTTGCCTCTAACACCTCAACGAAAATTGGGTACCATAAAGGGCTGCCCAAATGGGGACTTTAGAATGTGTGAAGCCACACAACTCCGCCGTAAGGCGTGCAGCAGTTTGCTTCCGTCCGTTTCTTTTCGCCGAGGGAGGAAAGCTTCACTCCGCAAACGTCCGTTTCTGTTCTTCAGGGACGCCTAAAGCACGCTCATCACGTGGGTCCGGGCAGTCACTCACACGATCTGTTGGCTGTCAGTGAAACACTTAAGGCCTCCGCTACCATGGCGATGGAGAGCCATGGTACAATAGATGGGCAGGCAACAGGCACACCACTGGCAGGTCACATGTGACGTCAAGTCTGACGAGCACCAACACTGACATCTGACAAAAGCAGAGGCAGAAAGCCGTGATGTTTGCCTGGTGGATGTCCAAACAGAGGACGGACCGCTGGACTTCAACTTTCACTTCATATGGCGGTGAGGTGTCACCTCACATGTTTCGAAGTATCCTGTTTGGACACTCGTCCCGCAGGCTGTATAAGCTTCCCTTCATCAACATGCCTGCATGGCATATGAAAGCCTATCAACATCATTTATGAAATGAAAGCAGCAAAAGATGAGGCACTGTTAGCATCCTGGCTGAGAAATGCTATTCGCACAGGGATATAATTGTTATCGGTACCTCACTATCCACCGGTTTCTTTCCATAAACGACAGCGATTGGCTGTTCCCCTGCTTTGTGGCAAAGCAGATAAATGGGTTTTGTTCATAGGAGGCTTGTACTATACACAGGGACAACTTTCTGTGACATTTCAGAGGTGAAAAGTACACATGCACAGCTCTGATCGGTACTCAAGGTCCACCCATAGCTCCGACTGCAAAGCCAAAGAAAGCTGTTCCCGAGTATTGCTGCAAAACCTTAGGGTAATTTCTGGCTGGGGTGGCAGCTCTTCAATGTGTGGGTGCCAGGAGCCACTCACCACAAGCAGCACCTTGGTGGCCTTGTGCAGCGGGCACCTGCGGTGGGTGCAATAGAGCATCCAGGCAGGGTGCCAGTGAAACAGGAGCCGCAGGAACCCTGCCGTCAGCAGCACCCCGCACCACGTCGCCAGGGTGCGCAGGTTGTCCGCACAGTACCCAACCACCTCCTGGGGGCAAGGAGAGGAAAACAAGGGTTTCACACGTCAAGGTTCAAGAAGCTCGACAGACAGGCGAAAGAATGCATCGAAGAACGGGACGACAAAAAACGCTTCGAAGGAGCTACAGGAATTTATATTTAATTTAATCTTAATTCAGACAAATCTGCCCAAATTATTGGAGCACAATTAGATAGTGATCACCTCCTGTGGCACCAACATAGCTCACTTACGTACATAGGCCTTCTGACATATAAGTGTCCTATAAGCTTATCATATTGCAGATGAATACTGCCACCCTTGAACACCAGTTAATTTTCCCTCTCTGCCTGGCATTTGCACTGGACGAGGGTCAATCAAATGAGCGAGGCACGGAGCATGCTTGTTGCTCGATCACAATGATGTTTGATGCAAAAGAGCACCTCAGGTCAGATAACTTAAAGTTGATACTGTTCCCCTCCCTAATCACAGACAAACGCAGACAAACAGCCAGTTGCTTAAAGGGGTACTCCGGCGATTTTTTTTAGCAACCCCAGCTAACTATATTTTTGAAATCGTCATCTTTTAGTCTATTTAGTATGCTATTTAGTATTGCGAAATTCAAAATAGTTATTGTGAAATTGGCAAATGAAAAGGATCCCAAAACCAAGATTCAAATATACCCACACTTTTCATTGCCATGCTGTCACGGGATGGCAAGCTTACGGTTCAGCAAGCTGTCCAAAAAACTATGCCGAGCATTTGTTTCGTGCTGCTGCGCGGGAGCTGGAGCGACCTTCCAAAGCATTCATTTGACACCCTGAAACTGTTTTTAATCAGTTGGGAAATAAGTCTACAGCCCAAATAGTGAACCCCTGCCTTCCCATGGTGTCACTTTTCCAATGTTGCCAGTAAAGCTTTTCACTTTGAAAAACACGATGAGGATCAAAATTGTAAATTCTATAACTCTGCGAAAAAAAGTTATTTTGGCCAAATATTTGAGTTACTACTTCAGCAATGTTTGTAGGTGTGTTTAGCAAGTTTTTAGGCAAATCGGCGACAACAAAGAAAACGGCGGAGTACCCCTTTAGAGAGACAAATTACCAGCACAAAACAGAAAGACACAATGACAACAATGAAAAACATTAATGTGTTTAACGGGGACTTGATTTATCATTGTACCACAACACAGTTGTTAAATATTTGTCCCCCCTACCTTGCTGGCTGGCTTCGTGCCAGGGTGAGAGACCTTACCTGTCTCTATTCTGAAAACATATCTGACAAACAAGTGCAACACACCGATTGTGAGACATAAAAACCTTACATAAAGAACAAATGCCATGAACACCACCGGTTGCAACGAGTTCTTTTACAGCCCTTCCAGAGTTCTTTTACAGTCCGTCAACGTTCACTGCACATGAGGCACAAGCCTAGCGTTCTTCCCTCTGCCGTGTAATCTCCCTCGGGAGCTAGGCCAAGTGACACCTGCCTTATCTTGTACGGCATTAAGATCTCCACTTTATGGATGTCTCAGGATGCACTATCTCTGCCTTGACCATACACGGAGTGTCACTGCCCTCCGAACGAGCTTTCTTTTTTTCTCTGAAGCTCATTTTTTAATTTTGTGAAAGTGGGGAGTTTGATGACATGACCATATATTTTCTGACAGCAAGAAGACAAAACAAAAGTAATATGTAATAATTATTTGCCAGTCAAGTCGTCTCTTTGAAAAAGTAAGTACATTCGATGTGAGTGTTAAGACATCACACAGTTGGTCTGCCCATATACGGCGACACTGATTCAAGCTTTAGATGAGAAATTTAGCCAGTGCAGTACAACTGCTGTCCCGGGTTCTTTTTAATGTACATCATGCAGTAGCAATGCATGACCATTTGCCGGTACAATGCTTATTTAAATCTAAATGGAGAGAGGCAGGAATCGAGCTCAGAAATCCCGTGTTTGCACAAGCTCTCGCTCCACATGCTCAAAGCTGCAGCCCCATCTCGTCCCATGACTCGCCATCAAATGACCACTTAAACTTTTCTCTTGGTATGTTTAGTCAACAAATTTCATGCCCCACCTGCCTTCTTTAATAATAGGTCATTTGACCTCGATGTGACAAAATTTTCTTGCATCTTTCTTAGAGGCTATAGCTATATGTTTTTCTATTACTCTCGGTAAAAATACTAATTTAATGGCAGTGCTTTTAACATGGAACAGACACACAAATTCTTTTGTTGAAGAATTCTCCGTTCTTTGTTGGTTCATTTTTGCAATATTAGCTAGTACAGTGCAAGTTGTACCTCAGTTTAGGTCGGCTTCCATCTTGCCAGATGAATTGAGCCCATGCCTGCTGGCTCAGGTTGGGTTAGATAAGATATGGTTAGCTAACTCAACACAGATTAGGTCAGCTGAAAATATGTCTGCTTACAATTGCCTCAACATGTACATACAAGAGCCTACAATCAAGAATAATTCCATCGAGAGTAAAAATTACCATTATTGTTATGTCTTCGTATCTCCCTGGTCAACAAAGTTTGTCATTGATAAATGGCTAAGACAAAGCACTTCAAAATTTAAAGAAAAAAATTAATGAAGGCCTTTTTTTCGATATGCTAAGAACTCACTGCCTGTGCTACATTTTCCACAGAGATGATTCCCAGCAGAGGAAGCAATGGTACGAGCTGTACGCCGACGAAGCAAAAGGAATGTGTGAGAAGTTTACACAACATCCTATCCTCAAAATGCGAAAGACCAACTTGTGTCACAGTGTCCCCCTATCCCAAAACACTCCTAATAAAATTAAAAAAAAAAAAAAAAAAAATGTTAAAAAGGGGCACTTAGATAAGGCATGCAGGTGTCAAATTGAAAGGGTGCGGTCACAGGTCCAGGGCTCCCTTCAAAAAAAGATTCTTCTCTTTTCTTTTTAGCATGGGGGGTCACCTTGTACATGGACGGGCTACATACAGGCAGGCTGCTATAAGAAACCATATTAAATTTGCATGTTAGTATATAGTAGCTTGCCAAGTGGACTGTTCTTTAAATAGAGTACATGCACCTGCTCTAGAATGTGCAATTTATAGAAAAGAATGCAGCTAAGTAGTACCACTGGTACTTTCTGGATGCAAAAATGAAGCCTTGAAGCAACCATATTAGCAGCACCAAAGTCCACAATATTGTGTATTGTAGAGTCGTGATACCGACAGGCCATTGGCAATGCAGTAGCTGTGCATCCACTAACCTCAGCCTGTACGATAACATGTTCTAGAGTGCTCTGTGCCCTTGATTTTTGTGCTTGTTGATTTTTTATGCCGCCAGCATCTGGACAAAAAATCGTCAACAAAGCAATTGGGCTCGCAATGAACACTTGTGTGAATGTGTACACTGAAAAGTGAGTAAAACAAAGTGGGGAACAGAGTGGGATGTCATCTCGTCCTCACAAAGCTGCAACTGCACAGGATGGTTCTTTGAAGTTCCCCAAAAAAAATCCTCCACACGTGAACACACTTGTTACGCTCTTGATATCTGGCAATTGTAATTATTCTGTTCCCCATAGTTTTGCCTTTATTGCTTTTGCCTATAGGGCAGTTTCATTTGAAATCGGACAGACACGTCAAAGTGGGTATTTTGATTTGCCTCAAAAAAAGATATGCAAAACTGTTCTTCAATTTTATTTTTGATTTATTTCCTTTCTTGGAAGTTTTTTTAAGTGGAGCAAGGTGAAATGCTACATTTCGGCTGCTTGACTTTTGTACCCAGTTCTGTCGGTTGCTACAAAAAAGTAAAAACGAGAAACTCGCAAGTTTTTATAGAAATGTATATAGTGCACCTAATTTTTTTAGTTCAAATTAACCTTTTTTGGTATAAATCATGCCAGAAATAACAAGTGCTATACATCACACCTTTGACGTTTTGGTGACATATTTGGAGCCTTGTACCTTAGGAGTCCCCATCACAAATATTACTTACTAAATACTGTAAACCTGCAGCCCTCTACATTGACTATTGACTGGTAACACTTTAATTCATTTTCACTCAGTAAATTATATAAATATTGTAATTTCATCAAAAATAAAATTTTGCCATATCTTGAGCCCCCTTTATTAAAAAAAAATGACATTTTATTTCTTTCTAGTTCTTTGCTATTATTCCAAATGATGTCACCTATCTTTTAGCATAATCAGAGTTCCCCCTTTTTTTGTTCCATTTTCTGTAGATGTCACCAAACACAGATCTAAGGACCCGAATAGACAAAATGATAGTTTTGCAAGTTGGCTTTACTGCAAGGCTTTTTTTGCTCAAATAAGGGCAGTGGCTTTGTAAGCTTTTGGGGAGTGAAAAAGTGACGGGAGCTGACAATGGAGGGGGGAGGGAACGTGTTATGTGGACGTGGCACCAATAAAGAAAAAATGTCCGACCGCAAAAAATGTTGTGGTGTATATTGTTGTTTATATCAGTTTAGTAAATATATTATTTTTGTATGTATACATAGTCTTGCCAGTGTTTCGCTGCTTGTCATGTTCTTTCCTTCCCAAAAAGTGTATGGCTCTATCTTAACGGCTTTTAAAAACCAGAAGGCAAAATCTACAATCCCGCTGTTGTAGCAAGCATTCCAGTCCTCTGCTTCAAATTTCTTGCATTCGAAGTTGCTTGTGTTCAGATTTCTCAATGGCTGACACTCACAGATCTGGTTGAATCTGCTTACGATGGTCAGCATAAAAGAAATATCAGAATGGAAGTTTTCCCTCTGTGAAGCACCTCAATATGGATCTGATAAGGTGTGACGATATGAACAGGACTTAAAACGAAAGAGACGAGGCAGTGAGAGCGCGCGCAGGGATGCGCTCAGGCCAGAGAACCGAAGGCAGTGATTGAGAATGAATGCATCGCGACACCGGTGAACCAGACGCCCGAGTTAAACCCCAGACAGGCGCCGAAAGGCCTGTGGAAGCTGAAACCAGGCTTGCTGGGGATCTGCCGCCTGCTCGGTGTCATCGCCATGAAGAATCAACATCCAGGCTCAAGGCTGCTGTGATTACCAAGAACAAGCGGTGCCTTGTAAGTGGAACCTCTCTGACTCACTTTATGTGGACTTGTATATAGCTCACTCTGCTTCCCATGCTTCTTGTTATTTTTTTATATTTTTGTAAATAATATCTATTCTTTTGCACAGACCGTTCTGGAATCCCAAGTCCTCATTTCCACCTTTTTCCATCACATAAGGTCAGCTATGACAAAAGCTCATGGGCATCGGCGCTTGCTTTTAATTTCATCCTAAAGTGAGTATGTCTTAAAGTGAGTATGTCTAACAAATAGACCTTATTACATATATTTTGACTACACTTCCCTCGTTGCAATCTTAAACGACTTACCTGGGCACATTCCATGTTTGGACTTTGATTTAAACATCCAAGGTTGCCCTTGTGCAGTACCCAGTGGCCAAGTGCAACACCTCTTATTTTTTAACAAAATTACTCTTTTAGATGTTGGTACTGTCCGTGCGGTGCAATACCTCGATGCTATAATCTTTCACCCGCAGTAAAGACATCACAATTTCCTTTTCGCCTCAGTTAACGAATGCTGACATGAGTATCCGATGCTGGCATCCAGTAGCACACTGTCTTGACAACAACTTGATGCACATTGATTCACCACTCATCACTCGAGAAACAGGAGCAATAAGCTGGCAAGTTTCAGTTCCTTAATTGGTCTAGCAAACAGTAGCTAATTATTTTCTTCTTTTTCTTTTTTAATTTTCAGGCAATACAAGTTTTAGTTTGCCTAGCTTTCTTTTTAGCTCCGATTCTCTCAATTTTGTGCTTTTCGCCAATGGAAATTTTCATGAACTAGTGTCTAGTCCTCTGCTAGGAATTCTTTCCTTGAAGTCTGTGAGCACACAATGCTCGGAAGCAGCACTAAGTTGGGGACGAATCTGAGCTCAACTCACTGGCACAGGATGCAGAAAGTTGCCCCAGGCATGCGAAGCAATTCTGGCAGAGTATGTCAGTATTCTGGCAGAATAAGTCAGTGTCAGCATTCTGGCAGAGTATGTTAGCACTGAGATGAGTCCAGGATGACCTCAGCAGATGCACAGTGAGACAGTTCTCAGAGCAAAAAAAGCATTACTTTTAATATATCTTCTTTTTACGTCGACCATCCAAGGAGGCTGCACCAAATCTGAACGTCGGTCATTGATAAAACTGGACACAAGCGACTTGTAGGGAAACTGGAGCAGGTGACTGGAATGCTAGCCACAACATTAGGGCTATTGGTTGTAGACATTGTCTTCTGGTTTTTAAAAGCCGTTAGGATTGAGTGGGTACACTCTTCTGGAAGGGGGGGGGGGGGGGGGGGGGGGAGTTATGATGGCAAGCAGAAAAGCACAAACAAGGCAAGAAATACAAAAACATTATATATACTAATCTGACATAAACAACAATATGCACACCTACTTAAATGGCCTAATTCAAATTAAAGAAAAAAAAAGGAGCTTGTTCGTTTGACTACTAAACAAAGACCATGCAGGGAAGTCAGGATGTGTCCTGTGCGCCCCGTAGGCATGCAAGACACTAACACAAACCGTACTGTGTGTGGTTTGTGGTAGTTTTTTCATCATGCACTACAGACGATAGCCAAGGCAATACTGAGCGAACGAGCTGCAGGTGTGCAGTACTTAGTAAAAAAAATATTTTTGATCAATTCTAAGATACAAGGCTCCAAATATGTCACCAAAACATCACAAATACGATGATTTGAATTTTTTATTTCTGGCATGAATTATACCAAAAAAAGGTAAATCTGAACTAAAAAAACTTTCAGTTATTCCACTCTGGTGAAGAAGGAAGACCAGCGAAGCTGTACTATGGTCAGACGACCTCAAGGACGACTTCTTGGACAACCTCAAGGACGACGCCTAAGGACGACGTAAAGGACAACCTCAAGGACGATGTCTAGGATGACCTGAAGGCCGACTTCTAAGACGACCTCGAGGACAACGCCTAGAGGACGACCTCAGGGACGAATCTAGATGACCTCAAGGACGACTTCTAGGATGATTTCGAAGCAATGTCTAGGACGACCTGGAAGACGACCTCAAGGACGATGTCTAGGACGACCTCAAGAATGACTTCTAGGATGGATTCTAGGACGACTTCGAGGACAACCTCTCGGACAACATCAAAGAAGACCTCGAGGACGGCATCTAGGATGACCTCAAGGACAAGTCCTAGAATGACCTCGAGGACAAACTCAAGGACGACGTTTAAAACGACCTCAAAGACGACCTCGAGGACGACGCCTAGAGAAATTCAGCCTTTCCACTCTGGTGAAAACCAGAGTCGAAAGGCTGGGAAGGTTGTCGCCATCTAGGAGCAAGGCCGGCAAGCTGATTGTCTGGTTGCCACCGTCGCTCATAGATGGCGGTAGCTGTCCAGAGTTTTGTGTCAACATTTTTTTGCGGGGGACACGATCCTGGGGAAACTGGCCCTTAACAGCTCCGCTGTAAAAATATGCCGTGCATTATACTTTTTTTTTCATTTATTGTGCTGTTTTTAACTCTTTTATAACAACTGACATAACTGGGTACAAGAATCAAGCAGCCGAAATATAGCATTTCACCTTAAGAATTTTAGTGCAAGGAAATAAATCTAAGGCACTGGGCATGAACAGCAAGGGGAGAGGGGAGGGAACTATATCATTTGGGGGGGAGGAATCAATCTGAAATTTCTCCTCATGGCCATTGACACAGTCCACGCCATCCCTCATGGGCAGTTCCACTGCTTGCCAGTTCGCAAATACTACAAATCCCGCCTCATCCAATTCAGACGTAGTTCTAGAGCCAAATAGCTGTTGCACATTGTCTGAAGTTTGGATATGATCCAGCTTCACCAAAAGAGAACACCCAACTTTTGAACAGTGTCCAAACCACTGCCTGCTGGGGACTAAATAGGAGGAAAGGTGGCAGAGAGAGAAAGAGAGAGAGAGAGAGACAGGAAACACATGAAGCATCCTAGACCAGAAGGAAGGGCACCCACCATTTGATCCTCCTCGTGGGCATTGACGTAGTCCACGCCATCCTTCATGGGCGGTGGTCCCAGCTTGCGGCATTTTCCTGGAAGGAAACGATTCACGGTTGGTGACCTCCCCCAATCGCCTGAGCGCAGAAATAACGACGAGGACGAGCATCGGCGCGTGCCAGCGCTAATCGGCGGCCGGCCGGGTCGCGGCACCGGCCAAGCAAAGGGGTTACGAAGGACGCCGAAGCCGGCACGCAAGCAGCGCGCGCAACGTGTAATTTGGCGGCCCACTCGTAGGACCCTCATCGCGACCACCCCGAAGACCGCGAGATCCTGGGGGAAAGGGGTAAGCCGAACCGTGCAATCGCCGCGCCGCGGTACCCACTCGCGAATGTTGTAGCACGAGGAGCGGCGTCGGGTTGCGCGTACGCACCGTGGTACGCACTCACGTTCATCGCCCTTCCCGGTTCAGGGGGGGGGGGGGGGGGGACGTAACCGGCGCGAGCTCGGAGTTTTTGACGTGTGTGCGCTCGCGCAGCGGGAGCGCAAGATGGCACAAGTATGCAGCTAGGAAAGCGGACGAGATCGCAGCTGTCACAACTTTTACGACAGCCCGAAAAGCTGGGTCTGTCGGACCACGTCTCACGAGCGATTTTTTTATCGACACACGTTCCGTGGGCGCACGTTTCGTCGAAAGGAAATTGTGACGTTTTGGGGATACTCATTTCGTTAACCATGTTGATTTAACCTGAGACTGGGGTAGAGAAGAAGCATCAAAACGTAGAAGGGACAGAAAATAGACAGGACGACGTCTCACTACTCTCAGGTTAAATCAACATGGTTAATATTCACCAGCTCGCCTGCACCCATACGATTTTTTCTATTACTCATTTCGCGGACACAAGATCCTTTGCAAGTTGATTAACGTTACAGCGCACCACAATTGATCAACATGAACTACCAACTCGCCCAGTTTTGCAAGATCCTTCGACAAATAAATAAACAAATCGTCGACAACATTTTATGTGGATTGGACAGGATTTCTGGCTTCATTGTTCGCTTCGGGAATGCCCCGATAAAGCAAAAAGGAATTTGCGAGCCTTAATCCTAATCTTCCTAATATACCGCAATATGGGCAATCACCCCTTGCTTGGTTCCGCTCGGGGCTTGCACCAAGGCGATGTGCGGCACGGAAAGACTATTTTCGACGAAACGTCGCAAGGTGCGTCGCCGAAACGAAATTTCATGCATGGAACGCGTACAGAAACATGACAAAAACCATGTTGGTGCACTTTTGACGTCGGGACTCTCTTTTGTGTTCCTCAGGCGTGGCGGACGTGTCCTTCCGTAATCTTCTAGAGTCCAGAAGATTAAAGAAGATTGACCCGTCACTCAAAATTTGTACAAAAGCAGCTTCTCCGCCTTTCTCTCTTTCTCTCCCGTGGTGGTGCGAAAGGGATGATGTGACGTCAGTACAAGGCATGTTATCTGTGCAGGTCGCGCACCAGTCACCTAGCTGTGTTAGGAGATTTGTTTGTCCTTTGTCCCTCTTGTTGCCCTTCTCCGGGGATTATTATCGTCATTCCTGTCCAGCTCGCTTGCACCTTTGCATTTAATTGCTATATAAAGGCCTGTTCACACATACAGCGGAGCGCTAAGTTAGCGCCAAGTTAGCGCTACGTGAGCGCTCCAAGGAGCGCTAATGTGGCGCTTCCTAGCGCGTGGCTTAGTTCTAACATAGCGCACGATTAGCGCTTCTGTAGCGCCTTGTTAGCGCTCCAGCAGCGCTTTGTAAGCGCTCCAGTAGCGCTTTGTTAGCGCTACAGTAGCTCCTTGTTAGCGCTTCAGTAGCGCTTCTTGTACCGCGGTGCTGCGGATTAGCGCGTACACTGCGGTACCGGTTCCTGTGGTTGGGTGTGCATCAGCAGCACCATGGCGGACATGTGGGATGCTGAAATAGAAATGCGACAAATGCTCTTAGACAAGTGATTAGTGCATATGTGTGAGGACGGCTTAACGCCCAGAAGCGCCTTCTGGGTGCGCGAAATCTTTCGCCATCGAGATACCGACGGGTCCCCGGCGAACCTTGTTCCTAGGCTGAGGGACCGAGACACAGAGCTCTTTCGAAGGCGATTATTTTTAACTGCGTGTCTTTGAAACCAGGGTCACGCATATCGAATAGAAAGCGATGAGGTCGTACCCAACCAATTAGTCGCTCAGAGTTCATGACTGGATCGCCTGCCCGACCCTTTGCTTGGAGAGCGGCTGTTTTACTTCCTCTTCTTTCAATGCCAAAAGAAAAACAGCAAAAGAATCGCCGTGCACGCGCTGTTCCGCAGCAGCAAGCACGGCACAAGGAGCGTGAACTCCTTGTATACCGTGTACCATAAACTCATTCGCTCAAAGAAGATGACTTAAGTCAAGATCGGCGAGCGTAAATCACCTTTTTATAAATATAATAAAGACATTTTCCAACCAAGGAGCGTGAGAGCGCTAACAAAGCGCTTCTGTGGCGCTAACAGAGCGCTTCTGTAGCGCTAACAGAGCGCTAACAAAGCGCTTCTGATGCGCTAACAGAGCGCTACATCACGCGCTAGGAAGCGCCACATGAGCGCTCCTTGGAGCGCTCACGTAGCGCTAACTTAGCGCTCCGCTGTATGTGTGAACCGGCCTTAACCATATCGGTACTCCCCGAGTTTCTTGTGGGCGCCGCCATCTTGGTTCTTTCTCCACAGCGGGATCAACTGGCGATCGCTACGGGTCAAAAATTCGACTTCCCAGATTCGGACACGGTGTCGGGAAGTTCAGGCGATATAATTTTGCCCTGTCTCGTAGCCTTTTCTCGTTGTCTCGTCTCGTTTACATTACTGAAGAACGAAAAAAAAATATATATATATTGGGTACATCTCGAGGCTTCTAGCATTGAGGTCTATCCACTGTCTTCCGATCAAAGCCAATCGGAACTCGGCGTCGTTCTGTCGTCACCGCAAACCCACGAAGACGACGAGACCCATGACGATGTACTTTTGGCGCTGCTCGATGGATTGGCTCTATGTGGAGAGCAAGTCGTCTGCTTCTTTTGCAGGGCTTGTGGTGACGTCAGAAGGACGTCGAGCTCTGATTGGCCCTGGGTGAAGGACAGTGGGTCGATCTCAAAGCAAGCTGCCTGGAGGCCTACCCATTGACCTTCAATCAGAGCCAATCAGAGCTAGGCGTCGTTCTGACGTCACCACAAGCCCTGCAAAAGAAGCAGACCAACTTGCGCTCCGCATTGAATCGAAGCGACGGCCGCGTGTGTGTAACTTTACCCAAACGCAAACGCGCAGTGAATAAATTGCGGACTTACTTGAAGACCGTTTAGTCTCCATATCCGTCGTCCCCTTAGCGTTGATTGAATTATAAGGGTCAAAGGAAAGGTCTATATAAAAGGCGGACCTGCGGTCGGGATCGATGCGTAAAAAAAAAAAAAAAAAAGCCAAAAAAGAACAAAACCACGAACGTTGCTTTTTGGTACAGAGAAGAGAGTTGGTGAGGTATCGCTAGAGCATACGCCGAGATGTGGAGAAGGTGATAAAAGAGGGGAGTGCACATGTCGTCGAGGACGTCAGATCTACGAGGAGTCGTTGGTCGGAGTCGGGGAAGCTTGAGGGCAGGGCGAGGGCTAAGAAAGATACGGGCGATCCAATAAACAATCAAACTGGCGTTGTCGAAAAAAAAAAAAAAGAATTGCTACACACGATACTATCTTCTGATAAAACAAGAAAAGAAAAGCCATGGTTTTTCCACTGCACCACTCGATTAGGGTGCCTCGGTGTGCTCGATGATAGCCGACGCAAACACGCGAGGAGACTGGCATTTGCGATGATATAAGGGCGCCGGAGTGCCGAACCCGACCGACATCAAAGACAGGGCCCTGTCTTTGATGTCGGCGACCCCTTTCCTTTTCAAGAAAACAAAAACGAAGCAAGAAACCGACGCTGCTCAGAACCAATACTATAGTTGTTTCTTTTTTTTTTTTTTTTTTTTGGAGGGGGGGGGGGGGGGGGGTTTGATAGTTTTTAACGTTTTCGTTGACATTTCACTCGACTTTCTGGTCAGAGAAAAGAGCGTATTTGGGCTAAAGATTGTAAATTCGATGCACAGTGACCCGACCCCTATAAAGGAAAAATGGCGCCATTCATTGTTGTGGAAATGCGCGAGACACGTGCCATGCGCCACTTCTGGGAAGAACATGGCGTCTGAAATCTAGCTCAATCAGTGAGCTCAATGCTGCGCTGCGCCGTCATGATCTTGACGGTGCACGTGCTTGGTGCATCGACGCACCTTGCGCTTAAAACATAAAGGGGCTTTACCTAAAGCTCCTCCCATCCTGGGAAAGTGGCGCCATTCATTGTCGTAAAAATGATCGAGACACGTGCCGCGCGCCACTTCTGGGAAGAACGGGCGGCGGAGAAAAGCTCACCGAAGAAAAGCTCACCGGAGAAAAGCTCACCGGAGAAAAGCTCACCGGAGAAAAGCTCACCGGAGATAAGCCCACCGGAGATAAGCCCACCGGAGATAAGCCCACCGGAGATAAGCCCACCGGAGATAAGCCCACCGGAGATAAGCCCACCGGAGATAAGCCCACCGGAGATAAGCCCACCGGAGATAAGCCCACCGCAAAACCGGCAGATGCGGAGAAAAGCTCACCAGCCTTTGAGCGGATGCGGAGGAAAGCTCACCGATTTTTTCTTTAACTTAGCCGATTCTGCGTGAAACGTGGTAATTTAACACAATTCGCAATCGTCACTTCATTAAAATTACGTCCTCTTTTTTTGTGATATCCTTGAAGTTCATTGGGCATATTTACTAAATTCTCAGAAATTAGTAATCAAGCATTTTGTATATTAATGAAGCCGCGAGTATAAAATATGAACATTGCTCACCGGTAAAACAGACAATTTATTGACAACTGACAGTGCGCCGTCGGTAGCTCTGTCAAATAAAGAGGTGTGTTCTTTGCGAGTTAATATGAAGAGCGGTGTGAACCGTTTCAGCTCCAAATATTGCGTAGTGCCTAATAGATAAGTAGGTGTTGATGTAATCAGTGTCGGCTACGCTGTTTTCTTTGTTAATTTCACTAACAAACTTCAGTTGCGAGAACAGCTTAGCCCTGTCGTGTTTGTTGTCTTCACTCCTTCGTCGTCGTGTGAGCGGGTTTCATCATGTATAACGTTTACCAACTCGCCCTATTTGCTACCTTACGGATTACTAGTTCTTATATGGGTGACGAGTAACAACGGTGACAGGGTGCAGCCCAAGGTCATCGGTGGATCACCGTAGAAGGTGGATCACACAAAGGCAAGGTGTAGAAACACCAGCACGAACGGCTAGAAAACGGGCATGTTCGTGCAAGAAAGAAGCCTCGATATCCTACTGACTGTTTTATACTGTTTTCAAAGATTAACAAAAGCTTCAAAGAGAATTTCAGGCACCGCGTTGTTGCGCATGCACTTTCAGATTTTCGGCATTGGGCGTTTTGATTTTTAGGTTTTAGGCAGACATTATTAAGTTTTTGAACTTTTTCCCGTTCTTCAAGTTCATGAAGTTTTCAGTTAAGCTTTCGTTGCCTATGGAGTAAGCCACAGAAAACACTCCACCGCATTTATTAATTTGTGAGCAATATACCCAATAAGCCTGACAAATAATACAAAAAAATGACATTTTATTTTTTACAAAGCTGAGGAATTTTAATGGTAATAGATTAAAATATGTTACGCACGATCCAACTGCCTCCATATAAAAAAGAGAACAAAAATCGGTGAGCAAATTTTTTCCGCATACGCTCAAAGACCGGTGAGCTTTTCTCCGCATCCGCCGGTTTTGCGGTGAGCTTTTCTTCGGTGAGCTTTTCTCCGGTGAGCTTATCTCCGGTGAGCTTTTCTCCGGGATTCGGGAAGAACATGGCGTCTGAAATCTAGCTCAGTGCTGTACTGTGCCGCCATGATCTTCCCAAGCGCTGCACGTTGCACGTGTCTCGTGCATCGACGCACCTTGCGCCACTTTTAAAACATGAAGGGCTTTAGTTTTACCGACCCCAAGCCTCCCCCCCTCCCCCAATTAAGAAAAAAAAAAAACTTTTACTCAACGTCAACTTGTTTTTTTATTTTTTTTTTTTTGCTGCGTCGTGATGGTTAGCTTAGCTTCCGCAGTGACTCAACGTTCGGCGTAACCTCTTGGCACGATAGCGCGCGTGCAATCAATCCACGTTCAACGTGACGACACGAGCTAAACTCTGGCGAACGATCTACGAAATGTCCTTTCTGCTCCCGCTGACCGCAAATGACCGATACTGAATGATGCGCTGGAGAAGAACATTGTCTCCCGATAAGGTGACCGATCTGAAGTTCCAGATAAGGCAGTTTTTGTACGATGGACAGAACGCGTGGAAATATATTCTTCCCTTCAGGAATGCGTTTCACAATCGGACGGATAACGCGTCGAGTGCCGCTCGAGTAGCGTCCCCTTTCGGACGACGTGCTAGCTTGCACTGATAAACGAAGCACGCACATAACGGGCAAAGTTGTTTTAATTGCACTGAGATAAGAAACTGGCGAATAAAATACTATTAAGAATAATATCGCGAAAGAGCTTAAGTAAATGTTTGTTACTTTTAGACAGGAGGAAGTCGGACAGCAGGAATGGCCATCTGGTATACCCAGTGTAAATGAGCAATGTAGCCAGTGCTGCGCAACTGCTAGCGAGTCACGCAGTAGTGACACACGACCGCACGCGGGTTCTGAGTGAAATGCGAGAAAACACAAAAAAAAAAAAAAAAAAAAAAAACAAGCGAAAACGACGTACTGTTGGGGCGAGAAATTCCCCCTCCTTCATAGGGCTGCTCTAAATACCGGGGGGGGGCTTTAGGCTGTTCGAGGAAACTCCTCGCAGACAACGCTGTGCGGTTCAAAAGTCAAAGAGGGGAGATGATGAGAATGAGCGGGGTCGTCAACACCGAGCTCCAGTCGGAATGGTTAGTGGAGACGCAGAGCGAGATGCCGTTGTCTCTCTTGACTCAGCCCTTGGAATCCGTACGTTTCCTCCTCTCCCGCAGTTTCTCCCCTTACGAAACGCGAGCTCCTCCCTTTTATAACGCTGTCGGGGAGCTGCGCATAAGAAAGCTAGCCGATCGCGCCTGTTGCGTTCGTTTGAGTCCACGCTAAGGCGTGAGAGACCAGTTTGAAGGGAACTTAGGGAACTTGAAGGGTATATAGTATGTATAAGCCCCTAAGAGCGGGAAATATATCGCCTGACCAAGAGAAGTACCCGCTCGAAACGTGGGACTAAACTCTCTACATACTTTTTTTCCCTCATTTTTTATTATAGATATTTATGTAGGTATAAAGTAAGGAAACAAAAAGAAAAGAAACATACAGCTTGGTCATGCTGAAACGACATGTGAGCGCAGAATGTGTGATAGGCATTCCAGGGAAGGAGAGAAGGGCGTCTGAAAGGCACCACCCACTGAAGATTTCCTGCCATTACTGACATACACCGGGATAGAGCCACTAAATAAGCTGCGCTTAGAGTATCGGCACTCCGTTCCCCGACATTGTTGTGGGCGCCGCCATTTTGGCTCGTATGCAGAACAGACGCAACGGCCGATCGTTATGATTCAAAAGTGCGACTTCCTCAGCATTAGAATCGGTGTTAGGAAGGTCATGTAATATTGCTTTGCTCTGTCGCGAACGGTTTAAACATTTGTGAAGGGCGGAAAAGCATTTCCTGTGATTTCAGATAAAGCTTCAGGTAACTGGCAACCATGATTTTAAGCCACAATATGGCCAAGTGTCGTTACTCTGAAGCGTAGCTTATTTAGTGGCACTACACCGGGAGACACCGCAGCACGACAGAAAAGGTTGTGAGGCGCGCGACTGCGCGTGTTGCGCGCGCTGTGCCAACGGGTACCCATTGGCGCAGCACGCGCTTAAACAGCGTGCGCTTAATTATTTCATTTCAAAACCACAACGAATTTTTTTCGACAGCGTATGAACGATGGTAGTATTTTCCTTAAAGGATTATTTAATTTTCACGAACGGAAATGTATGTAAAACAAGTTTCCAAAACATCCAACCGTAAAATCGGATATTCTTTTTTAGGTTGTACAGTTTTGCAACGACGACCTGCGCACATGATGCATTTTCGGCGTGCGTTGCATTTCCATGAGGCGCGAATGCACGTCTATCGGCTACTCACGCGGATGGTGACATTTCGCGACCGAGTTGACTTTTACACCTCCTTCTGCGCATGGTACGCCGAGGTATTTAACAACACTTGTAGCCCCCGAAAGTGTACACGTAAAACACATTCATAATGTCGCCTTTCTCTTGGACCGGGACCAAAGACAGGAGGGAAAGAGCTGGGCAGTTTTAGCGTGACCCCTGACACGTCGTCCAGTGGCTAAACGCGCGACGGGCCAGCCGGCTCAAATTTGATATTCCAGGTCCCCACTTTGGCGGGCACGCCCGAAGCATGTGTACGTATTCATGTTTTATTCCACGAAATGGTTTACGCAAGACTGCAGCATAGACAAAAAATGTTTCAGAGCAGCAGAAAGCGTCGCAGGTAACATTTTTTTTTTTTTTTTTGGGCTTGGCAACAGACACAGAGAACGACGTGCCATAGTGATATGGCATAGAGCGAGACGATAGAACATTTGGTCTTGAAGTTCACGGGGCTTCGCACCGCCCTCCTTGAGGGAGCAACGGATTTGGCGAGAGCACTTGGTTTTTGCCAACGGGATAGAAGAACGGAGGATAAAAGAGCTAGAGTTACAGACAGGAAGAAGATTGGTGGAAATTATCTAGGGAAAATTGAACCAAGTAAAAATAACTATAGTACTGGTGGGGGGAGGGAGGGGGGGGGGGGGGCAAGACAAAATGCGGACTTTAACCCCCCCAGTGGGTCCGGTGTTGAGCGACTCCAGCAAGGTTTCACCAGAGTAGAATTGTCGAGTCACTGGGCGATCAGCATTGACAGGGACGTGTTCCGTCGATTCGGATCAGCTCCCACTCCAGATTTCGATCCAGATCCGAGAGAAGTTGCTCCGTCGATTTCGGCGGATTACACCGGAAGCCAGACGGCCAGCCCTCGGTGCGCACACGTGACTTACTTTGTCGCCGGGAATCTCGTCTCGGAAGGATTCGTAATGGTCCCTCGCGAAGTGCTGTACGCTATAGACGCTTTCAGCACGCGCCAGGTTGAGCCGCCATAGCCGACCTTCTCTTATCCTACCGAGATGCCAAGCCACTGAAGCGGGCGCTGAAGAGCCTCCACAAAGGGCTTTGCTGGGGAGAAGAACACAGTAACATCTAAAATTGCAATAACCTGTCCTCTTGTGGTAATCATGCAGCGAACGGAATAAGAGAAAACAAAAACTGAAGGTCGGTTATGGCGGCGCCCATGCACAGCTGCCTGAAAGTGTCTATACTGCTGCTCCTGCTTGATGACTGTACGTCGTCAAGTTGCTCGAACAGCTCCCCCAGCAGCAGCTGCTCGATTAGCAGCAGCTGCTCGATTAGCAACGACGACGAGGATTGCTTGCACGCAGACCGTTTGCAAAAATCCAAAAAGCCCGCGCGCGCCCTCCTACGAGTAATGGGAGTCCTCGGTACGCGCCTCCCATCGTCTTTCCTGCCGCTACCACGTGACACACGTGAGCAGGCGCAGGTTACCAAGGCAACAACGTTCGAGCAGCCGATCCGGACGAGCGACCAGCGTACGGAAATGGGGAAGAGGGTATCGCGTCGGCTATCTTGCGAATTGTACCGGCTCCGTCGTCTGCTACAGATACGCTTCATCGAACCTCGAACCCTGCCACGGTTGCGGTGCAAATTAAGTGGATTGGGTGAGACTGCAAGACCTGGAGGTAAGTTACGACACATTAAATATTCAAATAAGTGATGGATGGATGGATGGATGTTAATGGCTGTACCCTTTGTAACGAGCGGTAGCTTGCGCCACCTACCCTAGTCTGAAAAGACAAACATGATTCCTCCCGCCCTTCTAAGACCAACTTTCTCCCCCTAACTATCACCAGACAGTGTGGGATATCACCAGGACGACCTTCGAGGGATCGGGCAAAAAAAACAAAAAAAAAAAACATCATCCCCGCCTCTTCCCCCCCGGCGAGGGAGTCGCCAATTTTCCTCTGGTCAAACCTTGTCGGCGTTACCCCAGCACCGTACCCACTGGGGGACAGCGTTGAGACTTTGGGCCGGAGCCACGCGGGAGGGAGTCCCAATTTTCCTCTGTCCCGCCCGTCCCAAGCTGTGCTAGTTAGTTGCGTATCATTCAATTTTCGCATGATCCGCTTCAAAGCATGTTCAACTTCTTCCATCTTCAATAACCAGAAGGCCGCCACTGACCCCGTAAGTGATGACGTCACAAAATGGCGCCCCGCTCCAAACAAACCGTTGCTAGGGCCGTTGTTATGGACAAGTGCATGGGGGCTCGACGTGAGGTCAAGTCGATTGTAGTAGGGTGGCTAGAGAGAGCTAGCCACCATAATTGTAGTGCCAGTGCACTAAGCCGGTGAAGAGTCAAAGACTCAAAGGTAGATAACTATTGCCCTGTATCTTTGGCGTGTTCTTCTGCAAAGGTTTTTGAGATTGTCACATCGTGTTTCTTTTTACTTCAGTCGAAAACTAGGCACCGTTCAGCACGGATCTATAAAAGGTCACTCAGTAGAAACAAGATCCGAAACTTGCTCGCCTGTCAGCAGTGATCCGCATCCGAGCGGGGGAATGGAAAGAGGTCCCCCCTCGGGAGAGAGTCGGCGCTCCTTTACTCCTGCTCCGACGCTCCGGGTTTCAAACTCCGAGCGCAGCAACTAAACGGCGCATATCGTACAGGAGCGCGACACACCGAGGCTGCGTTCCAAACCTACTCGAATGGATCCGAGTTACCCTGGCGTTTTATGTCACGTGACAACAAAAATAGAGAAATGGTGGACGCGGGTAGGTCTTCGATAACCACTTTTACCCTAGAGTTAGATCGAGTAAGTTTTGGAACACTGCCAGAAACTATCGACGGGCGCTACTGCAGGAAACGCAGAGATGACGACAGGTACGACAACTCTTATCATCCTCACTTTCGCCGAGATCAAGGGACCTACAATGTAGGTCGGAACAACTCCGGCCGCCAAGGAAGTATTTCCCCTCAGAGGTCGAGATTTGAAAGCCAAACATATCCTAGGCGTCGTTCCCCCTCTCCACTTCCACGCTCTGGGTCTCCGATGATTTTATCTACCCAAACCTACCCTAAATACCCAGCGGAAAACTAAAAAACGCAGTTCTTGGGGGGAGAACTGCGAACCAACGGAACCAGACAACCCCTCCAATCCCATCCAATTTGATTGACGTATGTGTAGAAGGTTTAAATGTTCTTGCTCTAGTTGATACCGGCGCCGCAATTTCAGTTATAAGCGAAGATGTCTGCAAAACCTTAAGAAAAGTCCGAACTCCCTTTCACGGTATACTTGTTTACAAGGAGCGGGAACCAATTTGATATATCCCTCCGCATTGTGCACGGCGAGGGTGGTAATACAAGATACCTGCCATCACATAGTTTGTTGTTTTACCAAATTGTACACACTCACTTATCCTTGACTGGGACTTCCTCTCACTTAACTCGGCAGTAATTGACTGTAGTCATCCGGAATTATTTTTGACCACTCTTGACGTCTGCAATACAGCTACTGATCACAGTGCGAAAATATCAGTTGAAACCGATTCGGTTATTTCTCCATTCACAACACACGTATTACCACTCGTATCGACAACCGCTTACATAACCGATGTCGTCGTACAACCATCGAGCACATTTCTCGCGAGAGGCATACTTGTACCGCACGCACTTATCCGTTTCATCGATGGAAAAGCTCTCATAGCTGTCTCTAATGTTAGTACTGAGTCCGTTCTCATTCCACATGGTACAGTTGTCGTGACTGCGACACCACACTCACCCGTTTCTCTGTGTTCTATATCCGCCCCTCAAACCAAATCTTTGCTTACCCAGAACTGTAAAACATTGTCTCTGCATACAACAATTAGCCAAGATCTTGACGAATCAAAAAAACGTCGACTCCTATCTTTGCTAGAGCAGAACAGAAAAATATTCGACATCGTATCACCTGCCCTTGGTCAAACCCACACGACAGAGCATCGGATCCACATTGAAGATTCTGCTATTGTTCATCGTCGTCCGTACAGGGTTTCCCCATCAGAGCGTTCTATAATCGAGGACCATGTAACTGATATGCTGAAAAAGGGTGGAAGGAGCTCGTGCGGCCCACGGCCCACACGAGCTCCTTCCAGACGTGGATACGGGTGGCAGAAGCCGAATATATTTCGAAGATAAATAATTAGGCCCGCGTGGAGCGGCAGAGTCTAAAGCAAACAAGAAGGCGACGTTATGAAGTTTCTACGAACGTTTTAATATTCCTGAAAGGTTTGCAGACTCTCTTCGTGCACATATGTGGAAGGACCTTGGTTGATCTATGTATTTATTGACCATGCATGCTGTTCCGATTTAAATTAAAGACAATATTCTTGAACCCGCTCGTCGACGCAGGAAAACCCTCAAATTTGTCAGAGATTTTCTGGTCCAGTCGTTCGATTGCACGTCAATTCGTTTTTAGGCGGTATGTATGAACAAACCTTTCCCGCAACGCTAACTGGTGTTTCGGCTTTGCAATCTAAGTATCTTTATTCGCTGGCTAAGCAGGGCAGCCGTCTGACTGTCTTTTCATCACTTTTCTGTCGCCGAGCTACCGGCACGCTCGTTCGATAGATCAATTAGTTTTTAGGCAAGAGGCACGAACAAACCTTTTCATCGACGCTCGCTGATGTTTCGGCTTTCAAATAAAAGTATCTTTATTCGCTGGGTTAAGTATTATAAAAGGGACAGAGGGGTCCGTATGTCTCCTCATCTCGACAACTTTTCTGTCGCTGTGCTATCGGCACGGTACCGTTCGATAGATTAATGTCTTTTTCAGGCGAGATGAACGAACAAACCTTTTTTGGTACGCTAATTGCTGTCTTGGCTTTCAAATCAAACCGTTTTTACCTGCTGGATTAAGCACTAATCAACTGAAAAGGGGCAGCGGTTTGCCTAAGCATTTTCGTCTCGACGGTCGCAAGAGCAGCGCAGCCATCTTGTTTGTTTACGTGACGTCACGGAGCGCGAAGAAGTCACTCGCGCTCCGAAAAATTCTCGGTGCATGAAGAGCGCGCTCGAGTGTCAGTCTACGGCAGTCTCCGGTCGCACTCCTGTCCGTTTAGTGAAAGGACCGCCAAACTTTCGCGCTCCGGAGCACGGACCGTGGCACGGACTTAACGCGCCCAGTGAGAGGAGGGCACTCCAAGACAGGGAATCCTCCGCTTCACGAACAGGTCGGAGCTCACGGCGAAGGCGGCCGAGCGTTCCGACCCGCGGCCGTTATCTCAAAGTATTTGGTTATCTTATCACAGCCATCGGGGAAGGGAGACCACAGGAATCCACACATCAGGGGCACTGAACCCTCCAAAATTATTTGAAAGTGCCTGGATCGCACACGTATGTCACAAAATAAAGTTTCCGCGAACAACTTCTTTAGTTCAATAATCACGCTGTGAGACAAGTTGTGAAAGAGTCCGGGAGACAAGTTATGAAAGAGTCCGAAATAGAGGTTAGGTCGGTTTCTTTGCAGAATGAAAACGTGCCTCCTAGCGCAAATATTAGGCTGAACACCGTATTTGTTTTCAGGATAAAGACGCGCCTGCGCTCATAACACCTTGGCTTCCTCGTATACAACCTTTTCGTTTAGCCTCGTACCCAGCCACGTTGTCCCCATATCCAATATGCGTTCCAAAAAAAAAAAAAAATTTCAAACCGGAAAAAGAAAAAAAAAATATATATATAAAGAAAGGAAAAACAAGAAGGAATGACGGTTGCAATTAAAATGTTAACATTCTACAGGCGAGGCGAGAGGAAAACGGTATTTTCACGCATACCGGAAGTTCCAGAATTGAAGATGGCGGCGCCCACGTGGAAAAGGTGTATAAGCAGTAATAATTTGAGTCACTCAGTGAAGCCAGCACACTAGACAGGCTCAACAACTGGTAGACCGGCACGCATCTCCGACCCTCACTGTAACCACTATACTGAAAAACGAGTGACGCCACCTATAGTGAATTGGAGTCGTGAATTGTCGCAGATGGAAACGGATCGAAAAGCGGAAAACAAAAAAATAAAGATTTAATCGGCGAACTTGTGCCAGAAACGAAAGAAAGGATGAGCGTCGAAACAGCAGCAGCGAGCAACGATGCGTCGGCGTAACAGCTGGTTAGCGCGAGAGTGAATAAAGTATAAACCGCATGTAAGCGATATGGCGAGCGACAAGACAAACGACGGCAACCCGCTTTGCTGTCGCTCGGTCAGATGGAAACGGATCGAAAAGCGGAAAACAAAAAAATAAAGATTTAATCGGCGAACTTGTGCCAGAAACAAAAGGAAGGATGAGCGTCGGAACAGCAGCAGCGAGCAACGATGTGTCGGCGTGACAGCGCATGTAAGCGATATGGCGAGCGACGAGACAAACGACGGCAACCCGCTTCGCTGTCGCTCGGTCAGTCGCACGACGAGGCACACCGCACGAAAGCGACGGGAGCAAGCGACCAAGGCGATGAGCGACGTTTTCTAGAAATCCTAAAACCGAGCGACGCGACGAGCGACAGTGAGAAATCTCGTTCGCTGGTCGTTGACTCTCGTCGCTGTCGCCGTCGCTCGCTAAGTCACTTACATGGGATTCAGCCTTAATTAAGCGCCTCGTCGACACGAGAGAAGCGAGTCGACAAAGTCGCCTTCGGCTCCTTATCGACTGCTTATCTCCTTATGAGACGTTGTACTGTGTACGTCCCCTTCTGCGTTCCTGAGTCTCGGGTTTTTATAACCATGAATCATCACCAGCTCGCTTGTTTTTTAAGTATTATTGCAGTTATCTACTACACTTGCCATCGCGAACATACGAGCTAGGCTGTTCGGCGGCTCCTTATCTTTTACACTCGGGATAAGAGTAAACTCGAATCTTCTAGAAGCACGGAGAAGCGTTCCTTCTCAGGCATGCATGCGGCGATATATCTTACCCGATGTTATTATACAAGGCAGGTACGAAACACACACCCATATTGTAATAAGTTTGGGGTATCGAACCGCTCATGTTAGAGTCAACATAATTGTTCCTTCATTACAACGCACGTCAACTGCAAGATCAAAGAGGGCCTGATGCTTCTTTGACGACATGTTCTACACAGATGCTTTTCTGGAAATCATGATGTAAGGCGCAAAAACAACGGACACAAGAGAGAAAACAGACATATCATTGTTTTCTCTCTTGTGTCCGTTGTTTTTTGCGCCTTACATCGTGATTTCCAACGTTCACCAACTATACCCAACCCCATGTTCTTCTACAGGTGCTTTTCTGGCTGAATGTTTAGCAGATATCCATGCGTGTGATGATTTTCGTCAGACGGTATCCCGTATCGCACGCAAGTACAATTCGTTTTTACAAACCTGACGAGTTTTCTTAGGCCTGCCGTGTTCCGAATAAATACAAAATCACAATCGTATCATTGTGCAGACGATTCAAACAGTAGCAGACGGCATATGCCAGTCATTCTGTGTGCGTTCGTCACGCGTTCGTCGTCTGCAGCAGACATCCCAAGACGTCTCGAGGACCGGAAGTTGTCGCAAATTTCTTCTAAACAAGCCAATTCTCGGCAAACTTCTGTCGTGGTAACTGTGAAACCTAGGCTTCTTATACCTATTCGTTTTGATAAATGTAACAAAAAAACGGCTTCACACAACAAAAAATAACAATTTTAATTAAACGTTTCGCATCTTCAGTAATGCAAAGAGCGAATGAGAGTCGCACGAAAAAGTTTGGCTATTTAGGCATAAAGTTTGTGTACACTTCTGGCAGGGGTCCACAGTTCTTGTTTACCAGCGATAAGTCACTTCCGCGTTTGTCGTTCTTGATGAACCAAGATTCCAGCAGCTTTCTGGGTCCCCACCTTTTATCCCTCGCCAAGGTCGATGCCTTGTCAAAGTCAAATTGGTGGCGTTTAGACGTTTAAATTCCACATCAGATTTTTGATCGATCGTTCTTTCGGAGCGGATTCCAGTCCCATGTATTTGTCCATAACAACGCCCCTAGCAACGGTTTGTTTGGAGCGGTGACGTCACACTTACGGGTGATGATGATGATAGTGATCAAAGTGAACAGGCTGAACACGGGCCAACTCCAAGGGCCAACTGAACGCGGGCCAACTCTATCAAAGCCACCCAACGGAAGGGAGGGAGACGAAAGAAAAGTGAGAGGCAAAACACGCCACGCGCTCGTTTCGCATAAAAAAAAATAAATAAATAAGGGAGACACATGACAAGTTAGAAGACAAAAATAAAAATCTAAATGGTACAAGTGATATGTAAAACAACAAAATTGCAGATAACGGACGCAAGATAATGGATTTGTTCATATATTAGCGCGTACTGAAAGTAAATAACACCGTCATTACGTTTTTATTTTTTATTTAATTGTTGTTTTTTTTTGCACAGAATAGGAACAGACCCGAGCCTATTACCGTCAGCGTTGATGCACCAGATGCGCACAATCCGCAAGTACTTTTAGAACGAAGTTGTTATTTGTAAGCGAAAAACGGTAAACAGAGCGTTGGAGCGTTTTATTCTGTACTTCGCAGAGCATGAGAGGTAACCGCGAAAACGGGTCACACAAGCTGCTCCGTAATAGCCTCGGGGCAATTAAATTTGGTGCGACACATCCCGCCATCTAGCTCAAAATATCTGCAACTGTGGGAAGCCTGCTGGCTCCAGGAGCTGTTCATGCATTACTTTGAAGATGCTGATTCCAGTGTTTCTGGTCTTTTATTATTAGCACTGCTATCAGCTGCCGCAGAAGAGCAACCGTCGAAGCTGTAGGTACTGTGGCGTATCGGACTGTCGCAACCCCGAAAGCTTAGAGGGCGCGAACCTCCGTAGCTTACCGTCGAGGCTGTGGGCAACATAACGCCGCCGGATATGAATAAATGCCGTAACGTGTGTACAATAAGCATTCCATTCACATCACAAGAGTCGAGATGAATTACTAAATGTACTCTCTCTGCTCCGCGGACACATCTTGTTCGAACGACGTTTTGCGGACGTTTGCGAGGTTCGAGAGTATAGTTACTGAAGTGAGCGTTTTCTTCGCTTCGCCGGTCGCAGAGCGGACGGTCGTTTGCGTCTTTACATTAATCGCATAGCTGCCCAAGAGGGCTGCTCTATTTCGACCCGTGCCGTTCTACCTTCGTCTCCGACGCGAGAAAACAGTCTACCCAAGAAATGATTAAAAAAAAAATAATTATGTATTTTACGGCAGCTATATAACTTTTCTCGAATTTCACTTTATTTTAGAAGTTATAGGCAAATTAAAGTTACAAAAACAAGCAAAAAATAACCTCCTTCATGACGTCCTTGGTTGCTTGAGTGGCCATGAACTAGACGAGGGGTAGTGAGCTCAACGAGCGGTCACGGCTGCCGCACTCCGTGTTGACGGCTCGAGAGGGCGCCACTAAAGCATCTTCTGGATAGGCAGGCGGCCGGGGCGGCTCGCATTGCATTTGCTGCGCGATTAAACACTAATTCGGCATGACACTTCATTGGCCACAAACGACAACGCAAACACGGGGTAAAAATCTGTTTAGAACGGGAGCCACTTCGCGCTGCCATACCGCCAAAAAGCCAGACCGTAAGCCAAAGCTGCTCGCCGAAGGCCATGGGAACGCTCGGAACCGGTCGGATCCTCCAGTCTGTACGACCGCTGCGCCGCCGCGTACATCCGGGACCTTTCTACGCTCGACGCTCGTTGGGGCCTTATCCCACTAGACCTTTCGAGTATGCGCCGCCTTTTCCACCGCTTGGTGGCGGGTGTGTCGACGAGCCATGTTTCCGTACTTTATAAACATCATATGTTTCTTTTCTGATCTAAAAAAGTAAGCAAAAACTACCTTTATAAATAACTGAAACAGTTCGCGGCACTTACTTTTTGTATTTCGACAAAAAATAAGCTTTTAGCGGCTCTGACCCGTCGTAAGCCCAGGACCTAAGACGTCACATATCGCGCGCTTTCGGCATCGCGGGCCGCCTCCGCAGGTGGAGGAGGTTTCCGCGTCGTCCGGTTAAAATATGACGCACTGATATTTAGTTACCCTCTCCGTGTCCGCTGGCTTGCCCGAACCCCGAGGGACGTGGAAACCGCAAAAAAGGTAGACGCTTAAATATGATTGCAGGGCCCCTTTAAAGAACCTAGCGATCGACAACCCCCCTTCCCCTCCCCTAATCGGGATCACTGCCCCTGGAGCTAGGGGAACTCCGCTGTTGCAAAATATAACCGTAGTCGGCGACGGGGTAAAAGTTCACGGGTAGCTCATTCCACCGTAGCAGAGCAAACGCTGGAGAGGAGGCGGCCTCCTCTCCAGCGTTCGCTCTGTTAAGGGGAAAGAGCTGGGAGGACCGACTACACATTAGTGCTGCGTCAACGTCCGGCGGAAACCCGGGTCCAAACATATGAGACACGAGTGGAGCGTCATCATTAGGCGTGGACTCCGGTTTAATCATGCGCTCCACACTCGAAGAGGACGCCCAAAGCATGGCGAACACCAATGTTGCCTGAGGAGGTTTTGTAAAGGGTCCATTGCTACAATCCATTTTCTCCCCTTCGCCACGCTCTCCGGAAAGAAGACGCCGCTACTGCGCATGCGCGGCGCTAGCCTTGCCTGCAGAGTCCCGGATCTCGTAGCGGGTCGCGGAGAAGGTTGCGGGACAGCGGAAACCATCTACAAAACTCCATAATAGGAACTTTTAGCAAACCGTTACTGTGTTCCGCGTGCCGCTCTACCGGAGCTTTTGAAGCATGCTTTCAAGCGCGCCTGGGAGATACCGTGACCGCGGGGCGCGCGCATAAAAGCATGATTCAAAGGCTCCGGTAGTGCGGGTGGAACACGGTAACGGTGTGCTCAAAGTCCCCAAGGCTGCGCTACGACTCCCTCATCTTCTACCATGAAGATACATTCACGAATGCGACAGCTGCTCTGCATATAGTTCAATTACTACAACGTAAAACAAAAGTTTCACATGAAGTGTGATACGGAATTTTCACATATCAGGACGCGTAGAAAAAAATGAAAGACGTTTACAACTCCCTGTAATGCCGAATTAGAGCGCAGCTCTTGAGGAGGAGGAGGGGAAGGTACGGAGAGGAGGGTATGCCCCGCCCGTTCGCTTCCCATTTAGGAAAAAAATTTCCGCTAAATTTAGCGGAAACATTAGAGAGTTTTAGTAGATCGTTTTCAAAGGCACGCTACCGCTGCGGGCGCGCTTCACAGCATGCATCAAAGTGGCAGCGCGAGCTCCCGCTACTAATAGCGTGGCCTGAAAACACGATGTACTAAAACTCTCTATTTTCTGCTAAATTTGGCGGGAAAATTTTCCACTTAATTTAAGGGGGGGGGGGGGGGGGGGGAACTGTTCCGCAAAATTTAGCAAGAAAAACTTCCCGCTCAATTTAGCGGGGAAATTTTTCCGCTAAACTTAGCGGGGGAAATTCACCCATAATGCACTGCGCGGTTACGCCGACGCCGACGGCGACGCCGCTCAAGCCGGAAACGGGCACCTAAAAGCTGAACTTTAAAAGAAAATGCAGCGCAGGTGCTACTTTGCTTAAAAAGAACGGTAAGAAAGATGAAAGTACGCAATCCGATTCCTGCCACCTGCGACTGTCATCCGACCGCTATCGGTGAACCGCTGTCATCGCCTACAATGCCGTATGCCGCCTGTTGCTGCGATGAAATAACGCTGGCGGCGGAGAAAAGTCAGCTGCAGCTACCCGGCTGCAACGCCTACATTTCGTTTTTTTTTTTTTTTTTTTTTTAATTTTTGTTGCCACGTATGTTCTCGAAACGCTTGTCCAATAGCGCATCTGCTGCTGTTCGAATATATCTCCGAGTCTATAACTCTCTCGGCGAAAAAATATTTCCTAAAACATTTGCCTTGCTCTGGTGGCACTGAAAATACTGCACTCCAGAGTGCTCTAAGAACACCATCAAGAAGACAAGCCGATTACTCTAATACTATCTTCATTTCCACAGATGGGCTTATCTTGTTGATGATGTCTTGAACACATACACACCGCCGTGAAATATTTTTACCTTTCCCAGAAGGAGGCATAATTTCGAAAGAGGACTATTGGTGTTTCTTGAATTGGCAAGAACATGGTTTTGCCTTCCAAGGCCAACCAGTGGCTGGCCGAGCTTGGCACGAGCATGGGCCGACACTGGCTCTGTGCTGGGCCTTGTCTGGCTGTCAGTCATTAACCAGTGATTGGAGACTGGAAGGACGGTGTCAATACCCATGAATGGGCCAGGCAGTTTGGCCAGGGAATGGCCAAAGATTTTTCCGTTGGCCACCCATGTGCGCCCGCGCGGGCGCACATCGAGCGCGGGCACGTCCAAACGCCGAGCTGTGACTGGAATGATTAATGGTTAAAGCTAGCTGCGCCTGTGTCTCTACTGCCATAACCTCTTATAAACCGTCCCACTAGGAAGATCGGAGAGAGCAAAAATGCCTTCCCCCACTCACCCCGCGCGTTTTCTGCTCCGCCGGGTGGGCTGTACCATCCAGCTGGCGTTCAAACTCGGTCTAATATCGCGTCATTTCGGAAATTTCAAGCGCAGATGCGCGGAATTCGATATGCAAGTTTTTATTCGCACCTGCGTGCGAATAAAAAAAGAAAATAGGGAGTTTTAGAATAGCGCACGCTAAAGCTTTGCGTGCGCAAAGAATAGCGTCGTCGCCACTGCGCATGCTCCGAACGCAAACCAGGTTTCGCGCTTTGCGTGCGCAATTTTAGCGTGCGCTATTTCTCGGAAATAGCGTGCGTACGCAAAGAGTCTTTGCGCTTCTCCAAGGAGGATTCGTGATGAGAAGTTGGCTTAAGCCAAGACGAGCAGAGTTTAAAAAAAAAAAAATGGCGGCTTCCAGGATGGTGTCGGCGGCTGCTTTGGCGGGGTCGTGCGTGCAATTTTCAATACGGGACGACAATGTACTCGGTTTGGCAGCGATCACCGGCAACTTGATGCTTGCGACGCGCGAACATTTCACGGCGAAGGAACGATGTGCGAAGGTCAGTACACGAGACCTCTCTTGCCGAGGCGACGCAAGCGGACACGACCGGTCAACCGCTCGCGTCGCGTTCTCATGTTTAAACAAATTAAAATGCTACTCTGGACCAAAAAACTCGTTTTATTTTAAAGTTACATCATTTCGTGTGTGAAATAAAAATTTGACTATCTTGGTGGCGTCGCAAGCGCGAGATGCTTAGGCTTTTGCGTCGCGGCGGAGAAACGCTATTCTAAAACTCCCCTGCGTCTCGTGCGCTAATACAAGCGCTAAATTTAGCGCTAGCGTGCGCTAAGATTGCGTACGTTATTCTAAAACTCCCTAATGAAAAACTGTCAAGTGGCCGGTCGCTCCGGCGAAAAGTAAATCCGGTAGCTGTAGCTGTTTTACTATACGAAGTTCGTACTGGTGTAGGCCTTTAGCGACAATGGGTGGAGGTCTGGAATAATAAATAAAAGCGTGCTCTCCTGGCGCAATAGACGCAGTGGTTGAGGTGCCGGCTGACTCCACTGCTACTGAAGTAACGAAACAAAGATCATTTATTGGGATAAAACAACAGAGCGCTAAAGGCTGATTTTGGAGTAGCCACAAATATTCTAAGAACACGAACCACTTCATAAGGGCAGCCACGAGCGAGAGTTCGATGTTCCGTACAGCCCGCCGGCACAGTCCAAAGATGGAGAACGGCAACCTCCTGGTTTGTCGCCTGCTATCAGACGACAAACCGTTTAAGCCATTTAATCCTACACTTGTATTCACTTCAATACCGGTATGTGTAAAAAAAAAAAAGGTTCAGCTTTTTGCGCATTGTCACTAATTTACCCTTTCGTGTGTTTAACTGAGAATAATGAGATACATGTAGGTGCGTCTTAAATTAGCTTTGCATTATTTTATCGAGACGTATGCACGTTTTTCTCTTTTTTTCTTTCTTGATGCAACAAATATAATTTGCAGTCTTTTTTTTTTTTTTTTAATGCACGTGTTCGTTGTTTGTTGCGCTATGTAGGATTACTGGATTAAGTGGCAGCAAGCTTTCTCAAGACCTTCGAGCAACCCGATATGTTGTGGCAGACGAGTGCAAGCGAACGTATACAGCTTGCACGCGATGCTATAGCTTTATCGAGCCTGCAATCATCCATATGGTAGCGGCAAGTATACGGGCCGGCCGCTGGCGCTTCTCAGAGTGTGAATGCTCGAAACAGCAAGTGTTCGATATTTTCCGTCTAAAGATTATTGCAACACGATAAAACAAGGTGAGCAATCGAGGGTCACCACCGGAAGGTCAAAGAAAACGACGTGAGTGCTACTCGAAAACCGAGACCGGTCTTAATTCCCTTGACGGCTGACCTCGCGTCGCCGTGCATTTCTCTTCCGGAAAGGGGAATGTGGGACAGCCAGTCGAAGATATTCAGCGAGGACGACAGAGGGAGCAAGGAATGCCGGGGGGGGGGGGGGGGGGGGGGGGGGGGGGGGGGGGGGGCAAACAAAAAAACCGCGCAGAAACGTGGCGGCGGAGGCGGGCAGGCCACCACCACCGACTTCAAACACAATCAAAGCCACTAGAGTTTCGACGTCATCACAGAGGGATCGAGCGAAGACAGATTAGATACGACTGCTAAGTCAGTGTTAGGCCGAGGTCCATTCAACGCGAAGGACGCTCGGCAGATTGTTCATCCATGACGTCCTACGGAGGAAGAGGAGCATGTTCGCTGTCCACTATATTACTCGCGGACAACTTTCTGCGACTATTACGGATCAAATAAATATATACATATATATATATGTGCGCAAGCTCGTATACGCGAGCTTGCGCACATCAAGTGCCTATTAAAGCCGCGCGCATGCACGCGCACTCTTCACATCTTCTGATACATTACAGAAAGTTCTACGCGAGCGTAGATGAAACGTATCAGCAGTGCTGTGCAGACAATTCACGACCTTGGACGGGGCAAAAAGACGAGTCAGACAGCAAACAGAAAAACAAGAGCACGCAGGTGTTTGCGATCCAACACATTCCGGGAAAGAACTCCTTTCACAACACAACATTTATCGCGCAAACAGCAAACACGTCACACAGATGTGAATCTGTGGGTGTATAGTACAAGCTGCAACGAATATATGCTACTAAAAGAAGTTCGAGCTCGTAACTTTGGCAGTCACTCGTGCTGCGCGAGGGTTCGTGTAAGCCGCGGAGTGCGCGTCCTCGAGCAAGGAGCCTGCGGTGGCGCAGTTGTTGTTGTTTTCAATACGAGCCGAGCCAAGTTGACGCCAAAAACGCGCAGCCGTCATCTTCAATACGTGCTCAGAGTAGGTGATCAAGCAATGGCGAACAGGCAATAACTCAAACTTTTGGAGAGGAAAAAAAAAAAAAAAAAAAAAACCTCGTTTTACCAGTCTTGGATTACGTGATCCCGCTAACCTCCCGCCCGCGCGCAGAAAGCGGAATCTTGTAACCGAACGGGTGGCGGTCGGTTGGTCCAGTGAGGGCGCAGTTCCCATCAGATTGTCGTCAGCACACGGGGCGAACGGTGTAGAGCAATCATGTCACAACACGCCAACGCAGGAAACGGTAAATTCACACTAGACAATTTTAGAGAACCGTTTTTGCACATCCGATATACGGTACGGCGGGCCCTCCGGTATGAACTGCGCATGCGCCATGGTTCAACATGTCTGAAACGTGTCCGCAGAAAATACCGTCACCATCAGTGTCTGCAGCATCCGTGTTCGTGCACTGCAAGCTCGGTTCGAACCCACATCCTCGCACTTTCCGCTCCCCTGGTAGTCAACTAAAACTGAGCATAAAAAAGAAAAAAAAAAAGGTTTGGTAACTTCCAAAACAAACTTCTCGTGCTAACTTTTTTTTTTTTTTTTCGTAGTCCTTTTTGTTTAGTCCGAGTCGCACTTCACCTACAACAACGGCAGCTGGCGTATATTTCCTGCGGAGTTTCCACCAAACTTCCCCAGGCGGCAACTCACAAACTACAAGGCGGCGCGCTGGCGCCTGTCAAAATGACTGTTCATATGGATGATCGTCCTTATGAACAGCAGTACGAGGCGGAGTCTGCGACGCGTAAGTAATTATAGTTATGCTTTATGCGACCAGTATTAGAGCCTCGCTTTATTTTTTCACCCCAGGAAGGTGTAGGCAAGCACCTTTATTAGGAAGCCGATCATTCAGGAACTATAGGGAGCGGCACTCTCGCACCGCGGTACCACCATCGCTGAAAAGTGCAAATAGGACGCGTCGCGAAAAACTGTCACTCGGTGCATATGGTGAAGTTTGTCGCAACGACGCGTGTATGGTGGTATGAGCGCAACCGTTATTATTATCGAACTTCACGATAACTATGATAGTAACTGCGCAACAAAACACGAGTGTAAAAAAGAAAACGCATCGTACGAAATGATTTTAGCCCTTAACCGAAGTAAATAATCATTAAGAAAAAGCCTGACTAAGAGGGAGAAAAAAAACGCGATGCTATCAACACGTGCCTTGGCAGCGGGCAATCTGTCAAAAGCTCTTTATACTCTCAAAGGCGCGCCGCATGAAAAGGGGCAAAGAGGCCGCGTTGCACGCCTCTACAATTCAGGCTGGAACGAGTAGGTTTCCCATTGGAGAAAAACACCTTCCGGCCGTGACCCCGTCGTCGCGAACGCTGATCTGCCGACAAACAACAAAGTGCCGAAGAAGCTGCTTCTCGACGTGCCTGGACACGGTCAACGAAGCGGTCTGGACCAACGAAAGATAAACACAACATCGTGTAAAACTACCACCTTTCACAGTTCATTCATACCTCGACCCACCCTTTCACGAAAACACTTTCCAGCGTCTGTGATAACTTTGTCTCATGGCGCCGCAGTTACAACTGCTTTAACAATATCACAGGTGCAGTGGTGTCTTAACAACTCATTACTTGCCTTCTTAGAACTTGTAACTTTTCTTGTTATGCAGTCTTTTTTTTTTTTTTTTTTTTGCAATGTCCTGGTGGTTTTGAGAGAGTTTGAAATAAATAATAGATAAAAAATAGAGCTCAGTGGGTTCGAAGGTGGAGGAGCCGCGTTGGGACACCGCTGTTATCCGCTCTTTTTATCGCGTTCGGTTTCCTTTCTTCGTCTGATTCGCGGTCGTCCATACGAGCTACTGCCTCACTTCCCGGAGGTGGTCTCGGCGGGAAAGCGTGTCGCTGAATTGGGTCTCGGCCAACTCGTCGAAAGCCAACTTGTCGACGGCCAACTCGTCAGCGGCCCATTCGTCGAATAGGCCCATTCGTCATAGGGCAACTCGTCGAACGAAAACTCGTCGAAGAGGCCAACTGGTCGCCGCTATTTTAGAGACAAATATATAATTTTTGTCTTAAATTTGAAAGCAAACACTGCCCTATAATAATCCGTGTTCTGTCTTTTATGTGTAACTCTTTCGTGAAAAAGTGTATACAATAGGCGCTCCTTAAAAAACTGACCTCCAGTCTGCTCTCTCTTGTCGAACGTAACAACTTGCCACTTTCAGGGTGCAATGGGGGCACGGTCACTACGTCGCTCGAGTATCACTGGGGCGCGTGTTAAGCTACCCGGCCCATCAGTAGACTCTGTTTAAAAATATCGACCCACGTGGCTCACCCGTTCACGCCGCTTCGCGGCGACAGTCTGCTGTAGGTCATTACAAAATAAGCAGTAAAGGAAGGTAACAAAAGGACGATCATGAGATGACACATTTTTCAACTTGTCTAAAGGTTCTCTCCTGTCTTTGCCCTCTTGTAATTTTTCTTTCAATCTTGCAAGTTAACAAGGGCGCTGACCCTAGTCCAAATACAAATAAAAAAATGTAGGTCAAAAGATTAAAAAGAACCGCGAGCTTTTACCTCAGACCGTCCTTCAACCCATTCGACTAATCGCCCTTCGACCGATTTTCCCTTTCGATAAGTTGCCCTTCGACGAATTGCCTTAATACGAATTGCCCTATTCGACGAATGGGCAGTCGACGAATTGGTCGTCGACGAGTTGGCCGGGTCCCCGCTGAATTATAAACTTCCCCGTTAGATCCCCGTTAGATCAGATACACAACGCTAAAACTCACTAGTATTGCGTATACGAGCGAACGCAAGCGGCCGCAGGATGCGAGAAAAGTTGATTCTAGGTCACCCATAAATATATCTGCAAAGTTCGGGGGCCATTCGGCTCCAACCGATGTTCTACAAAAGGTTTATTGATGACGTATTTTTCTATCTGGTCATACGCAGGAAAATGAGCTTCTCAAGTTTATCGCAGATTTTAACTCCGCGCACTCTTCCGTTCCCTTCACTGAGTTACTCGAAAACTGACATTAATTTCTTAGACGTTAGAGTAATAACTAAGGACACAAATCTGGTCACTCAACTGTATCGAAAGCCCACGGACAGCCAGAAATATTTGCACTTCAACAGTCGTCACCCTCGGCCTTGCAGAACCAGTATTCCGTACAGCCTAGGTTCACAGATCATAATGTAAGGAAGAAACACGCAGACGGTACAAGCGCTTGTACCGTCTGCGTGTTTTTCTCCTTCGTCCGTGTTTGTTTGCGCTGTTTGATCGCGACCTCTTGTTAGGTGACAGCGCTGCCCAGGCGGAAACAAGCCGACAGGCCAGCCTCGTGCTGACCTTCAGCAATAACTCTCCGAATGTCACCGCCATATTAGGGAGACATTTGAATATTCTACAACAGAGTGAACGCCTCGCAAACGTTATTACCCGTCCCCCGTGTGGTGTACAGACGCTCGAGTTACATTAAAGGGACACTGAACCAAAGAATTTAGTGTCCATAATAAGTGGCGCACGTTCTTTCCACGAGCCAGCAGCCGTCGGTGTGCGCGAGCACACGCAACGAAAATGACGTCAGAGACCTCCATTCGCGGTTGAGATATGACAGTGAAATGCACGGGCTTCGGACTAAAGTACAATAAAGACAGGCTTTTCATCTCTACAAGTGAAAGCTACGTGCTTGTTATACCAATTCATCGCTTACCTTTTACGCCAGACACCACTGTGTAGATAAAAAACTTGTCTCTATTCTCCTTTGGTCCGAAGCCCATACATTTCACTGTCATCTTAACCGCGAATGGAGGTCTTCGACGTCATTTTCGTTCCGTGTGCTCGCGCACACCGGCGGCTGCTGGCTCGTGGAAAGAACGTGCGCCACTTATTATGGACACTATATTCTTTCGTTCAGTATCCCTTTAAGGATTCCATAATTAGGTCCAAGACAAACTGTTACTAAGAGCACTGGGAGTCGGCCACGCGGGAAGTCAAGATGTGGGGTCTGCCCACACCCAGCCTTCCTACACCGTTGCCAACACGTAACACCGAGAAACTCTATAGAGAGTACAAACTCCAATTTCACCTCTACAAAATTTATAGCAAATTGAATTGCGACACCAGTAAGTTACTACACCTTTTCCAATGCAGTCTTGCGGTGTGCAGTACGTGGGCCAGACAGAGACGCCTATCTGACTGCGGTTTAGTAATCACAGAGAGCGTGCAAAATCAATCCCCACACTCCCCATTTCAAAACATGTCAGCATGCCAACACATTCATTCGATATGCTCGAAGCTACATTTTCACAGTCTGGTTTCAAAAGTAACCGAGATCGTGAACAAAAAAAATCGTACCTTAGTCACAAGTTTAACACTGCCAAAGCCGGGATCAATGAACATCCCGGCATTATGTCTTCCATTAACGCGGTGAACATGACCAGCTCCTGTATTTGCGTGAGCTACACGTGTTATTTTATGTAAAGGACATTCTAATATTTTAAACTGAAAAGGCAGCTGCTAACGTGTTTTTTCAAATGCTATTTTTTTAAGGTTTTGCGTTTGTTGATTTTGTTTTCCGCTGAGCATCTGGCGCCTGCTGTTTTGTGGCTGCCTCTCCGTTTACGTTCAATCACTTTCCAGTGATGTACGAGTCTTCTTCCCCGGCCAGGCTGACGCTGGGGGCTCATCCTTCAGGCTAGGCCCCAAAAGATAGGCTTTTGTGGCGATACCTGTGTCGAGTCTACCGTGGGGCTCTTGAAGGAGCCAGGTATTTTGAATATGCATATTCGCTTGACGTCATGGGCCACGCGATGTAGCCAAGGAGTGTCAATATTTCGTCTCATGTAACCGGTCTTGAAAAAGGTCTGTCTTAGGCCGAAACGTCGACCGACTTCACAAATAATATGTTATAAAACTCCAAAGAACCGTCTCAAGTACCTTTTTCTGCCGTTTATACTTTTCGGCATCCTGCGCTACGTTTTCTCTCTTTCTCTCTAATTATATATATATATATATATATATATATATATATATATATATATATATATGTGATGTCTCGCTAATGTGCACCTCCGTTCCCCCCTCAAAAAGACATCCATAATGTGAGTTGTCCATAATGACAAGAAAAAAATGCATGTATTTCCCCAGATTGTCCCCAAAAATGGTGTCTACACAGAGGGGTATTCATATTAACGGGATCCGCATAAATGAGGCATGACTATATATATATATATATGTCGCGACTGTTTTCATTTTTCCGCTCCCGAGCCAGACGGATCGGCGTCAAAAGAACGTCTGCGTGAGTACGCCTGAATTGGTAAGCAACCCTGCATTTTAAAACATCGAGGAACAAAATTACCTTGACCCTTCTCGGGGGTAGGGGCAACAGCACCGCTCTGCACTAGTGTCGGTTTGCTGGGAGCGAACGACGTCGACGAAACGGTGGAAATCGTGGCAACGGTGGTCACCATGGGGACAGGCCGCGGTACAAGCACTCACAAGTCACAAAATCACAACTCGCACGAGTTCAGCCGTCACGCCTCGCACCGCGCCGTTCGCAGTGCGGCCGCGAGTTGCAGACTTCACAACCACGAACGGCACGTTTGTGGCACGCAGGCAGCAGCCATCGCGCTTATCAAGCTACAAGGAGACGACTGCGACGGTACATCGTTACTTCGTGCGCACCTGCGGCAGAAGACGAGATTTTTACGGCGTCGCGAGCCGGGAGCAAAGAAAGGCACTTGTGCGGAAAGCAGACGACACGCTACTTCTGCAGCAGACGCCGCGGCGTCGAATGCCAAATCAAACAACGTTCTTGCTCGCTCCGGCGCGGTAGTGCCATCTATGTGCAGCTCTGTCAAACGACAAACGTTCGGAAGGCTGGTTTCACCAAGAGGCGCGCGCGCGCGTTTGAACAGCCTTTACGTATGGTGGTGACGCTGGTTTCCGCTGTAGGCGAGAAGTTTAGCCATTACAGTGAAACCGTTGCATCACGTAACAGTGATTACACAAACGCACGGCGGCATAATAGAGAGTTTAGTAGGTCGTTTCGACGCCCCCGATACGATGCACGCGCAAAGGCGGCGGCGGAGTATCGGGTATGATTACCGGGGACGTCGGAATGATCCACAAAACTGTCCAATGCCTTGGCGTGACATTGTTGATATAGTCAGTGCCCCAGCAACTTGGGCGTTACTACAATGCTGGCCTCGCAGCAATTCTCCGAGAATACGAACGAAACGAATGCCTTCCAGCTCAAGAACATGTTGAACTCGATACAACAGGAGCTTGTAGAAGCTCAGGAAAACTAATCAATCAGGGCGTGATTATTATCCCGCGAAGTCAGGGCCGCGTGTAGATAGGGAAGCAGAAACACTTCTTTAAAAAAACGAGATAGAGGTTGATTAAAGCGTATTGTTATCCCGTGAATCTGAATATCAACTTCGTTTTCCACGAAGATGTAACTAAACGAGAGAGAACACGAAAAACCTCCGTCCAGTTGTGATGTCATAAGAGGACCTTTCGGCCGCCAAGCGCGCGTCGCTCAAGGGCCGCGCGCGCAATCACAAGCTTGCCAGGTATTGGCGACGTGCGCGATCGAAAGCGTCGCTGTGTTTGGCCTTCCACGATTGGCCGAATGCTGACAATGACGTGAGCAAATTATACCTCATTGACGGATAAAAGAGAAATGTAAGAACTTCAATTTCGACGGTGTTGGCAGTTTTGGTTTCAGAGCGCTACGATTTCAATCTTCCGCCGTGCTCCTAACTAACACCATGGAACTTGTTCGCAAGGTAATGACGTTACGAGAGGTAAACACACGAGGGCGCCACCGAAACATCCCGCCGCTCCTGTTCTGCCCTTTTAAGGGAATAGCGAGTGTGCGCGTGCATAGCTTCGATAGGCGCTCAAGATGCGGTACTTTGAAAATAACTTTCTGCAGCCTCCATGCACCAAATTAATAATAATAATAATAATAATTTTGATATTTGGGATCCTGGAGGTCAAATAGTGTTCCCTCAAATACAAAACCGCTTCAGCTTCCCTTTAAAGCGCTGTCGCACTGGGGCAACACGACGGCAACAGCAGCACATGTTGTTCAACGGTCGGGCAAGTTGTTGCTCGCTCCCCGTGTTGTCCGACAACCCTGTCACATCGTGGCAACATCAGCACAACATGGACGACAACGACAATGTTGCCTCGGTATGACACCTTTCGGCTACAAAACAACAGCAACTTGTTTCGGACCACGCGTGTTGCCCAGATCGGTGGATGAGCTAATTTCGTGCCGTCAATACGACAACACAGATATCGCGCAAGCAGCTGAAATAATCTTGAAGAATGTTTCTACAGCGTAATTACGGAAACCGATGATCGAAATGGTCACAGCCACGGTCATGAACGTTCAGACTGGTGTTGAAAATAAAACTGCCCAGAGACCAGCTCACATTACTGCTAGTGAAATAAACTGGCGTGCACGCTTACTCACCCCTGATAAAGTGTAATAAAAATAATAAAAAAAGCAAATATTAAAAAAAACAAAAACGTCGAAGCATTAAAACGACCACTCTGATCATGATTGTTGATTTCATTTCATTCATTATACTCTGAAAGCGTCCATAGGGATTTACATAAAGGAGGGTAAAGGGGTGGGGGGGGGGGGGGGGGGGGGCAATAATAAATTCAAAAACAAACATAAAAGAAATAAAACAAGAAAACGTGTGTAACGGTTGCTATGCGTATAAGTGTTGGATGATTGCAATATTGTCAGGAAGGGAGTTTCATTCGTATGTAGGTAACTGTACATGGTGAGAATTTAAAGAGGTTGGTTCGTGGGGTGAACAAATGAAGTTTTTGCGAATTGTCAGTACGCGCGGAAATATGTCTTGCAGCCCGGCAATACATGATTCTCTCTTCGATGGGCAATGGTAATACAAAGTATGTAATGATGCAAGTCTTTGGGTTTCCCTTCTGTCTGCAAGAGGTGGTAGTTCAAGTTTTTCCCTTAGTAAGATGATGCTTGTGCGCGTGTAGTTTTTTAAGAATAAAGCGTGAGGCTCAGTTTTGCACCGATTCAAGTTTTTGTGTGAAATAAAACTGATGTGGATTCCACATGATAGAAGCGCATTCGAGTTGAGATCGAATGAGGGCGATATATGCTACAAACTTTGTTTCCCAGTTGGCCATGTGAAGAATTCGTCTTAGAAAACTGATCGCTTTGATTTGCTTTTGCACTTATATGATTGATGCGGGCTTCCCAGGAGATGTTTGACGTGAAATGAACCCCAAGATATTTATATGTATGCACATGTTCAAGAACCCGATCGAAGAGAGTGTAGCTAAAATCTGCTGGACTTCGCATAGTAAACTAGGATTTACAAATTTTGTTTTTGCCTGGAAGATGGAAACAGCCGCTACTTGATTTGATTCAAAAATGCCTTAGGAAGTTTGAGGAATGAAGCGGTCACATAGGGCGCAGGCAAATAGACAGTGTTGAAAAATATTTATTCTACCAAATGTTATGAAGGCCGATCGTGTCGGTGTCGCAGTTTTTAAGCACTGTCTGTTCAGCTCAACACCACGCTACAAAAGACGCTTTGGGGTACTGCCGGTGCTAACTCAATTTTAAAGCAGAAATAGGAATTGCATGGAAGAAAGGACACAAACACTTCATACGGTGACGTAAATCCCGAAGATATATCAGCGATTTCACTTTCCTCGGTTAGGCGTTACAGGGGGTATTCACTGGACGCCATATTTGAGGGCGATGTTTAGAGCGCATGCTCAGAATGAGCTCACATTAATAGCCTGCTAGGACCGGCAAACCTGGTGGTGCGGAATGCACGATGCAAAAGAACTGCGGAAGCTCGCCGTCAGCACGCGCTCAGCAGCCGCGCACACAGATATGGCCGCCAGTGAATACTCTCTATTCATTTCCCGCCGGGGTTACCACTGCCTGGGGACAGGGCACAAAAACGAATTGTGCGAATCACTGCGAACGTTTCTTGGGCATTTGGAATACAGATGTTCGAAAAATATAATGCACGCTATTGTGCAGACCAGTATCCATTGCTGAGCAGCTTTAAAATATACAATAAAAGCACCTAGCAAATCTCGCGCAGTATATTCAACCCGTTCGGCGGGACGCTAGGAACAAATAAAAGGTTTACGAAGCAGGTATCCAAAATTAATGCAGCCTTTACCTTCGAGTGTCATTACACATGCCATAGCAACGTCACCAGGGTTAAATTATTTCAGAGAACCGATATATATATATTTACTAATCGAACGACGGCTCTTTCCAATTCTGTTTTTACAAAGAAACTGTATGACCAGATTGGGATAGCTCTGCTGCAACCTCATGCTACAAGCCAACACTTGTCTTCTTTTTTCTACTCTCACACGTGTAGTTCCCTCGTCGATCGATATCGAGCACCTAGTCAGAGTTACAATAGTCAAGTTCTGCAGAACCCGTAAGGCTCGATTCCGCTTCCAGTACGGACGGTATACAACAGTAAAACTACTCACCGTCCTGCATCACGGCGTCTTCGACGTAAACAGACGCTCGAAGACGTTCGGACAACTTAAGAGCTACTCAGTGTGGTTTCCGCATGGAGTTGCAACATGTGTCGACATGTCAGCAGCGTTCCTCAACAGTCGTCGCACGACGAGTTCAATTGCCGGCAGAAACCGAAATCCGGGAAAAGGTTCCGAAAAGGCGTTAGCCGAAAATAACAGGTTCGCGCCGTTGCTCATCACGTTTGACAGACTAGCGGTAGAACGGGGCTGGATTATAACGAAGGCTCCGTGTTTTCGAAGTTATTTTTTTGTGTGTCTGTGTGTGTGTGTGTGTGAAATTCAGAGGGTGTTTTTCTCGGATTTATTTTTTCGCTAAAAATGCGAAGTTTATCAACGATCCTTTTTTTAATGGAATTGGGAGTTTAATTTTACTGCATTCAATCTTTTTTTATTAAAAATAAAAGTAAAGAATATCCGGACACAAACGCACCCCTTAATTCATAAGAACTCACCTGTAACGAACGATATTTCAGCAGGCTGCATTTGGCAAAGGGCGCGAATGCTAAAAGCCGACTGTCCCACGACAAATCTGGTAAGAAAGTATTGCCTCGATTAACGTCGATAGTTTGAAATAACTAAACACCGGAGGACTCAATAGGTGCGTAGCATAAAAGCACCAGCTGGAGCTTTCTGACGAGACATCGCAATCATGAGCGTTTACTCTCCAGAAGTTTCGCGCCTCGCACTTCTACTGCCTTAGTTACACTAGCGCTCTTAGCTGTCATTAAATCAACGGCAGTTGACTCGATCGCGATTGGCCGGAGTTACATGGCGGCGTCAACTGTCATTGAGCCGCTAACGATCTTACCTCGGTTATACTTTATTTCACCTTATGATGTACCACGGGAAATGCTACAACGCAAGCTCTTTGCTCTAGGGCACATCTCGGCCGCACAAGCTCTCGTGCATTAAGGGCAACTGCCAACGCTATGAGCTCGCGCTTCTAGCCTTCGCTGCAGTACAACATAAGGTGAAACGGAGTATAACTGATGGGGGTTCGCTTCTCAATATAGAGCTCAAGATGGCGGCGTTTGCCGCATCGCCGCCAATGCGGCCAGCACCAGCGAAGCACTTGCTACTGCGGAAGATTGGGGGAGGTATCTAGAAAGTATCGCAGCAACAAACATTGTCGGAGGAGGTATGATTCGGAGACAAAGCTGCCTCTAGAACGATCACGGTACGTCGCCGAAGCCAAAGTGTATGGTGCCTGGAGCGCGTTTTCGACAGGTGTGTTTAGCGTCCCATGCTGCCCATACATCAAAAGTAGTTCCGAAGTGGCAACAAATGACGTCACAGAAGTCGAAAAATCATGCTGCTGCGTGTTACGATCCTGGCGGTTGGTCGTAGCAATGCTAACGAGAAGCTGCGAGTAGCACAACCGAACGCGAGTGTCGCTGTCGTTACGGCGTCCCAACCACTGGCTGCTCGAGTTTCCGTGGACTGCCAAAGTGGAGAGCGACCTGCAGCAGAATAGGCGTCTGCCACCTACACGACAGCTGTTGAAACGCCGCCAGGATCGCGACCGGCGACAGCAAGACACTTGTATGACGTCATCACACGGAAATCAAGGGACCACTTTTTCGGACGCGGTAAACACGCCAGCCGGAGACGTGTTCCAGGTACCATAGCCAAAGCTCAGCGAGGGCGGCCATTGTAATGTCGGTGCCACCGTGCCGGTAAGACTTTCGTTGTGTCTCTCTTGCTTGAACTCTAAAAACAAAACAAAAAGTTTATTTGATTTGATTTTAAGCTTTTTATAATAAATGAAAGTTTGCATATAATTTATTTGCATCGCTATTAAAAAAAAATTGCCATGTCTTTGGTTTTGCTTTGGTTTCAACTGAGTCTGTTAACCCGCATCTCAACTGGGGTTGTTTAGACCTATGCACCGTGTAAGGTGAGCTCAATGACAGTTGGGAGCTGTCAACGATCGCTGTCTTAATGGCAGCTGAGAGCGCTAGTGTAACTATAGGGTATAAAAGCCTGCAAAACGATGTCCTTTATAAACTGGCGAACCAGCGGATGCCGAGGGGGCAAGCGCGGTCAGAACCGTGAGCTTCTACGCTTATTCCCTAAAGGCCCTGTACGAATTGCCAGTGAAACGGAGGTAGAACATCCGGCTGCCACTACCTTCGCACAACAAATTGTTGGGCCGTTCGAGGTTGATGGCGACTTTTATTTCTACAGAGGAAATGCGACAAACAGGAAACAGCTTCGCAGCTACATTTACACTCCTCGCCGTTCTGATAGCTGGAACTGCATGCGCTTGCGTCAGATACGTCATTCCGAGCGCGGGCACGCTACATACACTGGTTCGGCGATTTCTTAGGGGCGAAAGTCCTGGTAAAGCCTGAACGACCCTTTGCTGCTCACTCCTACCTCAAACTCTAAACCGTTTCTTTCTTTCTTTCTTTTTTTTTTAATACTCTTAGATGGATGGTCTCAGTTTCGTTTCCATTATTAAACGCTTTCACACTTCGTCGTGTTACTCTGACAGGGAGCTGCGAATTTTCAAACCTAAATTGCACAAGCAAAGAAAAAACAAAAACAAAAAGTACGATCACAAATTACGACGCCCGTTGTTCGTAAATTAACGCGAAGCGTAATTAAATAAAAACAGCAGATAGAAAAGTAAAAAAAAAAGTAAAAAAACAATTAGCAAAAAAAAAAATCAAACAGCTATTGAGGTGAGACCGACAAGTGTCGCCATCTGTGAGTGAGTGGAGCAAACGCGACGTCGCGCAACTCAATGCTACCCAATACCGACGACGAGCTGGTTTGAATCGAACTGACACCTGACACCTGTCATTTTCTATTAGATTTCAACGAACGAACGTCTTGATGACCAGGTGGCAATACAATCAGAGGTTCCAGCCTTGAGTACCTTATACGTCTTCAATACTACGGAAAAGTGAACGATATGACGGAAACAGAAAATACATATATGAACGGACACCGCGAGGTTGCCTCTAAATGACCGTGCGGAAGAAACCGGTGCAGGGATAAAGCAACGCCTGTCCTTTCTAGCTCCACTAATTGTTACGGTACAGAAAAAGAAATATTTGGAAATGTTAAAAAGGGCTAAAATTTCGGTAACGAAACGCGGTTAAATTTTTTCGGAGATCGTTTCGTTAATTGATCGTTAAATATAATAAAGAATAGAGGTGCTTGTCAACGAAGCGAGCTATGAATCAGGTGAAACAATTATATTTCATCATTATTATAATTTAAGTGTTATTAGCACACCGCCTGAAAAAAACGACGCCTTTACGATTTCGGGCTCCTTTCTAGACGAAACAACTGTACACAAAAGGTTCAGCTCTGGGGCGTGTGGTCTCTCTACGAACTCGAAATATAAGTTACAAAAGGAGTCGGTTGGTAGTGGGCAGGTGAAGGATCAAGCTAACTTGCTAAAAGAAAAGGAAAAAAAAAAAAAAAAAATATCGCGTCACAGAACATTAAATGCCAAGAGTGGGCGTCAAGGTCACCGATTCTTGTGGAATATAAAACAAATAAATGAAAATTTAAAAAATATACACCGGGACAAATAAAAAAAAAAGTGAAAGAGGCAGTAAAACGGTTACCGGTCTCCCCGAAGATGGTTTCGCCACTGAGCAAAGAAGGGAAGCAGGGAAGCCAACCCCGTGGACGCTCTTCGCTCTTTCACGGTTTGCAACAGCACAAACAAGCGATCGCCGGGGTCTTCTGCTTTCCTACGAGAATTGAAAGGCTGCCACCAAAAACTGTGAGCATCGAGTTTCTGGGCGAGAGCTATCTCCGACGAGACTAATCAAGTGCATTGAATGCGCTTCGACCTTGCGCATTTAGCACGGGTACACGTTTGCGCCTGTGCGAGTCTTCGGCTGACCTCGAACTTATAATGAAACTATTCTAGCCAAGCACTAGCGTCTATCGCTCCGAAGTGTTCGAGGAAGCGCTGACCTCTCGCTCGGAGTATATAACTAGCAACTCCGGCGAAACATTCCTTTTCGCCTTCCACGACGCCCAGCGGATTATTTGCTTCGTGCGGTAGAGATTAAACGATTCCGACTATTCTGATAACTTCATTAGTCACTGACGCTGTCACAACCTCACTTTGTGTCAGAGCACACAGATGTCGTCAGAGTGGACGCAGCTGTTCGCTCCTGAACACCCTAAAAATTTTTCACGCGGAGCAAAGACAAAGCATGGCTTAGCTGGGAGGGCGATTAATATTTAGGGACCAGCGGGCCACATCAAACTTGGCTATACCCCGTTTCACTTTAAAGGGACACTGACAGGGTATTTATGCTCGCAAAGGCTTTTATTTGTACGTGACATATGAGAGCGCAACTACCCAGAACACAATTTGCGGCTCGAAATTTGTTTTCTTTCCGCCCGAAAACCACCGATCAAGAAGTGGCCGGTTTGAGTCGCGCTCACTCTCTTCTTCATGGTCACGTGCCGTTTTCTATGGTTTCGAGACAACCACCAAATATAATAAAAGCCGTGGGTCATCGAAGACACGCAGTCACTATTAAAAATAGAAAACAAATATTATACCCAATTTAGTGGCTTCTAGAAAGCTACAAATGCGTAGATTAAAGAGAAAAAAAGTTGAACAGAGATTTGAAAGCACTGTGCCTTCGCGTAATTCTCAGCATGGCGTCGCATCGCGCTGGGAGTCACGGGCTGGACGACTAAACGAAGCGGACTATGTGAGGGCGGCGGATGACGGGCGTGGGACTTCTACTTCAGAAGTGTTACGTCTTTTCCGCCTATTCCTCGGATTCTTTTTTTTTTCTTTTTTTAAGTGTTATAAAATAACTTTAGAAAGCAAGTAAACAAACAAAGAGTAGCTAAGACCGAACGGTACGCTCCGTCCTTTACGAGTTCCACAGTACAGGAGCAGGCCACAACATTCCGACCTAATTTTTAACATCCTAACAAAAAAAAAAAAAAAAAAAAAACTACAACAGTGACAGGATGAAACAGTTCGTAACAACAGTTATAATACGTGGTGAGGGACATACAAAGTAGTCTCCAGGTCGCGAGTGAGCAATCACGTTTCATACATAACTTGTTCCTCTTTTCTTTCTTCTTTTCGGGAGTTAAAAAAAAGTCGTATTATACTCCGTTTCACCTTATGTTGTACCGCAGCGAAGGCTAGAAGCGCGAGCTCATAGCGTTGGCAGCTGCCCTTGGTGCACGAGAGCTGCAAAAGCAAACATATATGATTTAAACATGCACGTGGCGTGTCCGCACGCAGCTCTCTTCACGGCTAGGTGGCGCAAGCTACCGCCCAATATAAAGGGTACACCCGTTAGCATCCATACATCTACCCAGCGAACACACCGTGTCTTTTGCGTGATGTACGAGCAACGCAATGAGGTAAAGGGGTTTAGACTTTAGAGCGATGAACTGGCAGCAGAAAGTGACCCCCAATTGGCCGCCGCCTGTTGCAGTTTTTGACTAGACATGTGACCTAATAGATTTACGTTGATTTTAACGAAGTACCACGCACAAATAATTGCTTATTGATCTTTAATAACAGTACCGACGAGATAAGTTGTGCAGTATTTTGGGTTTTTATCGGAGCTAGACACTAATCTCTGAGGCTAACAGTATTGGGAAAAAAAAAAAAAAAATATATATATATATATATATATATATATATATATATATAGTTCATGTTTTTTTTACAGCGATTGCAATACAGATTTCGGCTGTTTTGCGTAAAATCCTCAGGATTCGAAACGGTCACGTGTCTAGTGGTCAAAATTCTGCAATAAGGCCGGAGCCAGGAGGGGGTCACATTTGCCTGGTGGACATCCCGTCCACCAGGCGCCAGTTTATCGCTCTAAGCCTCTCTACCTCGTTAAAGCAACTTGGCTTTCTCTATAGAGATACAGACGCGGCTCAAAATATGCGAGGGGGGTGCTCAACAAGTTTTGCCTTTCTAAACTGGGTGATTATTATTATTATTTATTTATTGATTTAATTAAGCGATGGGATTGCAAGGCGTCTCATTCGAGTGAAAGTTTGGAATCTCCTCTTTGCCAGGAGTGCACCGGTGGCGATGCCCTTCCGCCACCGGTGCACTAGAGTTTCTGGATGCCGTCGTAGAATATTGAGGGCGGCTGTCGACCGACGGCGCACGCCGCACTGGTGACCTCTTCGTCGGACGCGGTTGGATCGATTGAAATCGATTGAAGACATGAGCATGAAATAGAGGTTCCTCGTGTATGGGCTGTGGGCCTCGGGAATGAGGGGATTTGTGTGGTCGTATACGTGGAGCGAGTGACGAGGCGCTATTAGATGAACGAATCCCCACTTTGGGAAACAGCCAGGAAGTCTGATGGCGCCAGGTCCGGGCCGTAAAGGCCGCTTCACACACTGGCGACTGCATACGACCGTGTGGCCTTTTAGATTCTCTAACGACGAGAGAACACACTGACGCCATCTATCGGGTGGCAATGGAGCAACGGAACACATTTCCGTATGTTTCCCATTTCCTTGCGCGCATCACTCTTTCCTTCTAGTCTCGGAATAACTTCTGACATTGTTATAAACGACACTTTTCTCATTAAGAACACATGATCTCGAAAGTACCTCAAAACCCTTGGCTCTAGCGAAATGCAGTTCAAGGGTCAGCTCATAGATGGCGCCAGTGTGGTCTCTCGTCACAAGGGACCATAAGAATTCGGTCGTAAGCAAACGCAAGGGTGTGAAGGGGCCTTAAGTTGGGTGCACGGCGGGAGGGTGACGCAACACATCTGGGAACTGCAGCTTCTCCAGTACTTTTTAAGTCCCGTCAAAGGCCGCTTCCAGCCTACTACGACAGCATGCCGAGACCAGTACACCGGTGGCAGAAGTGCATCGTCGCTGGTGAGAACTATATCGAAAAGTGATGTGCTCCTGTGCGAAAGAAGATACTCCAAACTTTCATTTGAACGCAACAACTTTCAATTCTAACACTAAATAAAAAAATAAGAATAACAATAATTACAGCCCAGGAGGCAAAACAAACTTAACACACCTATAGATGAAAAAAGAAAAAAAAAAAAGGGTGAAGTTTATCAATTAAAGCCAGTGAAGAACACAAAAAAGAGGTCGTCAAACACGTGGGCCGACATACTTGGAGACGCGCCAGACATTTATGAAGTCGTCGCTGACACCGAGCAAGATGTCCCTTATCGCTGCAATTTCGAACGGCGTAAGACATGCATGACGTCACTGCCCCGCCTGAAGTCACAGGACAAACAAGGGAAGCTGACACCAGCGTCAAGAATCACGTTCACGCAGCTGCGCATCCATAAACACATTATCTCTGCTTGACACAGTCTCACGAACCAAAGGGGACAAAAAGAAGAAAGAGAAAAACGTACGGGGGAGCCACCGCTGCGTGCATTTTTATTGCGCGTAGACAGTGGAATCGGTGCTAATGTCCACAAATATTAGGTAGTTATATGCGTAAATTAGAGCTGAAATTGTATTATATGCTTTCCTTTTGTTGCATTCCTGCATCGGATGCTTGGTGCAACTACCTATCACACTCTTCTATAATGGCCTTCGAGAGACGGCCGACAGGATACGTAACAAATAAATTAAATAACTCGAGGTTGTGGACGTCGCGAGCTTGCGAGGATCAGGCTTGAGTAGGCTCGACGTTTTAAAGCTTTTACCAACGACAATAAACAAATACAAAAACAAACAAAAAGATCTGTAAGAAAAAAATAATAATACAGAAACAAAAGAAAACTCGACTTTCACAAGTCGGTGATCAAATGGCCCCGGCCAGGGCAACTGGAAAGCAGAAAAAAATAAATGCAGAATAAACGAGGGTTTGCGCGACCTAAAGACGTCCTCAACCGTGATTCCCAAGTTCTGCGAATGTCAGAACAACTCGCAGTGGTTCTGACTGAGGCTTACCAAAAGCACGAACAAAGCGAAAAAAGTGACCTTCCACGGGTTCACCAGCATGCCGGCAGATGGTATTCCGGAAGCGGAAGGCGACAATCATGCCGTCTTTCCTCCCACATTCAAGCTGTCACAAACGCGTTCGCTGTCCAGTCTATTTCCGGCCAGACTCGTAGAGGTCAAGGGTCACTCTGTCACCTCAACATACTGCGCACGTACTGTGGCCGCAATTTTACTCTAGACAGCTCGTGAGCATGGTGGATTTACGAGACCTCTGTACCGGGCGACAGGGCAACTGCCAACCCTACCCCTAGCAAAGGAACCGCAACATACAAGAAACATTTCGTGCAAGTTGGATATGACACTGAATTCCGAAAAGACTAACGAGTCGTGGGGAGATGTAAGCGTTTTGTGGGCAAAGATAAATTACTTGTAGAAAAGCAAGTACTTCGTTTTCATCTCAAGAAAAAAAAAAAAAAAAAAAAGAAACTTTGCGCATTGTTCATAAGCTGCGCGTAGTAGTTCGTGTATGTGATTGCAAGAGGAAGACGCGATGCTTTTGGCGTTTGAAACGTCTACATCTTGATAAGATAACATTTATCTAATATAGCATACACCTACATCTACCTTAATTCTCTAGATAAAGGGAGAAATTAGTCATGTTCCGCGAGAAATCTGACTTTTTTTTTTTTTTTTTTTTTTACTACGGTTTTTGGGGTGGAAACGAATGGAAGAAATAACCCTCAACTGAGCTTGAGACCCTCGTGTGTTTGTCCCGTTCCTTCGTTTCGTTGCCCGGCATTTCCTCGGTGACGTAGATGCACGCGTAATAATAAGTGACGTCACATGAGGCAGCACAAAACACCGCAAACAAGGGACATCCGACGGCTGCATGAAAGAGTCTAAATAAAGAGCGCGCGCGTTTTTACTGCATACTCCATGGCTTCGCGTTGTTCCGACAGCAGAATGCCTTCCGATCGGTCAAATAGTCTCTCCTCTCCAGACAACTCGGACGAACTCCAACACCCACGACCTTTATCTACGAAGTGCCTCCGAGAGGAAGCAAACCCACGTTAGTTCTGGCTCCGACGTACCGGACGACAAACAAAGGCGCGCCAGCATTGCGAGTCCTAGCACCCCTGTCAGAGAAGCAAAGTTATTCTAGTCTGACTCACCGCGCTCGTTACACGACACCCACACAAGCCCTCTTCTTGACCTACAAGGCCGACATTACGCTCGAGAAACGAGCCACCCCTCTGGCCGCTTCCATTTTCAGGGTTCGTGCGTATGGCGCGTACTTTGCTCGCTTTCCGAAGCGACGATCATGCGCGCGCACTACTGGGGCTGTGATTTTGTAAACGCCGGAACGGCGCACGCACGAAGACGCTTTCACAAACAAGTCCTCGTTTTCCCCCACCAGGCGTGGGCACTGCGCACGCGCCGTGTCGACGGCAGTACCACCACAGCGCTGTGACGTCAGAGAAGCGAGTTGGTGTAGAGTGCGCAAAAAGAGGGCATTCGTGCGTTGCAGTTACGAGGACTGGCGCGAGTGCCCAACGAGTAGTGGATTTGGCGTCGGAATTGGGCGGATGGCTATGTGGCTATTTTTAGGCTATTTCACATCCTAACGTGGCGTTATTTTTATTTTATTTTTCGTTTGGTTTAGTGGAGATTTACAAAAAGACACTTCAGCATGGACACAAAGCGTCAGTCCACCGCTTTCGAATTCCCGCTTTCAGGGATTATTTTTTAGTGTGAAGATGCGTGAGCGTGACGCTTGAGCTACCGTGACCTATAGATTCAACGCTGAAGGGAAGCTTTTGTATTCATTGTGGCTTATCTTGTGCTTCCCAATCCTTTCTTCCTCCTACTGGCGTCTCTTATTTTCTCGAGTTTCCCACCATCCTCCTACAGGAGGCACTCTAGTGCCTCCTACAGGCTCCCTAGAGGCTCCCTAGGAGGCACCTCTTCCGAGGAAAAAAGACACTAAAGGCAACTCAAGACATCCACCAGAATTTGATGTCATCCGATTACGCGTGCTGTACCGGATATAAAGGAGGCTTTTCCGCAAAACATGAAATATTCTTAAAGCACAATGAGTCATAATAAAAGAACAGATTTAAAACAATGAATAATCCGAACAAGGCCAAGTTTGAAGCTCAGGAGCAGCCATGTTTCGGGCTATCCGAGCTTGTCATCACGCTCCTGACACTGCCCATGTCGAATGCCGGAGAGAGTATTTAGTAACGTGTCCTTCACAAAGTCAGAACTAAGGAACAGGATGTCCCTTCCAACTTTTCAACATCCTCTATGTAAAGCTTGCTTTTATTGGGAAGGACGAGTGCCGTAAGGACGTCAACCCTACTGAAGAATGTTTTGTCCCTTTTAAAACGAAAATCAATCAAAATCAGTCAGCCGAGCACGAACGATTGTTTGATAAGTATGTAACCGTAAAAACGCGTGGAAAGTGTTAGTACTTTTTTTGTGTTTCAAATAAAACGTTTTCAATAGATTTCAAGATGTCGTAGATCTTGCAAGCTGCTCCTAAATTCTAGATATGCGGACGCAGTACTTTCGCCTTGAGCTCGTACATTCAAGCGCACGATTCTTTGGTTTCTGCAGAGGTTTCTTGCAGAAACCAAAGAATTGTTTTGGTTTCTTGCATTTGGCTACTTTTGGGCTACACCATCTGGCATTTGGCGGTTTTAGCTAGAACCTACCTGGCAACCCTGGATACAACGATTGCGCCAACGTTCGGCTCAAACTTGACCCGAAGTCGATCGAGCACTGACGCAGCACTCGTTTGCTTCCAATCTGTTTCCAGCGTTGGCCTTCTCTGATGACGCCAACTGATTCGGTACTACGGCCTTGACTTCTAGGCGGTGGTAACTGGCTTCTCGGGACTAATCTTCGTTTCAGCTTAGGTCCGGACGCAGCCGACGCTACGAAAGCGCACTGTCTTGGTGTTCGTCGTGCACCTGTTCTATCGGAAAAGTATATCACCGGCAATAATAGACGCCTTTTAAAAGTCACATGCCGACTATTAGAAGGACGGAACCACTCGACGAGGTAGAGGGCCTTAGGGCGATCAACTGGCAGTTGAAAGTGACCCCCAATTGGCCGCCGCCATGTTGCACGTTTTTGACCACTAGACACGTGACCTTATAGTTTCACGTCTAGATTTCAACGAAGTACTGCGCACTAATAACTGCTTATTGATCTTTAACAACAGAACCGACGAGATAAATTACGTTTAATTATAATGCAATTAAATGCAAAGGTGCAAACGAGCTGGGCAATAATCTTTTCTCCAGGATTATTTTCGTCAAAAGTTATGTTTCGTTTGTTTTAAGTCCAAAGTGTAATTTTACGACAAAAACTCGGCCAGCTTCGCAATGCCTCCATAAGATGCGGTCAGCCGCGGTGCTGTATTTTGCGGCACAGACACTGATCTCTAAAATAACAGTATCGAAAAAAAAAAAAAATATATATATATATATATATATATATATTTTTTTTTTTTTTTTTTTTTTTTTTTTTTACAGCGATTGCAATAGAAATCTTGGCTCAGTTTGGCGTAGAAGCCTCAGAATTTGGTACGGTCACGTGTCTAGTGGTCAAAATTGTACATGGCAGCAGCCAAGTGGGGGTCACTAGGGCCACTAAATGACAATGTTGTGGGCACCGCCATTTTGGTGCTTGTGCAGAGCAGACGCAACTGGCGATAGTCATGATTCAAAAGTGCGACTTCCTCAGCGTTAGATTCGCTGTTAGGAAGCTGATGCAATATTGCTTTGCTTTATCGCGAACTGTTTAAACATTTATGGAGGACGGAAAAGCGTTTCCTGTGATTCCAGATAATGAAGATTAAGATAAATGGCAACTATGATTTCAAGCCACAATATGGCCAAGTACCGTCACTCTGAAGTGTAGCTTACTTAGAGACATCAGGGATCACTTTTGCCTGGTGAACGGGATACCAGTGTATCATATCGCTCTAAGACCCTCTACCTCGTTGGAACCACTGCACAATGGCGGAACAACTGACATCGCGGAAGGTGCAAGTAATTTCATAAGATAGGGACAGTCGGAGGTCAGCCAACGCTAGGGGGCGAAGATCCAACCAAACAGCGTCAAAAGTGCAACGTCACTGCGTTCGCTCGTCACCTTATTCCGTGGGTGTGTTTTGCCTTCTAATCCAACGAAAAGCATAAAGAATACCGTGACGTTGCGCTTTTAGTCCGCCATTGTGCAGGGATTTCACAGCTGCCAACAGAGGCCAGTGTTTCGAAGGGGGTCCATTTGTGTAGACGTATAGGGCGCTATTACCTGACGACGCGTGGCAGACTACAGCTTGCACTATGCGCTACCTCCGCAGGTTTGTATAGAAACGAACTGCGAGCACAGGAAATGATCCCAGAAACGGCGCACGCCGGAAATTGCGCGGGTTCTTTTCGTTGGATCTGTCCCGATTTCGCGAAATGACGCTGCACACACAACGTCGTCGCTCAGCTCTGGTGTGGTGCGTTTGTGAGCCTAAAATATCATTTCGCATTTTTTCAGAGGAAACGTGTTTTGCTCCCAGAGCTTTGCAATGAGAACGACGACGAGGTTCGTCGGAGCGCGCGTGCCGTAGACGCGAAAAATTTTTCGTGAAGAACCGGTTTATGTAAAACGCTCTCGCATAGTTATATCACTTAGATTCCATTGCAGGGTTGACAATGGCACGTGCACCTATAACGCTGCTGCTATCGACGAATGAACAGAACTTTGACGTTCTGCACAATGTGTGGCGCCATCTGCAGCACCGAAAGGATTGCTGGGAACATCCTGTATAGAGCTTTTCCACAAGGGCGCCGCCATCTTGAATTGCCGTCACTTCCAGTATGGGAGAAAACATCGTTTTGCCGTTGCCACGCCAATAAAAGACATTTAGGATATAAGCCTAACCATCACACATTCTCGTTTTGACTCCCCTCTATTTTTTTGCTAGTTACAGGTTGAAACGTTTTATTATTTTGTCGTCGCCCATACTAGAAGTGACGACAATTCAAGATGGCGGCGCCAGCAGGAGCATCTACAGGCAATGCTCCCATGAGTCACTGCGCGCTCCTTGATTTGCAGCCCGAGCACACAACGAAACAAATTGCGAAGGCCCGTCTGTTACCTCCACGCACGCGCACGTGCGAACCCGGAAATGGTCCACTTAGCGATAAAGCCGAATTCCCAGTTGAGTTCCGCCCCAGCAGACGCACAAACTTGGCTCTTCGACGAAGGCGTCTTCCTGAACCGATTCAACCGAACACCACGCAGCGGGGAATCTTGGGCGTTGTGCGCAGGAGCGCGGAGACCGCTCCGTTGTCTCATTTTTGAGCCGATAAAATGTGAGCGCGTAGGACGACCGACACCCATGCTGCCGCTACTCCCTGGGCGGTCAAGTGACAGCGACGACACACGAAGCCCTTTCTATCTGCAGCTAGGTTCGGACGACTGGTAGGCGGCTGATACCGTTCCTGCGTAGACGGATCCAACAAGTGGGCGCAACGGATCGACGAATGCTGGCTCTTCCTTCGGTGCTAGCAATACTTCGGACACAGCGGCCGTATCGAATGAGCCAACTGATATACACGTTTGCAAGTCCGGTCTCAGGGCGCCGCCATCTTCCTCAGTGGGGTGCGCTCTCGGGAGCGGCCATAATCCGATTACGACGCCTTAGCAAGGCTTCGTAATCGGATTATGACTGGTTCAAGCGCACCCCAGACAGGCAAGATGGCAGCGCCCTGAAGCCGGACTTGCAAACGTGTATAAGGGACGCAGCTTTTTTTTTAGGTTTGAGTTTTTTTCGCAAGATGCTGAATGGTGCCAGTTGTCGACAACAAGCTCTACTTTCTCACTGAAACTTTCAGAACATCACTTGTGACTTTTGCATGAGATGACCGATCCTTCAGATACTTTGGAATCTGCTTCGGAACGCTAGCACTACATTTGGGCAGAAAACAAGCGTTCAGCAATCCGTAATTTATTTTGGTGCAAAAAAAAAAAAAAAAGAAAGGATAAATGTTTTGGATGGCCACATTCTATATGCGGATATATGCATTTAAATGGAGTATAGACGCTTCACGCACGCACGAGATTACAGCGGCCATTGCTGACCTTCTCTTGTCTTACCGAGATACCAAGCCACTGAAGCGGGCTTTGGCGAACCTCCAGAAAGCCTCATGTTGGAAAGAGGTCACTGTCGAATCTAAAATGTCAATAACCTGTCCTGCTATGGTAATGATGTAGTGAAGCGATCAAAATGAGAGAGAATACAAAAAGTGATGGTCGGTTATGGCGGTGCCCATGCACAGGTGCTTGCAGCAGAGCAAAAGAGAAGGAACGGAACAAATGATCTCACAAGATTAGGCGATCGTCAGGCCCGGTAATATTTGTGGAATATCATCTTACGTCGTTTTCTTGCTTGTTTTCATTTCATTTTTTTATTACTTTTAATTGGCAGAGCACTAAGCCTTCAATACTGAAGGCTGACAAGACGAAAGGGTAAACGATTTTGCCGACGCCATACATGCGATGTGACACCGAGTTGACGTGTAAAAAAGATGTTAATTGCTTTCGGTGCATGCAACTACGTCGCGCTTAATCACATCTGTTCCCGCCGTTCTCGGAACGCGCTTACATGAGCGGTTGGCGTACATAACACTGTCAACATAATCGCCAAGAAAAAAAAACATTTTTTCTCTCCTTTTTTTGAGCAGCAGCTTGCTTTGTTCAACCACCAACCAGTAAAGTTCTCAGTTGTATCAAAAATCAAGCACGCATTTGGTCATTAACACTTTGTCTAAACTGATTAAGATTTTTTTTTTTTTTTTTCTTTTTCTGACCGTTGTTGGGGGACTTTGTTTTCCGGCTGCTGCGTAGCGGCTCGAATGTTGGGAAACACGAGGAAAGAGTCGACTGCTACGCATTGGTGATGCTCGAGTACCGACAACACCCTTGCTGTTAAACGGAAAGTTGGTTTTCTGAACACGACGTTACACACGTCCGCTAAGGGACGGCGAAGTTCAGTCCGCTCAAAACAGTGGCATTTTCCCACAGACCGTAGGACGTTCATTCACACAATGCGTTTTGGTCTAATCAGTCAACTGGAAGACACAGAAAAGTTGCGAGAGTGCAAGATGAGGTACAACTCACCGCTAACTCCACCGAGCAGTCCGTCTCCTTCGGCAGGGCCGGCTCCGTTGCACGGACCCAGCTGAATGCTGGACTGACGTCGTCGCTGACGACGGCCGCACAACAGTCGGTGTTCCCGCTGAGTCATCGTTCTGACGAGTCGGCGACAGCAGCCGAACACTGTCCGACAGCGCAGAGCAGACCTCAGCGCACGCAGTCCGCAAATTCAATCGCACCAGCCCGCGCAGAGTGGTGGTGGGGCCAGTCTCATCTGGGCAACATGGTTGCCTTTAAAAAAAACGCTAAGCTCAAAGTGAATTCGTGTCAAGATGATTCGGGCTGGCCCAGACACTCCATGGTTCCTGCCGGCTTGTTCGAGCGCGTCGAGGATGCGGCGATGTTCGACGATCCGGCGGCGGCCGGGTTCGGACGACGAAGCGTGAACTCGCTTCTACGGAGGAGTTAGGCCTAGCTCGACAGGCCAAAGGCGTCGGGCCCTCGACGGCGGCGAAGTAGGATGATGGTGCGGGCTGGCCGGCCCGAATGGGAGAAGAAAATCCGACGGGAAGAGCGAAGTTGGAGATGGAGATCGAACGGACCGATACGGAGGTGTAGGTAATCAGCGTAGGGGAGGCCGCGGCGTACTGCACGGCACGGATCTGTGACTGATAACACGCGCACACAAGTTGCCACAGCGATGAGAGACCCGCCGCCCCGCCGGAACAACGCAACCAACGCAACGATCAGCCGGATCGGCTCGTTTACCGGCGACTAGAGAAAACTTCGGCGCGCACTTTATTGGATGAAATTTGGTGACGTCACGACCAATAGGAGCACGGAAACAGACGCGGTCCCCTCAACGGCCGGAGAAACATCGGAAACATCGTGCCTGACGAACGAGAGGTGAGTGGTTTGAGTTTTCCTGTGATGTGATCTCTATGTGTGTTCGTTCCACGCGTCCGAGCTGTTTCTTCGTTTCAGATCTATTTGGCGCCGCTGCCTACATTGTTTGAGCCTGCGTTCACAATTAAAACAACCATCGCAGAAAGCTGAAAGCCCGCCGAAGAACGGCTAACTTGCGAGCTAAACCTAATTCAACAAAACCATTTGATCCGACAAAATAATGTGCTTGATCTTACATTTCATGTCAACAAAGAACTGCGCTGTCTGTCTTCGTCCCTACATGTTTTATTCTTTCGTGTTTTTCAAATCTTTACCAACCCGCGTCCAATCGAATGCCCCGATCACAAAAAATAGTTGGTCGTGCTCCGGTGGCCCTTATCATCAGCCGGTAAGGCAGTTACGTTTATCGTTTCTATATTTTGACCCAAGTAACGTCATATTCTCAAACTGTGAAATTCTATCACCACCTCTAGTTTCACATTCTGGTGCACCGTGCACTTGCAGCTTCCTGCACCCCTGCGAGGTTTCCTGCGATCGTACCTTGTGTATTATGGATTTCTCGCCGCACGCGAGTGCTCTCGAAGGCGTGCTATACACTCTGTAACATAGGTTGTGTGCAGAAAAGGCACAAGCCCGAGCACAAAAGCGCCCTTTTTGCACGAGCAGCCGTGCAAAAAGAACATTCTGCGAAGCTACGCCCTCGCACCCGTGCCTCTGCTGCACACAACTTATTAATAACCGAGCCGTTCTCGTTTTTGTTTTGCATATTACTGGTCGCGACTCAACACCGTTTCTTTTGAAGCTGATGGGCACCACAAGGCGTGAAAGAGGTGACTTGCAGCTTTGCCAAGGCAGCAGCAAGACACTACAAGCCTTCGCATTAACTGGCTAGCCAGTGGCGCTCTGTTCTGAACAGCACTGCGTGCCATGCAGAGGGTTTGTGCAAGCTTGCTGGGTGGCGACGCTAGCCACGGTAAGTGCATCCTATGCAGCTTTCTTTTAGGGATATATGTGGCTTGTAGGCCATGTCGTGCATGTGCCACCCAAGGGACAGCAGTGCCAGTGGCAAGGCTGTGCTGATGGTAATCACCACTGCACTGTGTTTTCATTCAATAACTACTGAAAAGGAACCAAGTACTTCCGAGAGATTCTCGGTTGTGCTTTGATGAACTCCAGCTCGCTTACGGACTTGATGTCTGTGTTAACAATGTAACGAGAATTCTTTTTAGTTTGGGGCGTTGTTTCTGCTGCGGATGACTAGCATTGCAGTAGAGAAATATGCAAAATAGTGTAATGCTTGCATTAGTTACCTAAATTGATGGCGGGAATAACTCACCTACATTTCCACCGACTGCATTTCTCAGAGGAATAGCCTGGACTAGATAGCTCGCTGCACTATGACCTTCCTCCTTAGCCTGTACAACTCGGCGTCTTTTCCTGATTGTCTTATGTGGCTGCTTCTGTTTGCCTAGGCACTCGGTTGAAATAGTGAAAGCTGTCTGCATCGCACATAACTGCCATGAAAGCCAGTGTGGACGTAGCTGGGGTAGCCCCCAATATGGCTTCTCTAGCTCGACACAAGTAATGTTCCTACCACTGTCGTGTATAATGCCAATCCAAGATTGAAATATACTTGTGCTTTTCATTGCCGTGACGTCACGCAGGAACATAGCCAGGATTTTGTTTTGGGGGCGAGGGGCGGCAGCGGCGGGCCGGGCGGGGCCGGGCTCCATGAACCCCTTCTAGTTACGTCCTTGCGTCGCGGGATGACAGGCTCACGGTTCAAGCGGCTGTGTAGAAATGAACTATGCCGAGCATTTGTTTCGTGCTGCTGGATGGGATTTGGGGCGACCTTCCAAAGCATTCTTTTGACACAATGAAACTGTTTGTGATCAGTTGTGAACAAAGTCTACAGCCCTAAGAGTGAACCTTTGCCTTCCCATGACGTCTCAATTTCAATGTTGCCGGTAGAGCTTTCCACTTTGAAAAACAGAATGGTGACCAAAATTGTAAATTCTGTAACTTTGCGAAAAAAAGCTATTTCGGCCAGATATTTCGGTTACTATTTCAGCGATGTTTGTTGATGTGCTTAGCAAGTTCTTAGGCAAATCGGGGACAATGAAGAAAATGCCGGAGTACCCCTTTAAAACATGGAGTGCACGTAGTACACAATGGAGAAGTTGCTCGCCAATCATTCTCTTAGAAGTGTGACTTGACCCCTTCGAGGCAGTTTACTGCCGCAGCGTGCACTTTAATCCGCCCGAGAAGAGAAAACGAGATGAATGACGAGTAGGATATCTTTGTTTCAAGGCTTGTTGAGACAGGAAAGGCCAGGGAACCAGTATTGTTGCTTCTTACTACCCGGTACGAGACTCAAGCCCGACATGTAAGGAAGTCGAAAGGCCTCTTCATGTGCCCTCTTTCTGCTTCCTTGTGCCTCAAGTTTTAGCTGTGTCTACAATTCATGCTCGCCTGCATGCCTACTCTTTTGGTCTCTTTTTTGTTCACTGTGTTACTGAAGTTTTCTGTCGTTGCTGTCCCAGAAATGCTTTGTGGATGCACAGAAATACAAGGTGCTCGACGCCTGCGGCTAATTGGTATTGCTTTTCCCAGTACCACGGCATGAAGGAGGTGGCCCCTCTCCCTTCCAAGCAGCTGCGATATACTACAAGCACTGGGTTACAACTGCAGCTAGCCCATGGGTACCGTTCTGCATCCTGCACTGCATGTAGTTCCGAGAGCCATGTGAAAAGGCAGGTGTGACCTTTTTAGGCACTGTCACTTTGTTTTGTGCATTTTCTGCCGCTTTTTCGGGGCAACTTCTTTTTAAGATTCAAATATTAGAAAACGGACTCCAGTGAGAGAGGGGGTTTTCTGAGAAGACTGGCTTCTTTGCTAAACCATTGGGACTGGTATTATATCTATAGAGTTCATGTACACCTTACGTTATGTACTTTTTCTTTAGTTTTATTTTACTTGGTACTTATACTTCGATGTTACACGACAGCCACTAAAAATGAAGAAAAAACAAAAAAAATGTTGACTTGTCGTTTTTTTTTGTTTTTTTGCAATATGTTGGAAGAGTCAATGATCTGGTCGGTCATTCATATTATTTTTCCTACACGCATGTCCAGCCTATGTTTACATAAAGCCCCAATTGCCCCTTAGCAACGGAAATAATCTGTGCGACAGACTAGGTGGCAGCATTGTGGACGGAAACTGGCCCGATTATATCTGCCATGTTTAGAAACTACATTTGATGTCAGGTTATGAATTCAGTGGCAAATTCCCCCCAAAAGAATCTACATCACTCTGCCAGCCAATCGCTGCCGTCAGTTGTCGTGACGTCACGTCCAGCAAAGAAACTGCAAACTAGTATATTTTTTTTTTAATGGCAGGCCGCTGCTGTTGATGCGACATAGCACGTCAACACTCAAGCAGTTCTTCCGCTCTTGACCTCTCCGGTTTCACCTTACGAAGTCGTGACGGTGTCTGCTTTTGTTTGCGGTATTTCCCATGTGTCGACGTGAGAAGGCAGCGGTTGTATCGCCAAGTAGCAATCAATCTGTGCATTTGCTCCAGCGGCACAGTGTTACAAACAGGACTCTTTCACCAAGGGCAAAGTCTAACGACTGACCCTACAGTTGCCAGCATCATGCAGCCGTGAATGCGTAACTTGTCCGAACGCTTTTATGCTTTCGTCTGTGTACAGTGACAAAATGACTCGCTGAATGCGAAATGCCGTACAGCAAACTACAGTAGAGTCTCACTCATTCAAACTCCAGGAAGTCACAGATTTTAGTTTGAATTATCAGAAATTCATCCAAATATGATACTGGACAGCATTATGATTTGTTACATGGATAGCTACTCATACAAAGCAGATTTTTGCCAGTTTCCTCTACATAGGCCTAATTATAAGCAAGTACAGGCATAACACATTAGTGAAAGAGCTGTGACATTGAGTTTGTTCATCCGGCAAAAAATTTGTCGATTGTGGACTGTTTAGTCAGCACATACAATCTCAAAATTTTCAATACCAGCCAATGCAAGTAGCTCTTTACGGGACTCTTCCTTTGCAGACAGAAACTTCCGGAGCTGATCGATGTGCTCAAAGCTATGGCTGTGACAGTTGGTAGCAAGTCATCCCTTTCTTCATTGTCATCTTCACTCTCACTGCTGCACTGTGCTGGCATTACTTCCTGTACTATGTCCTCTAATGAGTCATCACGACAAACACACACATCATCGTCAAGACTAGCATATTCCGCCTGCTCGGCGTTCACATTATGTGCTTCAAGGCCAGAAAGCATGATGCCAGTGAGCTGGTCTTCATCCTCGATGTCGTCTTGGTCATCATTGCTAGTCTTGAAGCACATAATGTGAACGCTGTTTTCTGCTAATGTGTGCCCGCTTGAGCCCCGTTGAGTGTGCTTCTTTATGAGCACCGGTGCACTGCGGAGAAAGAACACTCATGAAAGCACGCTCCGCAGGTATTGCTTCTCTGCGGTGCACCGGTGCTCGGAGGGAAGCATACTCAACAGGGCTGCGAGTACAAAAGTATGAATGAAAGGAGTCATGAAACGCTTTTCCAACTTTTTCCTGTTTAGCTTTCCTCTTCAACTCATAAATCGCGCATTCTACCAAACAGTTAAAGAAGATGGAAACGGGGCAGTCCCCTCTTGCTCGGACTTTCGTTTGAGACACAGTCATTGTCCCCCTAAAAGATTAGCCCGTCGCTCAAAATTCAGACAAAAGTTGCTTTCCCCACCTCAATCACCCCAAAGCTGACAGTGCTGCGGAAGCTACGTGCTCGTTGGGCCAGCCACATTTTTGCCACGTGATCACGCTCTCTCGCGCATACCCACGCGCAGAGAATGAGGTCAGGTGATGAAAGGGAGGCGGCTGATTGTCCGGCAAGCACGTAGCTTCCACCACAATGTCAGCTTAGGGGTGAAGGGATTAAGTGAGGTCCGGTGCCGTGTGACGTGCGTTTGGACCTGGTGACAAGCTGGGGGGGGGGGGGGGGGGGGGGGCTTTGCAACGCGCTACAAGGACCGCGGATGTATCACAGTGAAAAGGCAGAGAGATAATGAAGGAAAGGAGTTACGAAATAGACCCTTGTGTTTTCGAATTTTCGTACCGAAAGTCAGGCTTTTGACTTTCTACCTTTTTTTCTTTTGGCCCACTGAACGATGTGTTATTAGTAAAATCCCAATATAAATTGATTTATTCCAGCCAAAATTTGTCTCATGGGCCCTTTAAGCGAAAACGCCGTTTGAATTAAGTGGCTTATAAATACATTAAAAACATAGCGGGACAACCAAAATTTTCAAGTCTGTTTGAATGAACCGGAAGTACGAAATATCAGTTTGAATTATCACAAACCTATTGTATCAATTACTTTCTGCAGCAACTTTGCGCTTAAAATTGCAATAAAGTGATTTTTAGGCTAAATTCATTTTTCTGGACTGTTCGATTATTCTGAGCTTTGTGCGACCCCTTCATGTTCCGAAATATTGGTCAGTGACTGTAAAACTTAAACACGATGGTTACACACCACAGGTCCCGAGGACCATGACATCAATGAGCTGGCTTTCACCTTGTTCAAGGCAGCAGCGGAACACTATGGGCGGGACCCTGGGTCGACGCACCGGCCGGCTCATGGATGCCGTCCTGTACCTTGCACGGCACTGCGTGTGGCTTAACTGGCCAAGCAGAGGGTCATCGCATGGCTTTTATGAGGCGTCGCTAGCCATTGTAAGTATATTTTTTGACGCTCATGTCTGGTGATGTACTTTGGTGCTGTACAACGGAACACATTTGGTGGCAGTTCAGTCTTGCCAATTAGGCCATTTTGAAACGGAACACATTTAGTGGTGGCTCGGTTTAGGTTTCCTGGCTCGGCAATCTTGCAGCAGTGTCTAGACTCAACACAAACCTTTTTTTACTTGGCATTGACTGCGCTGATGATTGCGCCTCCCGCCGCATGCTAGAGTTGGCAGATTTCGGCCAGTTGGCTCACTTGAAGGTTTGCTGGCCAGTTTAATAAATATATAGACGGAATTAGATCGTAATATTTGACTTGGGGTCTTCCTATATGATACTGAAGAGGGCTACATAGTTTTCTAAATATCGGAAATGAAGCGGAGTTGCCCTTTAACACACGCACTAATATACATTACTCCGAAACCTTCACAGAACCCCCAACGATCGACAATTTGGAAGAATACGAAACTACATCGACAACACCTTACACTTAAAACGGATAACCTAATCTGTGAAATACATGTTTGCTACCCGGACAAAAAGTTCCGCCTCGTATGGACGCCTGGCCACCAATGCGTGGAGGGTAATGAGACAGCCCATCGTCTCACCCTCGAGAACTCCCCGGGTCCCGTCTCGTCATGGCCAGCTATCTACTCGGTAGGCGCAACAAGGAACGCTCGCAGAGCCCTGCGGAAGTCGAGGTTAAAAGAACAACCTGAAGAGCGGACCATTTACCCTCACCCTCCAAAGACCATGTCTAGGCAACAATCCTCCCTCGTCAGGCAAGCCCAGACCAACTCTCTTTCATCGCACTACATCTTCCACCACATCTACAAACGACCCGACTCCCCCACCTGCCCAAAATGCGGAGAATACCCTTCCATCCCTCATACCTACTGGTCTCGTAACCCACCCACCCTTCCCCCAACCCTCTCAGACATCATTTCTTGGGAGGAATGGCTGGCTCTACCCATGCGCACCGACATACCCACCGCACTAGAAGCACTAATTAATCACTCCAGTCCCCTTGCGGAATCCATCCGCGAGACGTGCGTCGGACGGACCGTCCGGACCAGGACGTAGGCCCTTACACAAAGTAAAGTTTTGCTTGCTTGCTTGCGGTGCAAAATAAGTGGATTCGGTGACACTTCAGTTACGACGAATAACGTATTCAAATAAGCTCACCTGTCGCGATGCCTTTACGCTGTTACAGATACAGTACGCCGCCAATGACAAACGACTTGGCGGATGGGCGGGATGGCTGCAACGGCTGCTGGCGGTAGCTGCCGGGACACGTGGGCAGTCGCAAAGGTGCAACGAGAAAGCGCGTGATTTGTACCGAGGGTTCCCGAAATTCCCTGCCGCCGTGGCGCTGTACGTTTTGCAAGGGGTCTATTCTTCCGCTCTTCGCCTCTCCGGTTTTACCTTGCAAAGTCGTGACAATGTCTGCTTTATTTTTTTGCGGTATTTCCCGTGTGTCGACGTGTGCAATATTTCCCGTGTGCCGAAATATTTTTTAAACTGACGTTCGCTCAAGTGAGAGTTTACTGTATACTCGACTACTGTGCGTTGCCCCAGAGCCTTAAATGTAGAGAGTTTGGCCATTCGTTGGGAAGTATAGGAGACAAATGAGGAGGCGCCATTGGCCGAAAGCGGACTGGGCGTGTTCCAGGGCGTCTTCAGAAATTTGAATGTGACCAACCAGAACCCGGAAATAATACCTTGGCGGTGGTCGCAAGAAACAAACCTGATAACTGCATTGGAGTAACTCTCAATGGCTGAAAATATGGTACACGTGATGTTTCAATCACGTTAATCCAAAAAGATGGTGTAAGAGTGCGACTAGCGGAACGATCGACATAATCCTTACGCCAAGCACCCAGGGCCGAGAATCTGCCGTCCGAACGGTCACACTCTGTCCGCGCAAAACAGAGTTTCGCGGCGCATTCGTTTCTTACATCTTTCTGCATGATCATGATCAAAACAACACGTGCACCCTATTTTCAACCACGAAGAGTTACTACACTTCACTTTTACGCGCTTATTAAAACCATATACGAACATAGACTTTTGATCAGAACTGTTTGCTGCTACCACCGCTAGGGGATTCTTTCCGGCTTCTGGTTGGTCAAGAGAGCATGCCAAGCCCTCTTTCCGACTCTGCCGCACGCCCTGACTCTGCCAGCACCTCCCATTGACCAAACTCTCTACATGTACGGCTTTGCGTTGCCCTACATGTTCGGATAACATACTGTTTCTGTTCACCTGGTAGGCACTTTCATTCTCTACATATACCGTAGGTTGAAAATGCCCTGAATCATAGATCAAGCCTTGCAAGATGGAACTTCTCTTTAGGCCCAGTGCCTGGATCAAGTCTTGTCCCCCATCCCCTCAGGTCTTTCTGTCATATAAATTGTTGGTATTTCTTAAGACAGTGCGCATCGCCTGCCGACCACATCTTACAGTCGAATCTTGTTAGTTTGAACCCGAGGGGGACCAAAACATTGTACGAGTTTAAATTACCGGAAGTTTCCTTTCTAGAAACATATAAGATGGGACCTGCATGTTAGCTTGAATTATTTGCGAGTTTGAATTAAGAGGGCTTGAACTAATGAGATTCCACTGTACAAAGAGTGTGGTTAATCCAAGGTTCAGATTACTCTGAAATATGTCGGGTGATTACTGAAAGGTTAAGATACAAAAATTTTGGTAGAAAGGAAATGAATCTCCTCAGTTTTTAATTTTTCTCGCCACTATGTCTGAAGTTTTTCAGAAGATCATGGCATCGGTTTTCACCCATTTACACTTGGAAAGAAATGCTACCGGCAATAAGGGCTACGAAGTTTTCTTTGTGTTTGTAGTTATGTACGCTAGTGTGTATCACTTGTTTCTCTTGTGCTACCTTTGCGCAAGCTTGCCGGCGTGCTTGCCCGGCAAGTGAGTAAGAGCTAAACTCAACTGGACGTGGTGTGCTATCTTTTACACGAACTCGGTATTCCTATAGACCTTTACATCTCGGCAGTTACCTGACTGGTGGACACGGGGCATTGACACACATGGTGCCATAGAATGGCTTTAGTTTGGATGGATTTTGGTTTCAGCGGGCTCGCGGCTGTGTTATGTGCGATAAGAGACAAACCCGCCAATTGAAGTCTTGTCTTCTAGTATATAATTTGTGAAATAAAATTAAATCGTGCAAGAGAATTGGACCTCCAGCAAGCTTGGCTCAGTCAAATGCCAGGTACCCCTTCATGGATTTGTGTAGACAGATGTTATTTGTTTGAACATGTACTAATGATTCAAAACTATCAATAAATTGACTATCAATACTATTGATAGTTTTGCACCACTAGAAACACAAATGCCGCACCGCCGCTCACCTCCCTTCCTCCTCTCCGCCCAAACTCCCATCTTCATCATCACTGAAAGTTGAACCAAGTTGGGATGGTAAGTGCTTGGGCTAGTTGGTGTCCCATTTGAAAAAATAAAGAGAAAAAGAAGACAGCGACGCAAACTACTAGTGTCGCAAGACTATCGATAGTAAAGCGTTGACAGTACTATCGATAGTTTTATGATAGTCGACTATCGATAGTACTATCCATAGCTTTTCGACAGTCGACTATTGATAGTAGTGTCTAGTTTTTCGATATTCGACTATCGATAGTTTTTTTGCTATCGTGTCAGATTTCTGGCTACTTTCGCTACTATTGATAGTTTTGCATCACTAACAGGTACGCTCTTTCAGCGGCGTCGAGGGTAAATCCGGCATCGACATCGCTGCACCCGAGCGATTTCCATGATGATGGTCTCTTTTCAGCGTCGTGCATTATGTGCCTCGGGCACTTTTGCCAGGCACTCAAGTTTTCTTCGACACGTTTTTCACCCCGGGAGGCAACCCTGTGTGTCTAAATAAATTATTTGTAGTTTATTTAAATTCATAAATAGATCAAACAAATGTTTCTACTACAATCATGATTCCGCCATATAATCAAAAGTAACTTTTGGATTCGTTATGAAGGCAGAGCACGGTGCTTTCAAGAAACAGTGACTACTTGCATTGTCTATATTTGCAGTCTTCTTTAAGATCGTAAATGTGTAAATATACCTTGTGCTTCTTATTGCACAACTAACACTTAAGCAAATTTCCAGTGTCATAAATAATTGGCCTCTCAACCCTTGTCCGACTTGGGGACCTCTCCATACTCTATGTGCGCCAGTGCTAACGCTGATTCCTTTCCCCGACGGTGCATATATAACATAATGTGCAGAAGTTGCACGCATAATGATGGTATGCAGTTAGGTAGTAAATATAAGTATCAGACAACACTTCACAAAGCAAGACAAAATAAAAAAATTGGGGCTCCTATTCACACTGTAAAGACAGCTAGTTGGCCAGCGAAGCTGTGGTATCACCTGCAACGATTGCCCACTGCACTATACCAAAACGTTTTTTGTAAAGACCCTTTTCTTTGCAAATGCCACCAGGCGGTGCTCCAGTTTGTTGTCCCAGCGAACTTCCGATTCACAAAAAGAATGAACAAAACCCACCTTGACACAGCTGCCTGAAATGTCGATGAAATGTTTAACCACCAATTCTTCAGGTGAACGCCAAAAAAAAAACAAAGAAATGGGAGATGCTGTAAACGACTTATTTTTTGCAGGTTAATATTTCGCAATTCACGTTAAAGCTGAAGTTTTGGAATAATTCGCGGGTTCTAATTTTCGCGATGCGGTGGAATCTCAATATAGATTCCAATGTATTTACGTTTTACCAGAATAGTTCGCGTGACCTATTTTTTACGAAATGTAGGCGGTTTGCAAAATTTAAGTCCTTTACAGTATGTTAATAAGTTTTGAATATTTTGTAAACAAACTTTCCTCCTCCAAGATATTAAATTGTACAGCCGAATGCCCTCATTAAATCTCCAACCTTGTTGTCCGTGTAGCATTTATCCTTTCTAGCATGGGTGACATAAGCAAGCTCGACAGACTTGCAAAGACTGTGCGATCAGAAGTCGCTTGATTCGCAAGCAGCAATTCATGTTCGTAAACAGCGAAAGAGCCTATGTGAAAGACTGTATGGTGCCGTTACCACGGCAACTTATGAAATCGCAATTTTTACCGAGAGACGCATGCGGGGAGCACTATGTGTTTCGCATTGTGCACGCCTAATCTATCATGTGGTTCCGACACTTGTGGTTTTCTTATTGAAAACTACAAGTGTCAAAACTACACGATAGAAGACAAGGAGCGCACAATGCTTTTCTGTCCACTACTGTTCTGTTGACAGACACAAAAGAAAACTTGCCAACGTGTCAGATACAGCTTCGCTGTAAAATTGCAGTAAAACTCGACGAAAAAACGAATGCAACGTGTTCAGGAAGGGGAGGGAGGAGCGACGATTTGAAGCCACCTTATGGCGGCTATGTGACGTGATTTTAAGATGGCAGCACCCATGTGACGGGGTGAAAAAATATAGAATTTAAAAAATAAATTGAAGGGATGCCATAAAACCACTTGCAGGGGGGATTGAATAGCTTGGGAGCCCAAGCTACTGTTGCATTGGTAGGAGACTACATTTGGAAGATGGAGTGGCGGTAGCTGGCTTGGCATGTGCATCTGTTGACATTTGGTGACCATAGCAAGCAGAATTTATTGTCCAGGAGGAGACTGGTGTGGCGAGATCAGGTACATGCTTGCGCTCTTTTGCAGTGCTTTTCAATAAGGCCGCAGGACATGAACATAGAGTAGAGTTCTCAATAAGGACAATGTGGATGGCTGATATTTTCCAGGACCTAATATTTTGACAAGCCTTGCATGAAAAACATTTTTTTTTCTTACCTGGATCATGGTGCTGAAGTATCAAACTGCCTCTGATGTTGTGAATGAAAAAAGATGCCACCAGAACATCTCTGTGCTAATAGTCGTCAACAAGATGAGAAACCCAGGGCATCTCTTAGCGCCCAGCCTCCAGCAAGCACTTGTCGCCTTTTCTCATGCTCTGTCTGCGTGTGCGTTCTGGAGGCTCGCAAGATGCCAAAGCATTGCTGAATGTAGGAGGCTCCTCCCTGCAATTCTTGTTGTCCTACATTTAGTCCTCCAGGTCAGTACAAAAACATACAAGTCTATTCAACACCCGAACACGATTTGGGCGATATGTTAGATATAATCCCTAACGGAATGAGAACGTCTGGGCGTGTCTTACAAATGCCCGGGCTTCAAGCATTGCCAAAAGTAGGAAGCTTCTCCCTACCGTCCTCATCTTGCGAGTTGCTACAGTTATTAAACCATTTTAAATCTGGCAATGCTACACCATACAATGACGGTTTTTACAAAAGCAATTTCTGGTTGATCTTATCAAAAGCTTGCTATAAATCGAAATAAATATCGACTTGCTTCCAAGAAAGAAGAAATGGCACCGTGTATTCAAGTGTGCAGAAACTAATTTCTAAATCTGAGGATATGCATGCTTCAATGATGGGGCAAACAAAATCAGTGCTGTTCTTAACAATAAAAGATAAATCTGGACCCAAAAACAGCCTAGCTTTAATTTCTTTATTGCTTTCAACATTTCGGTGTCAACTTCCTTGATTGCTGAAATGTTAGTCAATATTACTGAAAAAAAAGATGTGCTTTTATTGACCAACGTGTGAACGTTGTAAAAACATTTTTAGCAAACAGCAGATCTCCAACAATATCTGGACCCGCTTGGCAATAGTAGAAATGTGTGTACATATGTTCTTAGATCTAGGTCAGTTGACAAGCTTCGGAAAACGCCCGACGCCTTTTTGCGGCGCATCCGCTTAATGGCACCTGCTACACGATCGGCCCGTCATACGGACAGATCCGGTGAAACGTTGGATGCACATTACTTGCGGCGGAAAGTGACTTTATTATAATAACACAATACCTTACAATAAACAAGGTCTTCACAATACTTAATGCAAAAAGAGCGTTGTTCAAAAAATGTTCTCTGTTGACCATGGAGGCATTGACGCTGTGGCGCTAGGAATGTTATCTACCTATACCTGCTTGCGTGCCAGCAACAGAGAACTGTTTTCGAACGCTGCTTTTCTGTGGAGCTTGTCAACTGATAGCTCTAAGAATATTGGCATGTAGGGTCTGAGTGGAGGCACCTATTTTCTCAAGCACCAGTTTGGAAACTTCTTATTGAATCCTTTCAAAAAGACACACAGTTTAGAGAAAATGGCAACAAACTTGCTTCTCGCAAATTCAGGAAAACGCAATTCACCAAACTCGACTGCTTGCTCTGCCTTGGCTGACGGTAAAGCCGAGCCAGTCAGCGAATCGCTCGCTTGGGCGGCCAGCACATTCAGAGTATGATAGACATGTTTTGTGCATGTCACAACTCTGCCGTTTTTGCAATTACATTCTGCCTGGTTTACAGCCTAAGAGAGAAGACTGAGTGCTCGAAGCATAGGCAAACACGCCTCAGTGAATCGCGCTAGTATTTAGGGGCTTCCAGATTTGCTTATGCCAATTGAATAGATTCACTAAATGGCCATCCTTTTTCAATAACTGATGTTGCTGTAAACTGAGCTTCGATAAAATGGTCCTGTTCTCGAAAACATGCTTCTACGGAATTGTGTTCGGTCAACTGTCGTAGACCTCTGCACGAGTGAAACTGAGCAGTAGATGTAGGTGCAGCACATTCTGTGAGTATAAAATAAAGGCACACAGCCAAACAAAGCACCTCAGTGGTGCCTAGCAGACCACCAAATAAATATTTAACACGGGGTACTATTCTGTTTCATATCTCCAACATTACCGTCCCGCTTCGGCTCGTCACTATACTTCGTTTCAGCTTCGGTCCAGACGCAGCCAAAGCTACAAGCGCGAGCTCCGGGCTTTCAGCATCCCTGCCAAGCACGCGCGCTCGTGCAGTGCAAGCACTGTTCTGGGTCACATGCCCGCGCTTGTAGCATCGGCTGCGTCTGGACCGAAGCTGAAACGAAGTATAGATTGTTGACAGTTGCCCCGCAAGGATGCTTTCCGGACATGCGGAAACATCTAAACACAAGCGCTATCCACCCCTGCTTAACCACATGTTCTTTACGAACATAACTCGGCTTCCTAGCGATATTTTAGAACGCCATAAGTTAAAGAATATTTTCAAAACAGTAAAAGCCTATCTTCCAATTGCGCAACATAAACAGAACGGTGCAGGTAGAGCTGCATGGGCACTTTCTACTTGTCCGGTTTCATACAAAATATGATTGTCGTTAGCAAACTTTTAGGTAATGAAAACAGGAAAATGAACAAGAGTGTGTGATGGGTTTGGAAGGGAAAGAAACGTGGACAAAAGGCAAACACAAACAAATTAGAACAGACGAGACGACCCACCGTGCTAATGCTCTGTACGAACAATCTCAACCTTAAATACTACATTCTGTACAAATACAAGATACCCACGATATTACGAGATAAATAGCCACCAAAATTAACGTACCGATTGGGCAGTGCTGTTCGTAAATCAAGTAAATCGCCGAAGTCACAGAACGTTCACGAAATAAAACGGCCATCTTGGAAAAATAAAAATAGTGATGGTGATAGCGATGTGTGTTCTGTAAAAACTCCGAGGACAAATGTAGTCAATGTTTTTTCTTTAAATTTATGTATGGCACCTGCAAACGCTCTGGAAAACATACTTCACCTAGCAAAACTTCATTAAAATCATGGTGACAAAATAGTCTAAAGTTTAGGCATTTAGACGTGTTGAAATACACTTGGCAATGTCTATGTGGAGTGCAAGTTCGTCCGTTTCTTTTGCAGGGGTTGTGGTGATGTCAGAATGCAGAGCTCTGATTGAAGGATAGTGGGTAGACCTGAAGGCAGCTAGCATTGTGTACCCACCATCCTTCAATCAGAGCTTGGCACTTCGACGTCACTACAACCCCTGCAAAAAAAAGCAGAATACTTCGGACATAGCATGCTAAGGTGGCAAGAAAAATTAAACGGGGATAGCTATCTTCTTTTCATCAAACTTTTCGGAGCTTCATCTTTTGTATAATTACTGCCGTATAAAGAAGACAAAGTCTGGCGGCATGGGAGATGGTGAGCTGGCTGGGCCACGCGTGAGGGTCCGAGATGTGCATGACTGGCAGATACGCTTAAGGTTCGATGAAGGACTCACGGGTATTTTGTTTGCGGCCCCGGACTTTGACCTTTCTCTCGCCTCGGAACACGACATGGTGGCAGCAGTGGGATACTGAACAATCCTCCATCGTTTCTCGGGACCTGAGAAGCCGCACCAAACTCTGCAGTTAGACCGAACGGCCAGCAAAGAAGATTCGAGCCGCTGCTAGATCTACGCCATGACTAGCAACGCAGACGGTTCGGGGGCTTCAATATCCTAGGCCAGCGTAGGACCTTCCTTCTTCAACCCCTTTGCGGTCGAGCTACCGGAGAAGCTGGATTTCAGGAATCCGAGCGACTGGAAGCGATGGATCATTCAGTGGGACCGCTACCGGATTATCTCGGGGCTTCATCTGTGTGACGCTTCGACTCGGGTGAAAACCTTCATCTAAGCTATGGGCAGAGGATGTCCTTTCTTCGCTCGAGATGACACAAGAGGAGCTGAACGACTACGACATAGTCAAAGCTAAGTTCGACACGCACTTCATTCCGCGGGTGGACGTCATCTTTGAGAGAGCGAAGTTAAATTCTAGAAAGCAAGAGCTGGACGAGCCTGTGGAGGTCTTTATCACGGCATTGCACAGATTGGTGGATACCTGCGACTACAGCCCTTTACGGGACGAGCTCATATAGGACCGCATTGTCGTCAGACTCCTGGACAAGAAACTAAGCGAGAAACTCCAGCTTGATGCTAAGCTTACACTGCAGCGCGCGACTACGGCAGCTTGATCATCAGGCGGTAAAGCGCCAACAGATTGAGCTACGCAGCACAAAGACAGACGGCAACGTTCTTGAAGAACTCAGAAGACAGCCAAAAACAAAAAGCGAGAACAAGGACTTTTGGCGTCCGAACATGTTGCCTCTCCAAGCCCTGTCTAATAATTCGCCATAGACGTGCCGATGGTGTGGCAGTTCACGGAAACACGCCAAGTCTCAATGTGCCGCAAAAGACAAGAAGTGCAACGAATGCAAAAAGCTAGGCCACTTTGAGAGCGTCTGTTTTTCCAAACACACTTGAGAAAATTTCAGTATACAAGAGCACAGACAAGGACTGAATGAAGTCTTCCTCGGCGAGTTGGTACACTCAAGCAACGGGAAATGTACCAGGGGAAGCCTGGTACATTACAGCCAAAGTAAACAACCAAGACATCACATTCAAGGTGGACACGGGGGCGGACGTCACAGCTATCCCTCCCAATATGTGCGACGCGACAACGTTTGCAACCTTGCAGACAACAGGGACGGATCTTTATGGAGCAGGCCACACTCCGCTGAACACGCTAGGCAAGTTCACGGCGACGGTAACCTGGAATGGGCACACTACTAGAGAAATCATCTATGTGTCCGACCAGCTAAAACACCCACTGCTGGGGCGGCCTGCAATTGAAGCCCTCCAGGTGCTACCTAGCTCGAACGAAGTCAAAGCCGAAAGCAAGCCGGAGTATGACCACCCCCGTAAAAAGTACCCCTTGCTTTTCCAAGGACTGGGGAAAATGAATGTGGAGTACAAGATCGCGCTTCACCCTGATGCGAGACCATTCGCAATCACATACCCGAGAAGGGTACCTCTACCTCTGCTACCCAGCACTCAACAGGAATTGCAACGGATGCAAGACATGGACGTTATTGAAAGAGTCGACCATGCCACAGCATGGTGTGCACCCATGGTGGTAGCTAAAAAGCAAGACAGTTCTCTTCGTATCTGCGTGGACTATACACAGCTAAACCCGCAACTGGTGCCGGAGCGGATCATCATGCCAACCGTAGAGGAGAGCTTGGCAAGACTCGCCGGGGCGACGGTATTCAGCAAACTAGATGCCAATGCCGACTACTGGCAAGCACCACTAGCCCGAGTCAAAGGAACTGACGACTTTTATCACACCAGTGGGACAGTTTCAATTCAAAAGACTCCCGTTTGGCATTGCGACAGCGCCCGAAGCCTTTCAGCGGGAGATGCTAAGGATCCTAGAGGGAATCCCAGGACAAGTATGTCATATGGATGACATCTTAGTTTTCAGTCGTGACAAAAGGGAACACAACAAAAATCTTGAGTTGGTACTCCGCCGCCTCCACGACTCCGGAGTGACCCTGAACACCTCAAAGTGTGAGTTCTCCAGAAAGAGCATCACGTTTCTGGGCAACCTTCTGGACAGCAGGGGCATTGCGGCACACCCCAAGAAAACGGAAGCGATCGTCCAGATGTCGGCACCTGGAAGCTTGGCAGACCTGCGATCATTCTTGGGGATGGTCAACCACCTTGGGAAATTTCTTCCCAACGTAGCCGAGAAAACTAAGCCACTTCGAGATCTGCTACACGAGGATGCTAGCTGGCTCTGGAGCGAGCCTCAGGAAGAAGCATTCCTTAACATCAAAGATCTCCTATGCAAGACTCCTGTGCTCACACTCTATAAACCGGATGCACAACTTACATTGTCGGCGGATGCGTCTTCATTTGCACCGGGGGCGGTTCTGCTCCAAGAGGAAAACGGCAAAAGACGCCCAGTGGTATACGCATCGAGAGCCACGACACAAATGGAGCAGAGATACGCCCAAGTTGAAAAGGAGGCTTTGGCCATCGTATGGGCCTGTGAACATTTCCGGACCTACTTGGTAGGAAAGGAATTCCATGTCGAAACAGACCACAAGCCTCTGGTGCCACTGTTCACAACGAAATGTCTTGACGAAATGACACCAAGGCTACAGCGTCTGAGGATGCACATCTTTGAGTATGACTTTGCGATATCCCACGTACCGGGCAAAGAGATGTTCACCGCAGATGTCTTCTCCAGGAAACCCCTACTGACTACACGCCAGTCTACAGACTCAAGGCACACCGTGAAGATCAGTGAAACGTTGGTTCACGAGTATGAAATGCTAACAGTGGAGCTCCTTCCAGCCTCTACCTCATTTTTGTCCAGACTGAAGGCAGAGCTTTTCAAAGACCCAACCACATCAAGGGTTATGGAATACTGTGAAAAACAATGGCTGGCAAGGGACAAACTTCCTCCGAACTTAAGCAAATTCGCGAGTCTCGCCGCAGACCTTTCGGTTGTGCAGGGATTACTAATGCGTAACGACCGGCTGGTGATCTTGCCTAGTCTGCAAGGAGAAGTCTTGGAGCGATTGCACAGCGGCCATCAGGGTGTTGTCCGATGCCGGGCAAGAGCCAGAGACTCCGTCTGACTATGTGAGTCGCCGTCCTACCTGTCAGCAATATAGACGACCACATACAGAACCCCTTCTTCAGACTCCACTACACAATCATCCCTGGCAGGAAATTGGAAGGGCTCTTTTCCAGTTCAGGGGGAAGAAGTATACAGTCATCGTTGACTACTACTCGAAGTCCTTCAAACTTGAAGAAATACCTCGAACAACCACAGAGGACATTATCAAGGTTTTCAGCCAGAACTTCGCTAGACACAGTTGCCCAGAAGTCATCTGCTCCGACAACGGTCCCCAGTTTGGCTCAACCAAGTTCCGGTGATTCGCCAGAGTGGGGAGTCTAACTGGTTACTTCAAGTCCGTATTATCCCCAGAGTAACGGAGAAGCGGAGAGAGCGCTGCAGACTGCGAAGGAAACCTCGAATTCAGCACAAGCTCTTCTGGCCCACCGAACCATCCCTGGGCCCAAAGGGTTTTCCCCTGCCAAACTTTTGACGGGGCAGAAGTTACGCTCCACTCTTCCAACGGCACCCAGTACCTCTCTGGCAACACTCCAGGAGGTATCGGCAATGATACAAGAAACGAAAGACAAGAGAGGCGTCTAACTATAATAGGCGCCACCGTACAAGAAATGGCAGGGAGCTACACCCACACGCAGCAGTGTGGATTCACGCGGGAGCGGCCGGACCATTTTGGTCTTACCTTGTAGAAACCGACCAAGGAACGATACGACGCACACGGCACCATCTCCAGCCCACGATTCCCGACAGCGACAGCCAGAAGGCCGGTTAACGGGAGAACGATCCTCAAGCAACCATAACACGAAGTGGGAGAATTTCACGACCACAGGAACTCTATGGACAATGAGGCTGAAAGGGGGAGGCGTCGTATAAAGAAGACGAAGTCTGGCGGCATGTGAGACGGTGAGCTGGCTGGGCCACGCGTGAGGGTCCGAGATGCGCGTGACTGGCCGATACGCTTAAGGTTCGATAAAGGACTCACGGGTATTGGTTTGCGGCTCCGGGCTTTGACCTTCCTCTCGCCTCGGAACACGACAATTACCTTCTCGCATGTTTCACAGTAATCTGTGGCATGGATTTACCACACTCTTTTTGTGACGTGTACCAGTAGGTGTGCGCTGTCATGAGAAAAAAATACAATTTATTTAATTACGACAGGGAGCCACGAGAGGGGAAGATGGCAAGTCCCGATCCACCAAAAAGGACAGGGCATAAGAGTGAAGTCTTGCAAGGCTTGGTCCATGATTCAGGACGGTTTGAAACCTATGATGAATGAAGAGAACAAAGGAGTCCATCAGGTCAACAGGAACATATCTGACCGAAACATGCAGGGCAATGAAGAGCAGGGGCAAATTTATAGGTCAGGCTGGGTGGGGTGGAGAGGGGAGAAAAGGGAGTTTGCAAGGAGATACTTATTTCACGGGCAAAATGCAGCCCAGATGTGTTTTGTTGACCTAATATTTGTTATGTCACCAAAAACTAATAATTTCTTCCTAAGAAAAGCTGGGGTATGATGATTTTTCATTAAGAAAAAGTTAACCTGAAAAAGAAAGAACTCCCCCTCCTGGACAATGAAGGCGATTTCGGAGATCTTTTTGGCGATTGAACTGGGTTCCAGGCACGTCTCAGGCCACGTTGCCCGAATGTCAGGCGAAACCGGCGCTTGTGTGCCGCGCAAATGAATTAAACAGTCGCGGTAATAATCGTACCGGGATCGACTGGGGCGACGCCCCAAGAGTTGCGGGAGAAGCCAGAAGCGGAGCTCACGTGACCGATGCGGGGCCAAGGAGCGCAATGTCACAAGAGACGCGTCAGCGATTGGTCGAAACGAGAAACATGCCCTCGGTCACGTTTTAGTTCGCGATTTTTAGAAATACTGTTCTAATTTCCGCTTGAATAACCATCAAAAGTATAAATCGGATCGGAAATGATTACTAAACCATAAATAAAGCAGCATCATTGTTTTTTTTCTTTGCTACGCTGGACGCGAAACCGGCAACGAGCAACTATGGGCCAACAAAATAAAATTAGAAAAGAACACGGTACTCGAAAGATTTTGCAAAATGGTAGCTGTAGATGGCTGTTCTAACGGTCGACTGAAGACCAGTATTCGTTCGGGCGACGCTAGTTTTCACGTGTGGGTTGCTTTTCGTGTTCTTCGACGACGAAAAGAGGAAGTCCGCGGAGGAACCGGATCCTGGAACGGCGGGATCGCTGCCGCTTTCCCTTCGGCATCTCCCCCGCGTCCGCCCTTCGGCATGCGGGCCGCTCGTTGCCGGCTGGGCGGTCTCCGTCGGGTGATGGCAGTGGCCGCCACACACGTACTCCCGTTCCGTTGGTGTTCGGTCACTGAACGGAAGCTCGAACTCGCTCGCGAGAGCGGCATTCGTCCATGTTGACAGAGTCGGCGCAACGACCGCGCCACCGCGCTGCTATAACCCACCGTGGTAACCAGAGTCTCGATCTCCTAAATACTACCGATACCGACTATTCACACTTGACGTCACTCCCTACGTCACCTCCGTTTTCGGAGGCCCAGAGACGAGACTGAAGATGGTTTAGTTTCGGTTTCTTTACTTCGTTCGTCGGCACATAAATACGCGTCATAAATGTCTACAAAAAATTGGGCGGCATGCTATGTTCCCAAGAAGCATTAAAACACCATTTAAAAAAAATTAAATAAAATCGTCTTCATTGTTCCTTTAAAGGGGAACACTGGTCTTGGAGCTTTTTTTCTTATTTTATGACCAAACTTAATGAAACTACACAAGCTCGTTCAGCTTTTTTTGCTGAATTCATATATCTGGTCATTTTCTCAGTCAGTAGCATTGTACTCAAAATAATTAAAACTTGCCTGCCTTTGGAAAAACGATAAAAAAAAAACTGCACAACAAAATATTCTTTTTAACACATGGCTAGATACTACGAAGTGTAAAGAATACAATGTTGGAAGCACTTTTAAGATAAACTCATTATTAGTGATTTTACCACAGATTGAAGTTCAGTGCTCAATGCATGTCTAACAAGTGATATAGCAAAATATAAAATATAAATTTTTCTAGACTTGTATTAAAAAATCTGCTCTCAACATTGTATGCTTCACACATTCAGCTACACATTTCAGGAATGGTTATATTTCTATCTGCTCTAGATGCTGAGATATCCCTCCTGTAAATTTTCAACGAGTGCAAAAATTGTGTTTTGTGAAAACAATGTTTTAGAGTCAACTTCAATGCACATGCAGCCCCCATAGATATTATAAATTGACTTATAGCTCAAATATTCATTCACGAAATTAGAAGCTTGGTAGGTTCAGAAGAACAACACCTGTAGAGGTCAATATCGCCATTTTCAAAAGAATGCAATTCCAGAAAATTTTTGGCTCCAAGGACCCATGTTTCCCCCTAAGGACCACCGACCAGTTTGCGCTTTCCACTTTTCCCCCCCCCCCCTTGCTTCCTCCTCTCCCCCCTCCTACCCTGTCCACCACTGCTTGTTTCCTCCTGGTAGATTCAGAATTATAAGCCTGGTAGATTCAGAAGAACAACAGCCATCGCCATCTTCGAAAGAATGCAGTTTTAGGAAGTTTTTTGCTCCAAAGACCTACGTCCCCCCTTAAAAAAAAAAAAAATCTGCTAATGATGCAGAGCATTTGAGTATGCACCAAAACACTGAGGGAGAGGGGGAGACGAGAATGTGTGTGGACATCAGAACACAGAGCTCTGGTTGGAATGACTAGTGGGTAGACCTAAAGGTAGTTTACGGCTAGCAGTTCAAGAGGAGGAAAAGAAAGAACTCCCCTCTTGCTCACAGTGCTTGGACCCTTAATTTTGTACCCGCACATCACCATTCTTCCCTTGGAAAATTAGCCCCTTGATGCTCTTCGCTCAACATTCAAACAAAAATTGCCAATCCCCCCCCACTCCGGCCTGAGGCTTCTACAGTACTACGCACAAATATCCTCCGTGCACCCCTAAACTGACAGTGCTGTGGAAACTATGTGCTCCTTGGGCCAGTCGGGCTTGAGAATCTTTTGCCACACGATCACGCTCCCTCGCTTATAGCCACATTCGCAGAATGGGGTCAGGTGATGGACGGGGGAGGGGCGAGGTTTGTCAACTAACGTCCCAACTTTTCACCCCCGCACGGATTGCGACAGATCTCGCGGTAGCTGACGATTTTTCTGAACCTTTATTTATCCACTAATTTATTTCAACGTCTGTTGCAAATGAAGCACAGGTTCTCGATTGCTTGCTTCACAGAGTGAATAGCACAGCTCGCGTCTGATTTTGTTGCCCGTGGGACGTGCTTCCTTTTTTTTTTTCCGGTACTCCCGTCTCTTATGGCGGAAAAACCCCAGTTGTCTGCTCTCGTTCCTCTCCTGAGTGCTGCATGACGGGAGTGCTTTGTGGTGCACACTTGACTCTCAAGGTGCAGCGAGTGCATGGAGTGGCAATGCCGAAATGAACTCGTGAAGTACACTGGGCACAAGCATGTGGCTTCGTCTTGCATCTTGTTCGCGTGCAGAAGTTGCTTCGACAGTATTGCAGAAATTACACTATCCCTGACAATGAAGTACAAAAAGGTTTGTGTTGAGTCTAGACACTGCTGCAAGATTGCCAAGCCAGGAAACCTAAACCGAGCCACCACTAAATGTGTTCCGTTTCAAAATGGCCTAATTGGCAAGACTGAACTGCCACCAAATATGTTCCGTTGTACAGCACCAAAGTACATCACCAGACATGAGCGTCAAAAAATATACTTACAATGGCTAGCGACGCCTCATAAAAGCCATGCGATGACCCTCTGCTTGGCCAGTTAAGCCACACGCAGTGCCGTGCAGGGTACAGGACGGCATCCATGAGCCGGCCGGTGCGTCGACCCAGGGTCCCGCCCATAGTGTTCCGCTGCTGCCTTGAACAAGGTGAAAGCCAGCTCATTGATGTCATGGTCCTCGGGACCTGTGGTGTGTAACCATCGTGTTTAAGTTTTACAGTCACTGACCAATATTTCGGAACATGAAGGGGTCGCGCAAAGCTCAGAATAATCGAACAGTCCAGAAAAATGAATTTAGCCTAAAAATCACTTTATTGCAATTTTAAGCGCAAAGTTGCTGCAGAAAGTAATTGATACAATAGGTTTGTGATAATTCAAACTGATATTTCGTACTTCCGGTTCATTCAAACAGACTTGAAAATTTTGGTTGTCCCGCTATGTTTTTAATGTATTTATAAGCCACTTAATTCAAACGGCGTTTTCGCTTAAAGGGCCCATGAGACAAATTTTGGCTGGAATAAATCAATTTATATTGGGATTTTACTAATAACACATCGTTCAGTGGGCCAAAAGAAAAAAGGTAGAAAGTCAAAAGCCTGACTTTCGGTACGAAAATTCGAAAACACAAGGGACTATTTCGTAACTCCTTTCCTTCATAATCTCTCTGCCTTTTCACTGTGATACATCCGCGGTCCTTGTAGCGCGTTGCAAAGCCCCCCCCCCCCCCCCCAGCGCGTCACCAGGTCCAAACGCACGTCACACGGCACCGGACCTCACTTAATCCCTTCACCCCTAAGCTGACATTGTGGTGGAAGCTACGTGCTCGCCGGACAATCAGCCGCCTCCCTTTCATCACCTGACCTCATTCTCTGCGCGTGGGTATGCGCGAGAGAGCGTGATCACGTGGCAAAAATGTGGCTGGCCCAACGAGCACGTAGCTTCCGCAGCACTGTCAGCTTCGGGGTGATTGAGGTGGGGAAAGCAACTTTTGTCAATTTTGAGCGACGGGCTAATCTTTTAGGGGGACAATGACTGTGTCCCGGTACTCAAACGAGAGTCCGAGCAAGAGGGGACTGCCCCGTTTCCATCTTCTTTAACTGTTTGGTAGAATGCGCGATTTATGAGTTGAAGAGGAAAGCTAAACAGGAAAAAGTTGGAAAAGCGTTTCATGACTCCTTTAATTCATACTTTTGTACTCGCAGCCCTGTTGATTATGCTTCCCTCCGAGCACCGGTGCACCGCAGAGAAGCAATACCTGTGGAGCGTGTTTTCATGAGTGTTCTTTCTCCGCAGTGCACTGGTGCTCATAAAGAAGCACACTCAACGGGGCTCAAGCGGGCACACATTAGCGGAAAACAGCGTTCACATTATGTGCTTCAAGACTAGCAATGATGACCAAGACGACATCGAGGATGAGGACCAGCTCACTGGCATCATGCTTTCTGGCCTTGAAGCACATAATGTGAACACCGAGCAGGCGGAATATGCTAGTCTTGACGATGATGTGTGTGTTTGTCGTGATGACTCATTAGAGGACATAGTACAGGAAGTAATGCCAGCACAGTGCAGCAGTGAGAGTGAAGATGACAATGAAGAAAGGGATGACTTGCTACCAACTGTCACAGCCATAGCTTTGAGCACATCGCTCAGCTCCGGAAGTTTCTGTCTGCAAAAGAAGAGTCCCGTAAAGAGCTACTTGCATTGGCTGGTATTGAAAATTTTATTTTGAGATTGTATGTGCTGACTAAACAGTCCACAATCGACAAATTTTTTGCCGGATGAATAAACTCAATGTCACAGCTCTTTCACTAATGTGTTATGCCTGTACTTGCTTATAATTAGGCCTATGTAGAGGAAACTGGCAAAAATCTGCTTTGTATGAGTAGCTATCCATGTAACAAATCATAATGCTGTCCAGTATCATATTTGGATGAATTTCTGATAATTCAAACTAAAATCTGTGACTTCCTGGAGTTTGAATGAATGAGACTCTACTGTAGTTTGCTGTATGGCATTTCGCATTCAGCGAGTCATTTTGTCACTATACACAGACGAAAGCATAAAAGCGTTCGGACAAGTTACGCATTCACGGCTGCACGATGCTGGCAACTGTAGGGCCAGTCGTTAGACTTTGCCCTTGGTGAAAGAGTCCTGTTTGTAACACTGTGCCGCTGGAGCAAATGCACAGATTGATTGCTACTTGGCGATACAACCGCTGCCTTCTCACGTCGACACATGGGAAATACCGCAAACAAAAGCAGACACCGTCACGACTTCGTAAGGTGAAACCGGAGAGGTCAAGAGCGGAAGAACTGCTTGAGTGTTGACGTGCTATGTCGCATCAACAGCAGAGGCCTGCCATTAAAAAAAAAATATACTAGTTTGCAGTTTCTTTGCTGGACGTGACGTCACGACAACTGACGGCAGCGATTGGCTGTCAGAGTGATGTAGATTCTTTTGGGGGGAATTTGCCACTGAATTCATAACCTGACATCAAATGTAGTTTCTAAACATGGCAGATATAATCGGGCCAGTTTCCGTCCACAATGCTGCCACCTAGTCTGTCGCACAGATTATTTCCGTTGCTAAGGGGCAATTGGGGCTTTATGTAAACATAGGCTGGACATGCGTGTAGGAAAAATAATATGAATGACCGACCAGATCATTGACTCTTCCAACATATTGCAAAAAAACAAAAAAAACGACAAGTCAACATTTTTTTTGTTTTTTCTTCATTTTTAGTGGCTGTCGTGTAACATCGAGGTATAAGTACCAAGTAAAATAAAACTGAAGAAAAAGTACATAACGTAAGGTGTACATGAACTCTATAGATATAATACCAGTCCCAATGGTTTAGCAAAGAAGCCAGTCTTCTCAGAAAACCCCCTCTCTCACTTGAGTCCGTTTTCTAATATTTGAATCTTAAAAAGAAGTTGCCCCGAAAAAGCGGCAGAAAATGCACAAAACAAAGTGACAGTGCCTAAAAAGGTCACACCTGCCTTTTCACATGGCTCTCGGAACTACATGCAGTGCAGGATGCAGAACGGTACCCATGGGCTAGCTGCAGTTGTAACTCAGTGCTTGTAGTATATCGCAGCTGCTTGGAAGGGAGAGAGGCCACCTCCTTCATGCCGTGGTACCGGAAAAAGCAATACCAATTAGCCGCAGGCGTCGAGCACCTTGTATTTCTCTGCATCCACAAAGCATTTCTGGGACAGCAACGACAGAAAACTTCAGTAACACAGTGAACAAAAAAGAGACCAAAAGAGTAGGCATGCAGGCGAGCGTGAATTGTAGGCAGAGCTAAAACTCAAGGCACAAGGAAGCAGAAAGAGGGCACATGAAGAGGCCTTTCGACTTCCTTGCATGTCGGGCTTGAGTCTCGTACTGGGTAGTAAGAAACAACAATACTGGTTCCCTAGCCTTTCCTGTCTCAACAAGCCTTGGAACAAAGATATCCTACTCGTCATTCATCTTGTTTTCTCTTCTCGGGCGGATTAAAGTGCACGCTGCGGTAGTAAACTGCCTCGAAGGGGTTCAACTCACACTTCTAAGAGAATGATTGGCGAGCAACTTCTCCATTGTGTACTACGTGCACTCCATGTTTTAAAGGGGTACTCCGGCATTTTCTTCATTGTCCCCGATTTGCCTAAAAACTTGCTAAGCACATCAACAAACATCGCTGAAATAGTAACCGAAATATCTGGCCGAAATAGCTTTTTTTCGCAAAGTTACAGAATTTACAATTTTGGTCATCATTCTGTTTTTCAAAGTGAAAAGCTCTACCGGCAACATTGAAATTGAGACGTCATGGGAAGGCAAAGGTTCACTCTTAGGGCTGTAGACTTTGTTCACAACTGATCACAAACAGTTTCATTGTGTCAAAAGAATGCTTTGGAAGGTCGCCCCAAATCCCACCCAGCAGCACGAAACAAATGCTCGGCATAGTTCATTTCTACACAGCCGCTCGAACCGTGAGCCTGTCATCCCGCGACGCAAGCACGTAACTAGAAGGGGTTCATGGAGCCCGGCCCGGCCCGCCGCTGCCGCCCCCCGCCCCCAAAACAAAATCCTGGCTATGTTCCTGCGTGACGTCACGGCAATGAAAAGCACAAGTATATTTCAATCTTGGATTGGCATCATACACGACATAGGTAGGAACATTACTTGTGTCGAGCTAGAGAAGCCATATTGGGGGCTACCCCAGCTACGTCCACACTGGCTTTCATGGCAGTTATGTGCGATGCAGACAGCTTTCACTATTTCAACCGAGTGCCTAGGCAAACACAGAAGCAGCCACATAAGACAATCAGGAAAAGACGCCGAGTTGTACAGGCTAAGGAGGAAGGTCATAGTGCAGCGAGCTATCTAGTCCAGGCTATTCCTCTGAGAAATGCAGTCGGTGGAAATGTAGGTGAGTTATTCCCGCCATCAATTTAGGTAACTAATGCAAGCATTACACTATTTTGCATATTTCTCTACTGCAATGCTAGTCATCCGCAGCAGAAACAACGCCCCAAACTAAAAAGAATTCTCGTTACATTGTTAACACAGACATCAAGTCCGTAAGCGAGCTGGAGTTCATCAAAGCACAACCGAGAATCTCTCGGAAGTACTTGGTTCCTTTTCAGTAGTTATTGAATGAAAACACAGTGCAGTGGTGATTACCATCAGCACAGCCTTGCCACTGGCACTGCTGTCCCTTGGGTGGCACATGCACGACATGGCCTACAAGCCACATATATCCCTAAAAGAAAGCTGCATAGGATGCACTTACCGTGGCTAGCGTCGCCACCCAGCGAGCTTGCACAAACCCTCTGCATGGCACGCAGTGCTGTTCAGAACAGAGCGCCACTGGCTAGCCAGTTAATGCGAAGGCTTGTAGTGTCTTGCTGCTGCCTTGGCAAAGCTGCAAGTCACCTCTTTCACGCCTTGTGGTGCCCATCAGCTTCAAAAGAAACGGTGTTGAGTCGCGACCAGCTATAACCTGTCGCACAAGGGAGAAAAGGGTGTGAATGTGCAGACTCCTATCTGTTTGCTTTTGTCTAGCGTGTGAGTTTTGTTTGAGAAGAAAACAACAATGACACTTCTTCCACAGTAATATGCAAAACAAAAACGAGAACGGCTCGGTTATTAATAAGTTGTGTGCAGCAGAGGCACGGGTGCGAGGGCGTAGCTCCGCAAAATGTTCTTTTTGCACGGCTGCTCGTGCAAAAAGGGCGCTTTTGTGCTCGGGCCTGTGCCTTTTCTGCACACAACCTATGTTACAGAGTGTACAGCACGCCTTCGAGAGCACTCGCGTGCGGCGAGAAATCCATAACATACAAGGTACGATCGCAGGAAACCTCGCAGGGGTGCAGGAAGCTGCAAGTGCACGGTGCACCAGAATGTGAAACTAGAGGTGGTGATAGAATTTCACAGTTTGAGAATATGACGTTACTTGGGTCAAAATATAGAAACGATAAACGTAACTGCCTTACCGGCTGATGATAAGGGCCACCGGAGCACGACCAACTATTTGTTGTGATCGGGGCATTCGATTGGACGCGGGTTGGTAAAGATTTGAAAAACACGAAAGAATAAAACATGTAGGGACGAAGACAGACAGCGCTGTTCTTTGTTGACATGAAATGTAAGATCAAGCACATTATTCTGTCGGATCAAATGGTTTTGTTGAATTAGGTTTAGCTCGCAAGTTAGCCGTTCTTCGGCGGGCTTTCAGGTTTCTGCGATGGTTGTTTTAATCGTGAACGCAGGCTCAAACAATGTAGGCAGCGGCGCCAAATTGATCTGAAACGAAGAAACAGCTCGGACGCGTGGAACGAACACACATAGAGATCACATCACAGGAAAACTCAAACCACTCACCTCTCGTTCGACGACGGTTCGTCAGGCACGATGTTTCCGATGTTTCTCCGGGCGTTGAGGAGACCGCGTCTGTTTCCGTGCTCCTATTGGTCGTGACGTCACCAAATTTCATCCAATAAAGTGCGCGCCGAAGTTTTCTCTAGTCGCCGGTGCTCGTTTGCGTTGCCTCCGCTAGGTGGCCACCAGTGGCGGTGCGTTCAGTTGCTCGTCGCCTTTTTTAACCACGTGACCAACAAGTGTTACCCAGGAAAACTCTGGCCTCACGTCAGTAAGTTTGCCGATTGTTAACTCTAGAGTTACTAAATATGAATAAATATACGCAAAAGCTGTTTGGGCGTTTTAAAGCGTTTAAAGCGGTTTTGCGAGCCGGTAGTTTTCCACAGAACCGACAGCTGGCGCGCAACCTGTTTCCGTCTTGCCGGTCTTTCCGTCCCCTCCTCCGTGTCGGGTCGTCTGCTCCTCTCCAATGTGATATTGCTCCAATCCAATCACGAGTACGACAGAGAAGAGGGCATATGTGAATAATTGCAAGTTATTGTCAACTAACAGTCTATGTATGAAAGAGGAACCTACTTTTTCCTGCGTGATTTTATTTCCGGTTGCTAGAGGGGAAAGGGGGTGGCGGGTCGCGAGGGGCTTATCTTATCGCCTTGGGTGCCGCTGACCTCAGTGACGCCACTGTTTCCGTGTCTGGCTATGACACAAAATACTAGGTTATGACAAAACTAACGCTACCTTTGGGCGGAGAATGGGTGTTCGGCGATGCCTAGTTTATTTTTGCGGTAAAAAACAACGCGTAATTTTTTTTGGTTTTGACACCCCGTATATATATATATATATAGATGTGTGTGTGTGTGTGGGGGGGGGGGGGGGGGGGTTGTCAGCACATTGGGCATGAACGAAGTCTCATATTCGAACAAATTATGAAAGGAGATAAAATAAACTTAATAAGTGCAACTGCCTCTGAGGTTAACTTGTCTGCACTTTACGTGCAGTGAAGTGCAGACGTATATGCGTATATTTTGTTTTGCATTTGAGGGATGTTTAAGTAGAATAGCGGCATTGGTTTTAACATACTAACTTTCTAAAGCAAAGATAAATAGTTGATTATTGATTACTGATTTAAATACGAAAAACTTAGCCCGATCATATGGTTCTAGAGGTTCTACACTGCAATGTGGAGATGAAAATACGAAGAAAAGGGTTAGATGAGATGTTGATGATGAAATGGGGAGAATGATGAAGTGATAAGACTTTGCGGCCGATCCCTGATACTAACGATCACTAGCAGTTGTTTTATTTCAAAAACGAATGAAATTACTCGTTTAAGCGCTGTTGCACCGAGTTTTATACGTCTACAAACAATGTTTCCACCCCTTTTGGTAATGCGAATATATATATATATATATATATATGGGTGGTTTCATCTCAAATCGTGCAGGCAAAAATGGTAGAATTTTTAATTTCGATGAAAAAAATATATGTTATGGCGCCGTTTCGAAAACCGCAGTCGACACAAACCGCAAGTTCGTCGGATTTTTTGTTGTCGACTTATGAATTTTTAAAGAGGCCGCGGCGAAAAGCAGTGTTTTTCACACCCGTCGTGGGTCGGATGTTTCGCTTGATCTCCCGCCATGGATTTTCAGTCCACATTATATTATCTTTCTTGAAGCACTCTGTGGACATATTTAAAAGGCTCCAATACCATGAAATAATTTTAGGCCTTTTGCTTTTTTTCTGTAAAAATGTCAAAAACGCCTCCTCGGTCAATTGTTGACGAACTTTGACAATTAATTACTGGCGATCTACTTGGGTTACACCGATATGTTTTATGTTCATGGAGAGCCCAAAACACGCTCTTTATATTTATTATAAAATGCCTTGGTTGTATAAAATATCCTTTGCGGTGCGTTTACGTTAATATTATAAAAAAACCAAAAAGTACCATATTTGAAATTGATTTTCTCAAAAAACCCATTTTTTATTTTTTTTTTTATTTTTTGTTCAAATGCAGATATGATAGTTGTCTACACAAAAATCAAGCCTAGAAAGTGTATATTTTGTTTGTATGTTCTACATTTAAGCATCAATATCGTACAAAAACGTGTTTTTACGGCTTGAAATGGACTTGCGAATTGCGCGTCTTCACAAGCTTGGAAATAGTTTTTTTCTTTTTTTCAACGTTCCCACATAAAAATGAAATACAGTATTTCCACCCTGATATATTTATTGATTATTTAATTTTTATTATAGGCGGCAAGCTACATCGGAGGAGTTCCAAAAAGAGAAAGCAACACTTCTTAACAGACCAGCAGGTGTCATAAATTTTTAACGTGCAAAAGTCGGCAGACGTCTTATTGATTCGGGGCCCTCATTGGCCTGCATGAACGTCCCGCCCTTTCGGAGCCAGCAGATGACCACGACCTTTCGCGCTCGTTGTCTTAGATGGGACGGCCCGTGACAGTAAAGCGAGCAGCGCACCCTGTGTCACGAGAAGTGAAATGGTACGATTGTGTCGTTGACGCGGCGAACAGTGACAGCCACCCAGGAGGAGTCTGTCAGAGCATTGCACAAGGGAAAGCAAAGGAATCGTTGCCTGAAAGGATGAGGACCCCACGGCCTTACAATATCGACGGTCAACAACTGTTCTGCCAGCCAAAACAACGCCGCGTGCGCGCTAAAACCGGCGGCGCGGGGCAGAAATCCCGCAGACGCACACACGAAGATGGGCCGGTTTCGTTAGGGGATGTGGGGAAATTTGAAACCAGCCATCCGTGCATGCGTGAAACGATACCGCCTGTTTGCCCTAGCTTCGAGCGCCCTATCCTTACCTTGAAACGGCCGTGCTCTCTCTCTCTCACCGGGGAGATCCGATAGCACCGAAGGGTTATGTATTAAACTTGAGGAAGAAAACGAGAAGGGAGTGTTTAAGTTTAATTATCCCCACCAACCCGCTCGTTCTGTCCTTATAAAGGGTTATCTCTTTTGGAAACAGCAAAGCCCGGAGACTGACATTAAAACGAGCGTGTTGGTAAATATACTTGTGTTTGTATTCTGCCCGGAGACTAGTTGGGTCGAAGTCAGCCTCCTTGTCAACTATAGCCGTTTGTGAAGAGTGGGCTTCACCCGAGATGAAACGTTAGGACCGGCTGACGTGTTCTTTTAAAAAAGGGAAGGGGAAAGAGAAAGTTTGAGTAACTGCAGAAACTACCTCGAAAGCTCCTCTCCCGATATGAATCTTGAAGCATACTCTCAGTTACCTTCTCGCGCATCGCCTGCTCGAATCTATTCTTCACTTTCTTTCGTACAGCCACTGTTCCGCACAGCCGTTGTGGATGTGCGTAATAGAGGGAGGAACAGATTAGAGCATCATCTGGACGCCGTCATCCTGCCAGACTTCAATGTCGTGGGACCGACTCGTGTGTGTTTCTTCGCCCCGCTGAACTTTGTTTCTCGGGTGCGGTTTTTTCTGAACATTTTTTTTTTCAATGTTTTCTTACTAACTGTTTGTTAGCACTGTTTAGTTGTTGGGTTTATTTCGTCATGGCGTAGCGGCCTGGCGGTGATGTAGAGAGCGTGTTCGCACGCATTTGGTTGCGTCCCGTTTAGGGAATGCCCGGGGGAGTTCGTTTTTGTTCTTGCCATGTGCGGCTGAGTTTTCCCGTCTTTATTAAATTATTTATTTTTTTGTTTTGTTTTCCCTTTACGTGCCGTCGACTTCTTTGTCTGACTCTCCACCAGGCGTGGACCTATCGCCTTGCCACCGCTCGTACCTAAATACTTTTTTTTAACGCAATTTTTGTTAAAATCGGAGTTGGGCAATTTAATTCCTATTTATTTATTTTTATTTCCTACCCCTCTCCATGACACACTCTGTGTGTGTTTCGGACCGTTTCTGTGTCACCACTTTTGTGTATTACGGAAGTGAAAGGACATTCCCTGGTGACCTGTGCGATGTGGGGTGAACAAGCCCCAGTGTTTGGTTTCGTAAAGAATTGTATATAATATATCGACGATGTGGTGACTTTCTTTGTCTTAGTAATATGAAAGCTAATAGCTAGTCGTGCTAGTTTACTATGAAAGGTTTATAAATCGAAACAATACGTCTGTGCCTTTTGGTTATTGAAAGTCTGCTGGGCCTGCTGATTTGGTTAGAAATGTATCTCATGGTTCCCGCTCTTATCGAAACATACATAAATATTCAATACCACGAAATCCGTTTATAATTGATTACAAAATGCAGAAGAAAATTCAAGAAAACTTTTTCACAATTCATAGAGACGCATAGGTCGCTATGTCTGACTTAGGTCTTGCAAAACAAAGACGTCTTTTTCCGATATTGAGGGCTAAATATAAAACATGCAAACAAAATATACACTTTCTAGGCTTGATTTTCGTGTAGACAACTATCATATCTACATTTGAACAAAAAATAAAAAAAATAAAAAATGGGTTTTTTGAGAAAATCAGTTTCAAAAATGGTACTTTTGGGTTTTTGCATAATACTAACGCAAACGTACCGCAAAGGATATTTTATACAGCCAAGGCATTTCATAATAAATATAAAGAGTGTGTTTTGGGCTCTCCATGGACATAAAAAATATCGGTGTAACCCAAGTAGATCGCCAGTAATTAATTGTCAAATTTCGTCAACAATTGACCGAGGAGGCGTTTTTGACATTTTTACAGAAAAAAAAGCAAAAGGCCTAAAATTATTTCATGGTATTGGAGCCTTCTAAATGTGTCCACAGAGTGCTTAAAAAAAGATAATATAATGTGGACTGAAAATCCATGGCGGGAGATCAAGCGAAACATCCGACCCACGACGGGTGTGAAAAACACTGCTTTTCGCCACGGCCTCTTTAAAAATTCATAAGTCGAGAACACAAAATCCGACGAACTTGCGGTTTATGTCGACTGCGGTTTTAGAAACGGCGCCATAACATATATTTTTTTCATCGAAATTAAAAATTCGACCCTTTTTGCCTGCACGATTTGAGATGAAACCACCCATATATATATATATATATTTTTTTTTTTTTTGTAGTAGTAGTAGTAGTAGTGGTAGTTCAAGACATTCTTTGCCATGGCCGACACTGGCAAACCTGTGACCATGCTCCATTTTAAAATAATTGAGAGCGTGTCGGTCATGTGGCACACTATCGACTTTGGATTGGCTGGGACGGCTAGTATAGCGCCCACCGTTCCGTTGCTTTAGTGTAAAACGAAGTGTACACTTTTATAGCGTTGCAAAAATCCTAAAAGGCCGTGCGCAAAGCACGCGACGAATCATGGCAATGTCCTGTATTTCTGCTCCTTCTTGCCTTCAAAGCATCTACCACGTGACACCGAAGAGAGTAGGAGAGGTTAGAGAAGTTGCTCTTCTGCCCTCCGTTGTCTGGATGTTCCCAGAAACCCTTTCGGCGCCGTTTGCGGGGGACAGCCTTCGTGGCATGAGTGACGGGGTTAAATGATGGAGCGGCAGCCGACAGTTGCTTGAATCGGATGGTGATTCGAACGTCATCGAGAAATATTCATGATCGTGTTTCTAGGAGATATTCGCTCCCTGGGGTAAGACAGGTGATATTGAGAGGAAATGACCATTTTCACGAGCGGCCTCGTTTTCTGTGTTCAGAACTTTCGCGGGGCTCATTTCCGGTGACATTATCACCGACTTTTCGGTACGTCGTTCGGGGGAAATGAATGTGCAACTCCCACGCGCTGTGTGTGTGTGTGTGCGTGTGTGTGTGTGTGTGTGTGTGTGTGTGTGTGTGTGTGTGTGTGTGTGTGTGTGTGTGTGTGTGTGTGTGTGTGTGTGTGTGTGTGTGTGTGTGTGTGTGTGTGTGTGTGTTTCTTTTTTTTTGCATTTTACATTTAACTATAAATAAAATTTTCCGGCAGGTGCGGTGAAATTGAGATTTCGATGATTGGCATTTTAGTTTCTCCGCCGTGTTTCCCGAGGAAGACTGCGTGGTTGAGCTGGCCAACCACCGGGTAAGCAGCGTTGATGTCACAGAGACTCTTTCAAATGGCATTTCGTTGGCTCTCATTCAGATAATCGGTAAATTACCGATTACAAGCACATCTCTGAGATTTGGTTGTAACTCAAGAGCTGGGAATGTCATGTATGTCACGTTGCATGTAGCCGCTCAACGTCTATACAGGAGAGGGCGCTGCAGTCAAATGCGTATATAATCGCGTTCCATACCACACATTCCATACCGACGCAACCCGAAGCTCAGCAATACCTACGAGCAATAAAAAAAAAAATCAGCACCATCAGCACTACTTATGAACAAAATCAGTATCATCAGTACCACCGAGAGCTTCGCCCCAATCAACATTATTCCCCACGTGGAGATGCGGTCATTTTTTTTTTTTTTTTTTTGGGGGGGGGGGGGGGGGGTTATGAAGTTCTAGGTATAAAATATAATTGATGTTTTATAATCAAATGACAAATGCTTTTTTTTTTCTGTATTAAGAACTGCAGTTTTATGACAACCTCTAGAACTTGAAGGAAACAAATTTAGGCATTCAAAATTATTGTATTCTAGCATTATTTCACTGGGATTCTGTACCTAAATTTACAATTCACTACAATTCGTGCTGTCCTTCTTCTGTCATCTTCTTGTCACCGTGTCTGGTGCACCTACATGCAAGTAAACAGCTAATTTTGTGCTTGAGGAAATTAATCCTGCTGCAATCGATGATAACGAAAGGTTGCACATAAGTGAGAAGGCAAAGTAGACTCTGCCTAGTTGGACAGGTCAACACATGAATATTAAGTGTAATATTTGGAGCGCTATGAATGAAAATGGAATGTGTGCTTGTGCTCACAAAGTTCTTTTGGCTGCTCCAAGAGCTGCTCCAAAACGACTGAGCGATCACGTCACTGCATCGGCTCTGAGTATCAAACATTGGGTCACTCCAAACTCTGTCATTGCGTATGATTATATTGACAATGTTCCTCCTGATTTTGTCAAGCAATTGTGCAGCATTCTGAAGTTACAATTGCCCAATATAAATGTTTTTACAAAACCTGCACAAAGTCAAAACGGCACTATAGCTAGTTATTCACTATTTTTTATTCGCTTTATTCACTATAGCTAACATGCAATACATAGTATCCAGCAAAGACTTTACCTCTGTAAGCTTCTGACAACAGTCAATGAGGACCTATTTACTTAACTGCATTCTTAAGGAAATGACGAAAGACTTTCCCATAATAAATTTTATTGTTTCTCAAGTGCGACCAAAAGAATTCGCTTATGCTGTTTATTGCTTGTGCAGGCAGCCTCTGCTTTGTGCCGGTGCTGTTGGCATTATTCAATGTGCAGGTTGTCCATCCCTATTTCACGAGGAGTGTCTAGGCAGAAAACCTAATTGTGGCATACAGTTTTCATGCAGTCGAGGGTGTATTGTCACTGGAATGCAGAAGAATAGGCAGAGGTTATCCTAAATGACTGTTTCAAGACCTTGAACTTTATTTACCATACCCGTCAAGTTCGCAAAAACCAACATTTCTAGGCGGGGGGGGGGGGGGGGGGGTAAAGGTTTTTTTTTTAAAAAGAGATATTGATAACAAATGTAAATGAAGACAACTTTATTATATTTATATTATACTGTTCATGCTAGCGAAGGACTGCTGCATCTCGCTTTCATAGCAGCCGTTTGTTACGACGGCAAAAACTACTTATTTACGTGCGAGGAGGGAAAGGGAGGGGGGGAATTTGGGTTTCTTGGGAAATTTTTCTGGCAATCGTACAAATGGTCAAAATTCGGAAGTCTCCGGGTAATACGGGTAACTTGGCAGGTATGATTTACCCTTGTTATGTTTATTCTTGTTATTCGTTACTTTTATGTTTTTACCTGCATATTTCTTACTTTTCATTATTAGAGTTTAATATGACAAAAACTGACTGATATATTTGAAAAGGCATGTGACCCTGTAATTAGTTGCTATTACAATTGTGTTCAAACACTCATCGTGGCCAACAATTGCAATAACAATTGTAGTAAAAAACACTTGCTCTCGAGACTAATAGATGGATAATAACAGCTGTACACTTTATAATGGGTGGCAGCTTCCACCACCTAGCCTAGGCTAAAACATTAACGAAAACTAAAAGCATCATCCACTGCCTCCTCCCCCCGGCGAGGGAGTCACCAATTTTCCTCTGGTCAAACCTTGTCAGCGTCAGCTAATTCCTCACGACACCACAGTAAATGTTGGTTCGCAAGTTTAATGAAATAATTTGCAACTGGTTATCAGGTCACACCTTATCATCTGCAACAGTCTGCCCTCTCCATTTCAAACACCCCCTTTTTTAACTTATATTTAGCATAAGAAAAGTGCTATGTTCAGCTGCTTATTCCTACGGGGACAAGACAAAAACAGCTTAGTAATTTTGATTTTTATGCTTTGGTGTATGATGCTTTTAATGTATTTTTTTTAGGACTTTTGGAGGAGCCTGACTGCTAGAGAGCGCATGCTCTCAGGTGGGGGATAGAGAAATGTCTTCCGTTAGGAAGTTGTGAAAACAAGTTCCCTCTACAAGATAGGCTCTCATGCCCATGGATCAACAAGCTTCTTTTTATTTGTTAATGTTCCTTTTTCTTTTTAGTTTGCATTTAGTTCATTTCTTATTTTGTGCTTGTGGTAGGTCTTATTTTGTTGAAATAAACTTTTTGTATCCATTTCATTCATGTTATTCTTGTTGCAGAAACACCGGCAGCAACATCCGTTCAAGATAATGCTGCTGAACAGGCTACATTGAAGCAAGGCAAGGGTGTCAAAGGGACTGACAATTGAAACAGCATATTAAACTTCATATTTCTTGGAAGGCTTAATGATGCGACTGCTGCACCAAAGGCCCCAACCTGCTATATGCTGATAAAATTAACCAAAATATGATGAATTAGTGCCAACACTGCACGAAAAGCTCGACCTTTGCTCGCTATTCGAGAATTACTCAGAGCTTGGTACCTTGCTGGATCATTATGGTAGGATGGTGCCTGTTCTCAAAATACAGACTATTGATGGGACTAACACACTATTTGATTTTACCTTCGTATCGAAAAGGGACAGTACAATTAAGTTCCCTAATAGTCCTCATTATTCTAAGTTTGTTGAGGTGGCCACACTAGCTTTTGTGCACTGTGGAGAAGACACTCGTACTGTAAACGGCAGTTTTGTCAGGTTTGCTTCCCTGCAACACACTTTTGTACTAGGGGAAGACTTACCTAATGCGCAGGGTATTAAGAAATTAAACATCTGGGATATATGGTACATGCTGATCTGACAATAAAACCTTGCAGCAAAATTGCAAAAATTAACTGCAGCTATTATGTAGGTCTGCATGTGACAGGGCTGGGTAGGGATACTACAAAAAGCATTTGGGAATACAAATACTGTGATACTTCCGTTTTAAGGCCCAAAATACAGATACTGAGATACATTTGTCTTTTATGTAAAGGGATATCCCTGAGATACTTCTGCAAAAACGGCGAAAACGTATTCTGGAATGCAGATACTTATAGAAGTACATTTGTTCCCGAATGGTGCTACGTGAGGAGGGTATAATTCCTTGTGAATGCGAATGGTAATTTATGCTTGTACTCCTCTTTTTGTGCCATTTTAAGCACTGCCCTTTTGCTCAAACTCTTAATTTATCATTATGCCGCGAGAAAAATATGTCGCCCCCCTTGAACCACATAGTTATAGAACGGTAAAGACTGCATATCATGCTTGACAAAACGGGTCTGCCCAAAATGAACATTGTTTTGCCATGAGGGCGCAGAACCATGTGTAGCCGCCGCCTTATGGTACGTTTACACCTGAAGAGAAATCCGCTGCCGCGGGAGCGGATCCGCTCCCGGCGGCGGTGGCGACAAGCTGGTTGAGTTTACATCTATTTCCTTCGAGCAGTCGCGGCAGCGGTTCCCGTAACGTCTCGTCAAATATGACGAGAAGGCGCAAGAGTTCCCGCCTCGGCTCTCTCTCTCCCGGGCGTTGCTGCTCCCGGAAGAACGCGAACTCGTGACGTAGGCAGTGTCGCGCCGCGCAAGAATGTCACTTCCGGTCAGCGAAACGCCCCTTTCGGCGGCAGAAATAGGTCTTGGACCAAAACGGCTCGCCGCCGCCTTTTCCGCCCAGCGTTTCGCCCCAGCGGCAAAAGCTGGGCGGATTCGCTAGCGGATCCGCAAAGGATTGGCGCTGTGATCGGCTTTCGGAGCGGAAGCACAGGGTGTCGTCTGCATCTGTTAGCTCTTGTTTCACCACACCACGTTGTATGCTACATGTAATTATTCGCAGTTTGATGAGACTATTCGCGTTTCCTTAGTTTTAATGTATAAAAACGAAGTCTTTTCTCTGGATGTTTCCTTATGGTACGTTTACACCTGAGAAGAAATCCGCTGCCGCGGGAGCGGATCCGCTCCCGCGGCAGCGGATTTCTTCTCAGGTGTAAACGTACCCCAGTCTACCAAAAAGTTTTATGTATGAAATGTTTTTGTCCACATCCCTTCACATTCATTTAGCAATAGTAGATTCAGGCCAAGTATCTAGAGTTTCGCATTTAGATGATAGATGCGCAGCATCAGGATGATTTCACGTCTGGAGTTACTGGCGGCCGCGCGCGGTCAGTCGGTCACTTCGAGGACGAAGGCCTGACGAGAGCGTTTTGGCCAAAACAGTTATCGACCGTCACTTTGGTGTCAAGTTGAAGCACTTATTTTGATTCTCAAGAAAGATCGGCGTGTAACTAGCATGCCAATGCCGATTCTCTGCGTTTTTCCCAGGCCCGTTAGTGGGCGTCCACAAATACCAGCGGACAAAGCATGCAGTATCATGCTCTGCTATGGGGCATGCCTTGTATTAAATCCCAAACCTCTGCAATATATAGGGATCGTCAGTCTGCATCCAAGAGCTACTCAAGTCGGGGGCTATCAAGAGTGTGGTAGTTTTCCTTTGTCTTTTAAGAAGAATATGAACATAGCACCGCGTATCAAAAAGAAACAATTTACACGAGTCAATCTTTCAACGCTTACCACAGGGAGCCAAACTTGTGCAAGCCAGGTGTGTAAAACGCTTTCAGAATATCATAATTGAGCACATTCCTACCCCAGGTTAGGATCTTGATTCCGTGTCCATCATGGGTGCATTATTTTCATAAGTGAAAGGAAGTGTAACCTCTGACTGGGCGTTATTGTTAAACATTGCAGACATTTGAGCAAGAGCTCCGAGAAATGGCACCACAAGCAGAGATGGGCGAGGAGTGTCATCTGCTCTTGTCATGTCTGCTTCTGCACAGATGCTGAACTGACTCCAGAGCTGGTGCAAGCTTTTGAGGAACTGGATCTGAATTTTTTTAGAACTGGGATGAATCGAATGTGCCAGCGCAGCGGTGAATGCGCCAGTTCCTGGGCTGCTGAACTAGTTCAGCCACTTCAGGCAGATCAAACAGACCTCTTACGATGTTGTACACCCTCACTATAATAGTACCCTTAAATGTCGGTAGCATACTCTCATCAGGCAACCACCGAAACGGCATCTTGTGTCAGATGCTGGGACGACCGGCGTGTCGCAGAAGAGCTCGGGAACACACATGCCAGTGAGCTCAATGAGTATGTCTAAACCACGGTCTAGAAACAAAAGGTAGCAACCCGAAATTACATGTACCACCCATCTCGATGCATGACACGCTTGTCAAGAAAGCCAATTTGGGCACGACGTCACATAGATAAGATGTGCAAGACATCCTCTCATTGAGTTTTTAGCTAAGACACTGTGTGAAAAACTTGTCGATTTCTACGCATTTTTCATAAAAGGAACTTCTTGCTTTGAGACTCATAATGGCACATTTAAAATCTTATATTGTGACCCATACAAAAGTGTTTAATATTACTGGTGCGACACTTTTTCTAAGCATCAGAACTGTCTACTTAAGTAAAGGTGTCAAATGCTGTCCAGCTTCACCTCATTTATTCACGCAAGACAACTGAAGAGCTTGAACAAACATTCACTATATCAAAGCAGAAAAAATATGTAATTTCACATGTAAAAAAACAACAACACAAAAACAACAACAACTCAAAAACGTGTTTTCCCTGTGAATTGCAGTTTGATACTAATCAATGTTGCAGACCTCATCAGCAAAAAGCGGCTAAAGTGTTTAGCGAAGAAAAATAAAAAACATATTTTTGTGTTGAGGTTTGCCCTTACAAGGCGCTTCATTTGCATTGCATGCCCTAGTTAAGTGTCTGAGCATTACATGCCCCAGACACTAGAACGATAAATACCTCGTTACCTGAAAAGCACGCTCTAGCCAGTCTTGGGTAGTAACGCGTTAATAGTAACGCGTTACTGTAATTTTGTTACTTTTTGGTAACTTGTAACTGTAACGAGTTACTTTTTAAAATGTATCTTGTAACTGTACTTCTATTACTTTTTTTAGGTAACGATGAAAGTAACAACGTTACTTTTGTCGTTACTTTCCAGCGTTTTATGAATAATATATCACTGAACGAGTACAATTTAGATTTTGTAGGGACGCCGGACACACAGTGTCAACGTCCCTACACTTTTTTGTTCCGGTGCAGGCGGTGCAAGTAAATCGAACGAAGCTATTGCGCGACTACTCTTACTTCCTTCCACCTACAAAAAGGATACGAATTTTTGTAATAACATCGTTTGGCATCTCAACGAAATGTCGCGCTTTCATTGGTCACATGCCGTCCTGGCTGCCGGCACAATGCTCCTCCCATCGCCGGAGATAGTTTCCATCTTTGATTGCTTTTAATGCGAACGCATTAACTGTCGCATCGAGCGAAGCCTGCGTTGTTTGTAACCGTTAGTAGCAGGAAAACGGCACCCACAAGCGGAATTCCCATTGGCTGCGACGCGTCATATCAGATGCTTTGTCACGGAAGCCGGCCGGCTCAAGGTCAAAGCGGACGCGCCTCAGAAATTAAAAAAAAAGCACAAAGTAAAGCACAGCAACGCAGATGCATCGTCACGGAAGCCGCGGAGCCGGCGGAGGTGCCGCGCCTGCGCAGTGGGGGAGCGTGATGTCATCACCGGAGTGCCGTGTGAAAAAGGAAGACGTGGTGCGCTGCTTGTAGGAATGCGCTCCGTGTAGGAATGCGAAAGCATTCCTACACGTAGCAGTCTTAAGTGTCTCTGTCGAATTTTTTTAATGGGAAAATCGGCCGCGCATCGTTATGATTTATAGATTTCTAGGATAGACCCCGCAGAATGAGTTATCGCCATATTTAGGCGTTCTCAGAAACCTCCTTGGGGCATCTTTAAGTCCAGAGGAACCCGACGGTATACGAGCTATCGGGACGAATCAAGCAGCGTCAAAAGTGTAGGTCACTGGGCCTCTTCTGTTTAGGATTGGTTCAGCGATGATAGAACACGTACAGTACACTTTATACAGGGTGAAACAAGGAGACGCCAGGCTCTTTAAATCAACCGGAAAATTCGGTTTCTTAACCTATCGCGCTACGGCTTTGTACAGCGTTGCCACAGATGGTGCTTTTTTTTTTTTTTTTGTAAAGTTTGCAAAGAGCGAATTTACCTGAGGAAAAATTAAAGAAAGAAAAAGGCTTAGCTCCTATGGAAACGCAGCGACGCCACCTGTCTTCAAACAACACGGCGCCGTTTCGCACGGGAGACAAGAGATGGCGCAAGCGGTCGCGACGCCTACTGCCGCCAACGAACGAGCAGACGACGCCGAGAGCCGGCGTATTTAGCAGACGTTCCTTGTTGTTACCCTGCCTGTTTTTGTTTCTGCGACTGTCGCCGCCTGCGGAACGCGCGCCGCTTTTGAGTCGAAAAGATTGTCTGCTAAAGACGCTGGCTTTCGGCGCCGTATGCTCGTTCGTTGGCGGCGTTCGTTGCGCCATCTCTTGTGTCCCGTGCGAAACGGCGCCGTGTTGTTTGAAGACCGGTGGCGTCGCTGCTTTTCCATAGGAGCTAAGCCTTTTGCTTTCTTTACTTTTTCCTCCGGTAAGTTCGCTCTTTGCATTTTTTACAAAAAAAAAAAAATGCAGCATCTGTGGGCAACGCTGCACAAAGTCGTAGCGCGATAGTTTAAAAAAACCGAATTTTCCGGTCAATTTAAAGAACCTGGCGTCTCCTTGTGTCACCCTGTAGAATTAGGAGGTGTAGTTGTTACACCCCTTGTTCTATATATAGCACCCAGAAACTACATTTCGATGTTCAGTCCAATAACGTCGAACTGACGACACCAACTTTTACGAGTGTCTTGATAGCTGTGTTATATAACTTACTAAACAGCTAATGTACTTATCAGACTACAAAAGAAAAATGCAAAAAAAAAAACACTCAGGTTTTACAGCAGGCCAACAAAATTTTGAATGTTTTCCTTGAGGCTTTAATGCGTTCATTAGCCACTTAATAAGTTCTATCACCCGACTACCAAGTTGCTCGTGAAAGTGAAAGGACTGAACGTCGATTTGTAATTTTTCGAGTGTTACATATGGGACAAGGGGTGTAACCTCCAAACCCTCTATTTCTGAGAGTTAAACATGACGAACACCAGATGGTGCGCTTTAGACGCTGTGTAATCGCTCCCATCAGCTCGTAGCGTCGGCTGCGTCTGGACTTAGGGCGAAACGAAATATAGTGGAGCATTTCTATCACTCCAATAACGATACCTGATAACGACACGACGCATGCACAAAGGCGTCGCTAGAGTGTCGGGTGTCGTTATCGTAGATATTGGAACCATCTAATAAAACTCTCTGTCGGAAAGCCATCCACCGGTGACCTGCTAGGATTATCTCTACTTCCTGGCGGTATGAGTTTCTGTAAACTATATTTCTTGATCTGGCCTCTTCAATCAGTCGCTTAAAGCAGTCAGGGCGCTGGCTTACAACCCCGAGAGCTGAATATTTAATGTGACACCGGCATCTGTTTATATTTGTTCGGGGTCACAAGGCATTGTTCCCCCAGATATCACAAGTTTTTGTCTGGTGTAGTGGTTCGTTGACCGTGATACCAAAGGCTCCAGAATTTACCAGATTTCCCAAACCTGGTGGCAAATTTTAACAGCTGGCAACTCTGACTCGAGCTTTCTAGACTCAAACGAAAGCTATGAAAGAAACCATGTTGAATTAACCTGAGACTGGGTTAGAGAAGAAACATCAAAACGTAGAAGGGACAGAAAATAGACAGGACGACGTCTCAAACTCAGCTAACTCGTTTATTTAGTTCACCTCTTATATAGTCTCAATCACAAGGTCGTCTCCACCAACACAAAAGGACGAAGTCTATACAGTTCAAGCGCCACAGTCTTCATCACACAATGCATGGACGTTGACAACCTTTACAGGTCGACGCGATAAGGCAACAGCCATCCACCTTCAAACATGAACAAAAGGATCTCTTCCCCTACTATTCTAAACACAGTTCATTCTTCTGAATCATAACACGCCCTCTCCACATAAAAAAAACAACAACACTGAAACGGTTGTTGGGCCAATACACGTAGAGTACCACACAAGGCAAGAATGTTTTACAGGTTTTTGAAAACTCACAAGCAGGTCGCACTTCAAGCAGCCTAAATGGCAAATCAAAGAAGCAAAAAAATAATTACATTTTTAGAAAGCTTTTTGAATTGCTTCCAAACTGTAGTGAAGCTTGACTTATGCAGATGCCTAGAGACTTTATCCGCACGGTCTCCCTTACTACTCTCTTCACATCGTTCATCTCTTTGTGTATTATTTCCGTCTCCGACCAGAGCGCCGTGCAGTTGTTACATTCATGAATATGTTTCGCTATTTCCGAGTTTTGTGCATTGTTTTTTACATTTATTTTGTGTTCGTTAAATCTGTCATTTATGCAGCGTGACGTCTGTCCTACACACTTAAATCCACACTCCAATGGTATCTCATACACAACACCAGTCTCGCAAAAATGGCGTCAGTTTTCTTAATCTTAAATCTGAACTAAAGACCATGTCTACTCGAAACTGCCTCGCACATGCCTTCAGGTTGTGATAGATGTCATGAAAATATGGGATTACAGCAAAGCGGTTCCTTGATTTTTGTTCCATTTCTATCCTGCCTTTAATAAACAATTCTAATTTACGTTTTATAAAATTGTCATCATAACCTACACTTAACAACCTTTTTCGCTGCATTTCTACTGATTCAGGAATATGATGGACACATGACCTTTCTAACGCGTTCTTGACCAATGACTTTACAATCCCCACCTTTACGGTCTTCGAATGACAACTCATTCTTGACAAAACCGGTTTCCAATTTTCTTTTACCATATTCCCAACATAACCCTCGATTTACGTCAATACGTAAATCGGGAAAACTGCAGAACATCATCGTTTGGTTTTTCCATTGTAAACTTGAATTCTGGAGCCGTTGACCTTTTCACACCTTCTGTGGTTCCTGTTGGACCTTCCGTAAACGTGCATATTAGGATGTCATCTACTTATCTTCTCACTATTGCCGTACCCGGCGACGACCCCTGTCGATTATCGTGCACTGCACGATGCAAAGAGTTTAAGTAAACTTCTGCTAAAATCGGTGCGACTGATGGCCCTATACAAACACCTTCTTTTTGTATATACTGTCCTCCTTCGGTACCCCCTACCGTTGACTTCAGATAAAATTCCAAAATTGTTAAGAAACTTTCTACCGATATACCTGAGCCCGATTGGAACTTAACGAGATTCAGCACCAATGCCTCCCTCACTCTCTGCATTAACCGGGTATTTTCTGGGGAATAATACAAGTCCTTAATGTCCAACGATAGCACTGAACAACGCCTCCCATGATGAGCCTCCAAACTGTTAATCAATTCATAATTTCTGAGTGATAATGAATTTTCTAAGCATGCATAACCCAACCCCTTTTGTAGAAACTTTGATACCACTTTTTGCAGGGATGCAGTCAAAACGGTCCCGGTCAAAAATGGTCCCGGACAAAATGGTGCCGGACAAAATGGTCCCGGACAGAATGGTCCCAACTGCTAACCCGGACAAAATGGTCCCAGCGTGGCATTATTTGTTTGCTGTTTGCAGGTTTTTAAATTTTCTACTCTTGATGGATATTAAAGACTTAGAAAATAGTTTGGGAAATACTCGTGAAACACAACGCCAACCTTTTTTTTTTATTTTAACTAAATTGCAGTCAAGGGGTTGGGCCAGTGTGCAATAAATCAATACTTATATCAAATAAAAAACGGCACAAAAAAGTGGAACAAGCACGTGGGATACAGAGACACATCGTTGGCATAATCGAATAATAAACAGGGCTCTGTATCCCCCCTTGTAGGCCCTCATTTTCTGCGCTTCTTTTTTCCCCATACGAGGAACTACTGAACGCCGTGGTTGCAGCTGCGGAAGCCACCACCGGAACATCACTAAATCCAGGTTTTGTCATAACCGATTTCGAGACTCCTGCTATCAACTCTGCACGTGCCGTGTTCGAAGAAGGCGTCGCCACAAGAGGATGCTATTTTCATTTTCGCCAAAGCACATGGCGAAAACCTCAAGAACTGTCTCCAGTGTTCATTTATAAGGAGAGTGACGTCTTTCGCCTGCTTGTTGGCATGATGAATGAACTGGCATTCCTCCCTTTTGACAACATCGCACGTGGCATTGAGTTTTTGCGGAATACAGCTCTTCCAGAAGCGGGAGATCTGCTTGATACGAACTTCAACAGTATCTGTGTCACCGGTACGTTTCGCAGAGTTCTCACAAGAAATGGAGCGGTGGGACTCCGAAGATGTGCACCTAAATTTCCTCCGAAGATCTGGAACATGCACGTTGCAACGATGACCGGCGACCACAGGACTAACAACCTCGCGGAAGCCTGGAACAGGAACTTTTCAAGTATGGTCGGGCACTGCCATCCCACCATTTGGAGGGCGATCGACGCTCTGGAGTCTCAACAATCCTCTGTCACTACGGTTATGACTAGGGTTCGGAGTTTTCGGTTTAAACCGATAAAAACCGATAAAAGTACGCCGAATTCAATTTCGGAAATTCGGTTTAAACCGAAAAAGGTCAGCTTTTAGGTTCGGCATTTTCGATTTAAATCGATAAAAACCGATAAAAGTACGTCGAATCCATTTTCTGAAAATCAGTTTTAACCGGAAACGGTCACTTTAACCTTCCAGTCGTACCGCAGAGCCGTGGCGAAAAAGTGGAACGACAGTGTTTATCGAAATGTGTCCGTATGTATGGGATACACGGATGGCCTCACGACGTTTTGGTTTATTGTGCGCATCATCGATCGGAACGTGAAGTCCGAAATGCCCCATGACTTCGCCATGTACGGGCGTGTTTTCAAACTCGTTGTAAGGAAGACTGACTTGATGCAAGCTCTGCATATTGTGTTGTGCTTCAAAACGCCGCACCGTGTCTCTTTTGGCGCTCACAAGTGGTTGATTGGCCGATTTTGACTCAGGCAGCGCTTCATCTCCTCAGCCTGCCAGTGTCCAGTTTTAGCGTTGCGATGGCATTCTCAAAGCTCAGTGTCATATTAACAGGAAAGTAAGAGTGCGGATCAACGAAGAGAACTTGGGAAAGTACATGTGTGTGTACTGTAATAAGATCACGTAATCCTGATATACAGAAGGTGAAGTTCCATGTTTTTTGGCATAGGCTTCATATCTGACTTGTTTTTACTTCTGTTTTTTTATTGGTTCATTACAGTTGCACCCATTTTCCAAATAAAGTGTCCATTTCTTTTTCAATATATCTGTGCCGTTATTATTTGAGTGACCAAAAATATCAGAGCTACAAGGATCATCTGACCAGGTGTCCATTGGTGTTTATTTTATATACACCGAAAAAAGCCTATAAGTTTTGGTGGGCATAAATATACGCCGAAAAAAAACGAAAATTGAATTTTAAAATAAACACCGAAAAAAGTACGCCGAATTTTAAAAAAATAGAAACCGAAAACGCGGAACTCTAGTTATGACATAGGAAATGGTCAGACATCCACCAAAGAGGACAAAAAGAGTCTACAAAGAGATGCAGCAGCGGCTTGTAACTCTGTGCACACGGTACGTGCAAGGAGAGTCCATTCCTTGAACGACTTTTTTGAGGGGTGTGAGTTATATCAATAAATTTTGGTATTAGGCCTCCGCTTCAGCAGCGTCGACTTCTTGTCTGTTAAGTGGTCTATGTAATAAATACGCTCATACTTGCGAAACCAATTTTTGATTTCTTTAATATACATTGTTCGGACAGAGCGATGTTATTTCTGAAAAACGGAACACGGTGGCACGATAGGTTCATTTCAGAAAACCGCGTTAAGAAGCTGTAGTACGTGTATGATAATAATTTTCATTCCGGATATCGTTTTCAAGCTCGATAGCGCTAATTTGAAAACAGGTTCTGGCGATACGAAGATATTTATTACACACGTAAAATGTATCGGTAGAAATCAAGAACCTTTGAGAAAGAGAGCTACATGCTACAGATAAAAGGGATTAAAAATTTGTTTCAAATGATTATAATGAAGACGTTAATATTATCCTTGAACGTGTGTCGAAATAAATTTCAAAGTACCAAACCATTTTGTCCTATCAAGAGCTCTCAAAGTATTGACAAATTCACCTGGGACCATTTTGTCGGGGTTGGCACTTGGCACCATTTTGTCCGGGACCATTATGTCCGGGACCATTTTGTCCGGGACCATATTGACCGGGACCATTCTGACCGGAACCATTTTGTCCAACACCCCTTTCTGCCATGTCCCACTCGGTTCCAGGACATTTCATCGAACGCCGTTTCGTCGAACGCCGTTTCACCAAAAAAAATGATGGTTTCATCGAACGCCGTTTTATCGAAGGCCATTTCATCGAACGTCTTTTATATAAAAAGTGTGAAAGATGCTCTTTTGCGCACGGATCGAGTGCATTTTCCTGTCATTCACCGATTTCATCGTCAGGTTTTTTTATTGTCCAAACTTGTAGCTGTTACAATTTATTTTGATGCAAGTAACCCATGAGGATATTTGTACCGATTTTTATGTTTGTTTCGCATATTGTGTTTATCTATTCACTCCCTCTGTATTACCCGATAGGCCTTGAAGGTATTGTAACAAATAAATAAAAAGTCGCACCCCCGGTAAGAGCGCACTCCAACTCATGGAGGCCAGAAGGCGACTTAGGTTTTGTGTAGGCGCAACAACTTTAGCCGTGTGAGCCTCCTAGCCTCTCATGCCTTTCTATTGATACTTTTTTACTGCCCGAAGCTTGCAGTAGCTAAAGCTGAGGTGCTATTTATAAAACTACAACGAAACATTGTTTTTTTTTTTTTTTTTTTTTTTTTTAGTTTTAAGACTGAATGAAGTTAAAAGTAAGTACGTCACTTCAAACTTTATTTGAAAACTTTCGGGGGGTTCATGTGTTCGTGCGACAGCCATTCATCGTTTCAAATGATGAGCAATTGCTCTAAAAAAGTCCCCCACAGCCATGGTCCATCGGTTCTCATAAAAAAGGCGGACCTTCTCATTTATTGCCGCTTTGGCCTTCTTCTGAGAGGAGGCTCTTGGGAACTCAGCATCCCATCCTGCTTGTTTTCCGTCAGTTGATGTTCTGCGGCGATGCAAGTCAGAAACTTCCAGAACCCGGGATGGGCCACTCCGACAACCTTCAGGAAGCGTGAATGCCACCCTGGCGTTCGATAAGACGGCGTTCGATACAACGGCGTTCGATAAAACGGCTTCGATGAAACGGTGTTTGGTGAAACGGCGTTCGATGAAATGGCATTCGATGAAACGGCGTTTGACGAAACGACGTTCGATGAAATGTCCGGTCCCAGTCCCATTCTCTTTGATTGGGACCGGACATTTCGTCGAACGCCGTTTCGTCGAACGCCGTTTCATCGAAGCCGTTTCATCGAATGCCGTTTCATCGAACGCCGTTTCATCGAACACCGTTTCATCGAAGCCGTTTCATCGAATGCCGTTTCATCGAACGCCGTCTTATCTAACGCCAGGGTGACATTCCCGCTTCCTGAAGCTGGTCGGAGGTGCCCATCCGGGGTTCTGGAAGTTTTTGGCTTGCATCGCCGCAGAACATCAACTGACGGAAGACTAGCTGGACGCGATGCTGAGTTCCCAAGAGCCTCCTCGCCAGAAGAAGGCCATAGCGGCAAGAAATGAGAAGCTCCGCCTTTTTTATGAGAACCGACGGAGCATGGCTGTGGTGGACTTTTTGAGAGGAATTGCTCATCATTTGAAACGGTGAATGGCTGTCGCACGAATACATGACCTCCTTAAAGTTTTAAAATAAAATTTGAAGTGGCGTACTTATTTCTGACTTCATTAAATCTTAAAACAAAAAAAAAAATGTTTCGTTGTAGTTTCATAAATAGCACCTCAGCTTTAGCTACTGCAAGCTTCGGGCAGTAACAAAGTATCAATAGCAAGACATGAGAGGCTAGGAGGCTCACATGGCTTAAGTTGTTGCGCCTGCACAAAACCTAAGTCGCCTTCTGGCCTCCATGAGTTGGAGTGCGCTCTTACCGGGAGTGCGACTTTTTATTCATTTGTTACAACACCCTCAAGGCTCATCGAGCAATACAGAAGGGGTGAACAGATAAGCACAATATGCGAAACAAACATAAAAATCGGTACAAACATCCTCATGGGTTACTTGCATCAAAATAAATTGCAACAGCTAGAAGTTTGGACGTCAAAAAACCTGAAGATGAAATGGGAGAATGACACGAAAATGCACTCGATCCGTACAGAAAAGAGCACCTTTCACATTTTTTATATAAAAGACATTCGATGAAACGGCCGTCAGCGATTCGATGATACGGCTTTCGATGAAACGGCGTTCGATGAAACGTCCATTTTTTCGATGAAACGGTGTTCGACGAAACGGCGTTCGATGAAATGTCCGGGAACCCTCTTTGATGACCGCACGAAGGGGCATTTCAGGCTTATGGTCTTTTAGGAAAATCTTGATGCCCAATGTTGAATTCATTGCACTTGTGATACATTTTGCTACCTCCTTCAATTCATCCTCATTCAGAACTGCACAAATGTTTTTTTTCAACTTTCCAATGTTCCCTTCCTATTCCGAAAACAATGTAGCCAAATCCGTTTCTGTTTTTTTCTTGAATACTGGCATAGGTATGACTGCAAACCGTCCGGACTTATCTGTTTCTAACAACTTTAAGGACTTCGTTTGGAACTCCCTCTTAACCGCATTGACTTCTCTGAAATTTCTTTTGTCCTTTGGGTACATTACATCAATTAATTTTTCCACCCTTCTGATTGCATAATCTATAAAAGCGACCTTTCCTTCTGGGTTAACCATTCTGGCTGCAATGTGTATAGATGTAAAGAGTAGTAAGGGAGACCGTGCGGATAAAGTCTCTAGGCAACTGCATAAGTCAGGCTTCACTAGAGCTTGAAAGCAATTCAAAAAGCTTTCTCAAAATGTAATCACTTTTTTTTTTTATTCGCCGTTTAGGTTGTTTGAAGTGCGACCTGCTTGTGATTTTCCAAAAACCTGTAGAACATTTTTGCTTTATGTGGTTCTCTACGTGTATTATCCCAACTACCGTTTCAGTGTTTTTATTTTTATGTGGAAAGGGCGTGTTATGATTCAGAAGTATGAACTGTGTTTAGAATAGTGGGGGAAGAGATCCTTTTGTTCAAGTTTGAAGGTGGATGGATGTTGCCTTATCGCGTCGACCTGTAAAGGTTGTCAACGTTCTTGCATTGTGTGATGAAGACTGTGGCGCTTGAACTGTATAGACTTTGTTCGTTTGTGTTGGTGGAGATGGCCTTGAGATTGAGACTATATAAAGAGGTGGCCTATATAAACGAGTTAGCTGAGTTTAAGACGTCGTCCTGTCTATTTTCTGTCCCTTCTACGTTTTGATGTTTCTTCTCTACCCCAGTCTCAGGTTAATTCAACATGGTTAATATTCACCAGCTTGCCTGCACCCTTACAATTTTTTCTAAGAAAGAAACGTGAGCGAACCGAGCTTTTGACATAGATGTACACTTTATTTGTACATAAAAAAAAAAAAAAAACACTCAAAGGTGACCATACCACAATTCTCCTTTCCTGATGATGCGGGCTGTGGGTACACCATCATCGCCGTATCCGTGACCCGCCACGTAATCGCTAACAAGCGCACGAAAAAAAAAAAAAAAGAAAAAAGAAGAGGTTTGTGAGACATTGAGAACCCCTTACACCAGGGAGAGCTTGGCACGGTCGTCTGAAGATGCAGACAACGTGTAGCGGTCGAGACTGGATAATAGTCCGGCAACAAAGAAAAACAAACAGCCTGTCCGCCATCTTCGTATCATCGAGTCCGAAGGCTAAATCTTCTTTGACCACACTGTGGGTCCACTGGCCAGACTCACAACATAAAATTGTTCTGGCGGCAGTTATAGACGCCGACAAGGTGAGAGTGGTGGGGAGGAGGAGCCTCAGTTGTCCCGTTTCCACCACGGGCGTCTTACCTTCGACAGCGCCTCAACGTCTCGTGCCATGGCCTCCTCTATACTCACAAAGCCTGGCAGTTCAACGACGAAGCCATGGAGTACCCGGTCGCAGATTTGGAGCGCGAGGATCTGGTAGCACAGAGCATCAAAGAGTCATTTCTCGGGCAACCTGAACGTCAGCGCACAGCTTTTGCAGCGGCGAGGAACCGAAACGCACTTATTCACTCGGGAGAAGTGTGTTTTGGCGTCTCGCCGCAGCGGGGCGCCAGTCACGTCGCTCTCATTTCATCCGTTGTCCGCCGCTCCACCTTTTTCATTTCGGCGGCCGCTTCTCGTGGCGATCTGCCAGGCCTTGTCAGTATATAGGAGGCTATGCTCGTGCACCTCTGGCGCGGGCGCAGCTGAAGCAGGGCGGAAGGCATGGAGGGCGTGCTGGAGACCGGCTGTTCCAATGACATGCCCCGCCGTTCTCACTCTGTCAGTGACTAAATACAATGCCGGGTAAACTACGAAACGCTCGACCTCAACATCGGGCTTCTCAAAAAAGCCGAGAGGGAAGAATAAAAAAAAAAAAAAACTCCAACACAACCAAACAATTATCGAAAAAAAAAAAAAAAAAACGCGTTCACCATGCACCCGAGTTCCAAGTACACAAGCGGCAAGGCAGTGTGTCTATTTCTTCTTCTTGTAGCCGGCCTCCGTGAGGAGCTTCTTGAGGACGTCGACGGGGATGTAGACGAGGTTGTAGCGGCGCCTGGAGTTGCGTCCGCCGCCGTCCGAGGCGCCGTACAGGCCCATCGGGTAGCTCTGGTACGGCGCCGGCGCCGGCTGGGACTTCTCGGCGGACTCTCCCCGGGGTTCCTCCAGACGCGTGTTCTCCTGAGAGTTCCTGCCGTATCTGCGGCAAAAACACGGAATCAAAACGAAGGCGTTGACAACAATGTAATCACAACCGAAAGATGCTTTACACAACAGGGGAACTTTGCAACGCAGGGGCGGACGTACAGGTCGGTCGAGGTTGCAAAGTAACTCACAAAACAAAAACACTGCATTTTTTTTTTCGTTGTTGCACATTGACGTTGGCTGCAGTAGAACTACTACTTCTGCTACTATATCGAGGCGACTGCCACTTGCCTATACACCGCTTAAGCGCAGCTTGAAAACGGTGTAACAATAAACACAGTAAGCCAATAGGAGCGTCGGAGTGCGGCTGGAGCATTGTCACGCGCCTCGCTCAGACGTTCTTATTTGCTCACTGGGACAGTGGTTTTTGCCATTTGGCATGCTCTGTTAAACGCAGTACACTATATACTTTAATTCACCTTATAAGTCCAGACGCAGCTTTAGGCTAGGTGGCGCAAGCTACCGCCCGTTAGAAAGGGTACATGCATGAACATTCATCGCTTCATCAGGCCGACGACATGAGCTGAGAGGATCAATCTGAGAGCGTCAAAAGGGCACCATCATTGTGTTCGTGTCATGTTTTTAAAAGGTTTGCGCGTCAGGGGAGGAGGGAGAAGGAATGCCTATGCTGTCGGAATGCATTGCATGCTATGAGCTCATGTCGCCAATCGAATAACGCCGACGTCACGGCTTTCATCGTCTTTGAGCACATCCTTCGCGGCTGGTAGACCGTGACAGAGCGCTTTTAGCCTGTGTGTATTTATTTGCGTATTTTTCAGACTCTGACTGTGCTCTGGCTCAAGTATAGGAAGACCGTCTGCTTTCTTGGGCCAATCCAGGCGGCGCTACAGTCGAGGCGCGGCTGTAGAAAAGCAAAACGTAAAGATAAAAGGTGTGCGCGTCAGAGGAGGAGGGAGAAGATGGCTACCTTTTTTATTCAGGGGCATTAAGCCTAGCCCGGCAGTTGTTGCTCAGCTCAAAGAGTTAAGACAGACGATTCAAGGCGTGTGCCCAGGCATTAAACGAGATCATCCATTATGGTAAAATTTCCGTCATCCCGAAATCTGAGCAACGCTTCAACGAAGCCAACGCAAACACTGTCGTAGGCCATGCTTCGCATTGATTATTAGCCATTAAAAGAGGGGGCAGTTCGACGTCTGCCATGCAGGTTTGAACTCATGGGTGCAAAATTTTCACGAAGTACGCGCCCGTGCATGCTGAACCCGCCTACACGAATCCGGCAACGGTCAGTCCCACATTTTGAAATATTGTGCGCTGATCAGCTTCCACTCACGGCGATAGTTTCACTCGTAAAAAAAAAAAAAAAAAAAAAAAAAAAAATTTTTTTTGCAAGGCTTTATGTTAACGTTTGTAACCGGGAGGCGAGGGCTCAGAGAAACAAATTGCACGAGTGAGCGACACCAGAACACACAAGTGGTCGTTGCGTTAGCAGCAATAGCAGCAATGTAGATAGAACAGTCCAGGTGCGTTGGCTTTGCCGCGTAGCGCGGTTTAACTGCAGGAAAACCAACCTGCGTTTCGGAATAACCCATCGCAAACCGGATGTCTAAAAAAAAAAAAAAAAAGAAAATCACAAGACCTTATTACGAACTCGTCTTATGTCTAAGTATATTTTTGATTTTTGACAATGCGATACACGTTTTAAATATTATTTTATTTTAGTTGTGATATCTGGTGTATGTTATGTTCCCGAGAGAAGATATTCATGGCAACTTATCAAACCCGCAGGTTTCAAAAAAAAGAAAAAAAGGAAGGGTTATTTTTAAGGGCTCTAACGTATGACGACGGTTAGGTTAAAGGCTGTACTCCATGGGGCGAATATGTCGCGAAGAGTCAACGATTTTCGCTCGGCGGCTTTTACTCTGCGCGGGGCATCAGCACCGTGGCCACTATGACACGCGCAAATCGAGCATCCCATCGGGCGAAGTTCGTCAGTTATTCGTCGCATAATTCGCTCCATGGAGTTCAGCCTTTAGGACCCCAAAATGTAACATCAACAAATTCATGCTGTAGGGCGGGCGAATTCCAACTTACGCCTGAAGTGTATTATTCAGCAACACCTTACCGCTAAGTTTGCTCAAGTGCAGCCTTTCAGTGTTTTTCATGCAGGTGGTCGGCCGTACCATTGAACAAAATTGCACCCCCCTTCCCCATATAAAAATAAGGAAAAAAAAGGGAGATTGATGCCCGCTTACCTGGAATAGATGGGACTAGTTTCTGGCTGCGATGGGTGCAACTTCCTCGAGGGTTGTTGTTGTTGCTGCTGCGTCTGCTCTTCTTGAACCGGCATCCTTGACTCCGGCTGCTGTTGCTGGTGTTGCTGTTGCTGAAGCTCCGGTCGTGAAGAGCGGTGATAGGACGTCTGCATCCCGTACGTGTCGTCTGCTGCCCCCGAAGCAGACGAAGAATGCGAGGATCCGGACGCTGTTTGCGACGGAGAACTGCTGTACTTCACCACGGGCCTGCTGACGTAGCTGGACAGCGGCGGCGAAGTTAAGGGTTTCTCGGTGACCACCTGCGGAGCGTACTGGTTCCTCAGCTGCGCCGAAGTGGCGTACTTGGACGAGCCGTAGAGCGAACTCTGTTGCTGCTGCTGCTGCTGCGAGGGCCTCTCCCGCGGCTGCTGTTGCTCGTAGTGAGACGACTCTACAAGCGAGGTCATGGGCCGCCCGTGACTTCGCTCGTGCTCTACCAGGGGGCGCTCGTAGAGGAACCTCGGGGGTGCGTCCGGTACGACCGGAGGTGCCTCGTACGCCGACAAGTCTTGAGGCCGCTTCTCCGCCTGGTCCATGGACAGACCCTGCGCGTAACTGCTGTACGGCGAAGAGAGCTTAGGCAGCACTGAGCCACCGTAGGTGTGCTGGTGTTGCGACTGCTGCTGCTGATGATGATGGTGTTGTTGCTGGGGCTCCCGGCGTCCGGGACGTGGCAGCTCAGAGCCGAACTGCGAAGTCGACGGCCGTCGCGGTGGTTCGTACTGTTCGGCGCTCTGGTACTTGGTGGAAACGCCCGAACTCTCTCGGAGGTGGTGGTGGAGAATACTGGACGAGGAAGGTGGCGACGCGTACGGCGTTAACGTCGTCGGGAACAGCATGGCAATGGCTGGAAACCGACGGTGCGGGGGAGAGGAGGTGACACTCTGCTGCGACTGGTAGAGTGTGTGGTGGGACGACGGTCCTCCCTGGTTGGAACCCGGAGGTGCGGCGGGGACGTGGTACGAGACGGACTCGGAGGTCTGTAGAGCCGAGAGCGGCACTCGGTGGACGGGACCTTCGACCGCCGCGTCGGAGGGGTTGGATTCCGAGCGAGAGGGCGTTAACAAGCAGAGGGCCAGGGCTCCCAGAACCAGCTGTGGTCTCTGCATCGCAAAGAGAAACCAAAAAGAGAGCCCCGTTTCGAAATGTATTCAACATGTGTTCATACTACTCCGAATTCACTCTGCACTATCCGCGCATAGTACCATCATTGGCATTAACGGTAAAAGGTGTTGTTGTGACGCCCTTTGTAAAAAAACAATCGTTGTCTTTAACTGGTCATGTTTAATATTACATTTAGTACCATGCCGTCGTGACGATTCAGTTACTTTCGTGTAAAGGTACTCCTAATGTTGGTTGCTACATTTAAGTTAAACGGACGTAACTTCCGGATTAGGTGTAAGCAAATTTAGTGCCTCACGCGTACAAGAAGAAATGCCTCCACGATCTTGTGATATTTTCTCTTCTTTTTAGCATTTAGACTCAAAATTTCGAACAGACGTACTGGTCTTAATGCTTCTGAGATCAGTGGAAAGTGAGGCTTGAGTAGCTTTACAGAACATATTTGAATACTGCAAAACAATAATTAGAACAATTGTCGTTTTATTTTTATGAAGCGGCTGACATTATTAGGGTTCCAAAAATCAAGCTGCTCGACAAAACCTCCATCTGTAGAGATTGATTTATGGGCCCCATTCATGAAACATAGCCTCGCATATATTTCTTCGCAAACAAGGGGTGACCCACTTGAAATAAAATGCAATAATTAGCGGTAAAGTCTCACCTTCATGATGTTGCGATTAGTGTCTGTAGCCTCAGTGTCGCAGGCGGAAACTCCAACTTCGCGTTGATTCCAGCGTCTCCACAAAACAAACCCTTGCCCCCCAAAAAAAAAGAAGGAAACCTTCGTCGAAAGTCCAGTCCGCCGACCTATACACACAGATCCACGAAGCTTCCAAGACACGCCGACTAAGAAAGCGGACGATACGCGCTAAAGCCAAACTGCGTTCCCCGCCACGGGTCCCAAGCTTTTATATAGGACTCCTTCTCCACGAAACTAGACCGATCACCGGTTCGGCCCAGGCGGGGAAAGGGACGATCCGAACGGGCCCAGCCTCCGCGATCAAATCCCGCCCCCGAATGAGTCCAGTTAGGGCTAAATTTGGAGAAGGGCTCACGGAGGGAGGCGGGGTCAAGTCGCGCACGTTGCGAGAGAACGGGGTCCCGCGTGACGTCACAGAGAGCGAGGATGAAAATAAAGGAGAGAAACCCCAGCCTGACTTTTAGCAGACAAAGGGTAAACCGAGTAGCAGACGATATTTGGTGCTAGAACGATGTCGTGAAGTCGATGGCCCGCTTTAATGTGGCTGCTGGTGAGAGAGAACACGCGAGGAAGGCTGAAAAAAAAAAAAGGAAAAAAGGAAACGTCCAAAACATAAAACAAAAGGTAGTTGGTTCGGAATTTCGAAACGTGATCGTCTCCTCTGGAGATCGGTCCGGTTCACGGGCACGACTTTGGAAGGTACGAGAACGACCGGCGATGTCGATGTCTACGATGTGGCGATGTATAGGGACACGGCTGTCGTGGTCTTGGCGGTCCGCATTTGTCAGAGTTATATTTCTCAACCGCAGCGGAGAGACAAGTATGGCTACAAAAGTAGAAGACAATAGACGAAGTGTAGGTCACGTGAACCACAGAACTCGGATCTGCACACTCCGTGGGACTTCTTTTTTCTACTTTTAATTTGGGATTTTGTATTTGGGGACTTTTTGGAACGGTGCTGAACCTCTAGAAGGTGTCGTTTGGTCACACCAGGCCATGGTTCCTCCCCGTCCTCTGTTTACAGAGTGGAAGAAGAAGAAAAGAATCAACAAGTAAAGAATGATCTAGCAGGATTTCGTTATAGTTTTGCTTTGCCTTCTTTCTTCGGAGAGCGTCCAGCGTGACTTCGCATAGCGTTCGATCTGCTTGTTTCAGAAGAACTAACTGACGTGCCATCTCGGCAGCCGCAGGATGCGGACGGAAGTCTTGGTCTTCCTTCTACACGATGTGGACCGAGAGATCAGGGACTCAAACTGTCACGGAACGGGGTTGTCGCGATGGCGACCCTTTTTTCACGCGCCACCTCTTGACTGCAAACCACAAGAGGGATGCTCGCGACACTATACATTGTTTCAGCGTAAGTCCAGACGCAGCCGACGCTACGAGGTAATGGGACCAATCAAACAGCGTCAAAAGCGCAAGTCACTAGTCATTTTCGGTTTATGATTGGTTGATTGGTTCAGCGATGATAGACCACGACGAGGTGCGGTTCTGACGCAGTCTGTGTGGTCACACCAGCTCGTAGCGTCGGCTACGTCGGAACGAAGTATAAACATGCGGGGTGACCGTACACCTTTGGAGAAACGTAAATAGGCAAAGGCCGTCTTTATGTTGCTGATGGTATGATAATAACTAGAGCGCCTTCATACACCCTGGAGGGACGACCCAATTCGCAACTCCAGAGGAGGGGACGCCACCCGGCGTCAAAGACGTGACATTTAGAGATGGGAAGCTCGCGATAGCACAAGTCTGCAGCGAAAACCACCGCGGCCTGTCGTCGAAATCGGGAAAGGGAAGAACGGGGAATAACAGCAAACCGTTGAAGTCACACAAAATCAAAATCAGCCGATTATGAAAGTCTCAATAAAGTAGTTGTAGAGTAGTAGTCAGGCACGTAGCCAAGGGGGGGGGGGGGGGGCATGGGGCCCGCCCCCCCCCCCCCAATCTTCCATTTCGCTGGGACCTCCTCTCCCCCTACCCCTCATACAGCATATGTTGTCATGGGCGCCCCCCCCCCCCCCCTCCCCCTACCCCCGAAACAAAATCCTGGCTACGTGCATGGTAGTCAGGGATGAGCAAAATACATGCAAATATGTATCGAAATACAAATACAAAATACTTCGTCAAAAATGTATTTAATTACAAATCTAATTACATTTCCAAAAAAACAATTAAGTACAAGATACAAATACAATCAAATGTATTTGATCTCCTCCAAATACTTTTCCAAATACATTCCTCAAAATTTGCGTCAGCGACTTCAGGGCACCTGCAACGGGTTTCTGGGTATCTCATTTTAATTTTGCATCGCACACTCGGGAGTTAGAGTGCGATAGTAACGTAATAGAAATATAATCACAAAAAATGTAATCAGTTTGGACGTAATAGGTGAGCAAAGTACAGAGCTTCAAGCAGATTTTTTTGTCAATTACATTTTGGTATAGACCAACAAAGAACCGAGACGACCAAGATGCGCAGCACTAGCGAGAGAATTTTTTATTGTTGAAACTCGCACCAGTTACGAAAATCTGGACGACCCGTGCTTTTAGAATGTTCCAGGCAAAAATGTGGATGGAAATCAGGCTGGAAAGCATCACAAGTTGCCACGGGCACTTATTTAGCCAGTCTGCCCGTGAACGTCGATTTCGTCACTATTCTTGCCCTGGACTAGCACCGTAATCACAAAGTCACTAAACGCTTGTGCTTGACTGTGAGACTCTGCATTTGGTGCAGACGGCGTAGTTTTCTTTTTTCTCTGGACAGTGACTACAAATTTGAGGGATGTATATTTTCGCCCACAAAATTGCATTTAATTACAATTGTATTTGAAATACCCACATTTTAGTATTTAAATACACACGTCAATACATTACCCAATTTGTAATTAAATACAAATGCAAAATACACAAAGTATTTGAAATGCGTATTTCAAATGCTGCCCATCCCTGCTGGTAGTAATAGTAGTAGTAGGAGCAGTGATAGTAGTAGTAGTAGTAGTAGTACTATTATTATTACTATTCTTGTGGAGGCTTATACGGAGAGAAACTGAAGGAGAGGAGAAGATGAGAGCGTGCGACGTCGTCAGAGCGCCAAGCTTTGGTTGGAAGGATTAGCGGGGAGAGGCAAAGGCTAGCAGGATCGCTTGCGTCTATATTCTGTCTCTCACCTTACGATGTACCGCAGAGGGCTGCGAGCCGTCCCAGCCAGTCCAATGGATTGTCAGTGTCAAAGACGCGTCACCTTCGGGAGGTGCAGGGCGCGTGGTCACATATGTTACGTTAACGGCGCTGGATTCGCCGGGACGGCTCGTGGCATCCGCTGGGCGCCCTAAGGCGAAACGGAGTAGAGCGGGGAGCCCCCTCTCTGCTCTTTCTCTGGCGCACTGAACGCGCTGTACGCAGTAACAATGGAAAAGGAGCAACTCTCGCCAGCACATTCGGATGTCCGTGAACGCAAGAGTATATGGCATTTGTACGTCCCTCGTTCGAAATATTTGCCTTTCCTCGGGCCCCGCACATTACACGAACTCGTGATCAGAAGGTCGGGGAAGAATAAAGGAATGTATAAAACTAATAGCGCCTCATATTTTCAGAAAAGAAAAAACATTTTTTTGTAAGCTAACTGTTATTTGACGAGGCTCTTGGGACATAAATCTGTTTGCTTTCCCAGTGTCCTGGGAAAACACTGACTGTTTTTCAAACGCCATTTTTACGCAAACATTTGTAACGCGGAGCGTTCTCGTACGGTGTCAGAGTGAATGAAAATCATGTTTTTTGAAGCAACAGCTCGTGGGGAAAGCAACAGGTCGGAGTGAGGAGATTATGGAAGGCAACAACGACATTTCAAATGTCTGAAGAGAAATAAATAGGCGACGTTCACTAAATCTTTGATCGGCTGAAACGGTCCCCATTACCCGAGAGACGAGAAACTAGGGTCGCAGATCGCACGTTTCAGACCCCTAATTAAGCTACGTGGTAACTGATAATCCCTCTATCCATCTTCAAACGTATACCGCTTTCCCCGCCCATCCTAAAACCTCGTTATAACAAAATGAGATATAACAAACTAATGGATATAACAAAGCAATCATACTTCCTCTTGCTTGCTAATAGTGGGAAGAAATGGATAGTGGCTATAACAAACTAATGGTTATAACAAAATAATTACGACCACTCCATCAACTTTGTTATAACGAGGTTTTACTGTATTTAAAACGTAACCCTGTCTTGTATTTACCATTAGTGGCACACATTCTTTTTCAAGTCATATCATATACAGCCGGTCCGAGAAACGTTTGTAGTGAGGCGACGTCTTGTGGTACTGACTCGCCCTTTTGCTCTGGAATGGTTCCACCAAGAGTCACTGAATGTTCCCACAGTACCGAAACTTCCAAGCTTCGTTTCAGAACCGAGTACCGGGTCACGGCGCTGCAGTCGCGATCCCCAATATGGGGGCTGCCCTGTGCGGTCGAAGCGGAGCGCGTACACTGTAGCGTTCGTTCTCGTGTGAGTTCTTCAATCCACGTTCCTCGCCTGTGGCAACACTAGTTGTTTTTTTTTATTAAAGTTCTTTCCTTCGCTCCGAGCGGTGCGTGACCTCCTCCTCGCTGTCTCTCTCTCTCTCTCTCTCTCTCGACTCAAAACACATCGAGGTCGTGTGTTGGGCTTAGCGTCTGAGCCGTAGAGTTTGAAACGCAGCACCATGCGCAGCAGGACCGAGCGAAAGGAGCCGGCAATCTTCTTTGACGAACAAGGAAGGCTATGTTCGACAAATATGTTTCGTTTCTCCTAAAAAGAAACGGGAAGGACGGAACTGACGATATCGCGTCTGATTGGCTAGAGGCTCAAACGACGAAAGGGGGAGCTTTTGTCATTTGACCCTCTAACGGAGTCTAAACAAACAGACCCGATGTTGTCAGTTCCGTCTCTTCCGTTTCTTTTTGTCGAACATAGCCCCCCAGATTAGCGGCTATATACTTGATGAAAAAAAAAAAAAAAAGAAGAGAAAATCAACGCGCCTTCCTTTTGGTCCTTACTCATCGATGCCCAGGCTCCCTAGCCGCCGCGCGTACCCGCCGTAGCCGCGGGAACGCGGAAAATTTTTATGTACGTGTTTTTGTTGTTTTGGGCCGATTCACAAAATGACCGACTGATTACTTCCGCCGTGGGCTAAACCAACCAATCAGAACTGGATTCTCCGATGTTGACTTCCGGTAAGCGGAATGAATGCCATTCGGTAGTCTGGGAACATTCAGTAACTCTAGATCCACCGAATGCGGGTTAGTTCTCAGTGCAAAGTACAGATCAGTGGTCTCAAACGCATATGAGTGAGGGGGCAAGATAGCTCACGCCGGAATGGCCAAGGGCCGTCGTAAGATGGGCAGGGGGGGGGGGGGGGGGGGGGTGCTTTATGTTCTGGAAACTCAAAGTTGTTTGCCAGTGACCTCTTTAAATTTGATCCGTTTATATGACTGCTTTAGACACCGACCAGATGTGATAACATTAAATAAGATGACACCGCACCGTCAACGTGTTGGCACTATTAATAGAACGAGAGAGCAAGTACGCTGTCGTTCCCGTTGCTTAATTCACTCAGAAATTAACCAAGCTCAAAATGTCTCTAAAAAAACAATTCGATGATTTCACAGTTTCTGACGATTTGCATTCCAACACCATGAACAAATACTTGTCTTTTAATGGGGATATGTTTTTGTAGGTGAGAATACCGAGCTCGTAGCTTTATCTTCGGCAGTTTGTCCTGCTGATCGAGAGTTCGCGCAGCCGAGATTCATCCTTCAACAAAGAGCTCGCGCTTGCAGCCTAGCAGCGGGAACTGTTGAGCATTACAAAAAGCTGGGGAGCAAACGATAAAGCGAAACAAAGGGCAAATTATCACAGATAAGCACAAACTATGTGTATACGTTAAAAGAGCACAGCTACTTTTCGAGCGAAAATAGAGCGACGAGATGAGGTCATTATGTCGCATGGCATTTCTAGCGCTCGAGACATGGGAACCGGGACTCGTAGCCGGTCGCCTGCGGGCCGCCTCCCAGTGAGTCGCGGGCCGCATGCGGCCCGCGGCCGCGTGTTTGAGACCCCTGGTATAGATGTTCATAAACTGCCTCTCTTGCTCTAGGAGTTCATGATGTAGCTGCAGGCAGTATACGAGTTCAAAACTTATTGCGATATGCCCTGTACCACTTACGGCATCTGGAGCCCCAGGGCTTGCCAGGTCATCGGGGCCGAAGTTACAGCATAGGTGCCTTGCAGAACGACCTTGCTTCCAACGGTTCTGGCCCTTCGCGTCTGACAGACGTATATTCGTTAGACGCCGAAGAATCTTCCCAAAACGGCTCTCCTGGTCGTGGCTTCTGGGCCACAACAGACGCATTGGCGGTTCATGCAATACATCTGGCGAAGCCAAAAGATGATGTGCTTCGCAACTCTCACTTATTCTGTGACAAAGAACACTTGAGTCATGCGGACGAACAATGTGCCAGCCTTCGCTCGGGCCATCCCTTGAAAGGAGGCAGATCAATTTCTCCGCCATAGAAACGACCCAGTGATCGAAGACGAAATGAAGGTCGAAACGACGCGAAACTGGACGAAAATGAATTCAATGATGACGCAACAACAACAAAAAACAAAACCAAAACGCACAGACCAGCAACAAAAAAAAAGGAGGGAGATAATCATCGGGGCATGTCCCTGTTTCATGGCGTGGCCTGATCTCCGAAGGTCAAGGTCATGCCAGAGATCCTGCGGAGCATTAGCGGCATTTGCATCATCCTGCTCGAGAATCCGCGTAAGTCGAGGTAAAGGTCAACCCAAACAACTACACACAACTGCATCATCGAAGGGGAGATGGGGGCCGTTGCGCAAGAGATGCAATTTCGCTTATGAGCACACTCGCATACGCGCATACACAAATAAACAGAGAAAGATGACCGCTACAAGTCTGGCACGTCACGTTTCGCGGCATTCATGTTTTGCGGCCATGTAAACCACCTTAACGATTGCATGCTTTATTCTGAGACGCGAACGAGACATTAACATAGAAGAGCGATACCAAGGTTCGTTTCTGGGCTCTGAAAGGAGTATGCGCAGAAAGGCAGTTGCCAAGTTAACCGAGGAAGGTAGGAAGAAAAATCTACAAAACCAAAAGCCAAATCGCGACGGAAAAGAACGAGATGCCATCGGCCGAGTGTAACAGATTCGCTCCAAGGGGAATGACGTCACAGATTTTGGGGGTCACGTCAGGGTCGGGGGATCAATTGCGAGGATGGTTATGGAGGAGAGATGGCGGCCATTGAGGGCATGGCCTTACGTAAGAGTAGTGTTCTTTTTTTCTCTCTCTCTCTTTAGGTATTCAGGTGTAGTGATATACACTTTCGAAATTCAATGTGGCCACTTCGATAACTATCGTCACCTGAATGCATTTCATCCGTACATGCTAATGGCGGTCTTTTGGTGGTACATACAGAAGGAAGTTAAAGACAGGCACCGAGGCGGAGCCTGCAGACATTCCAGATGTTTCAGCATGACGAGACTTGAAAGCTTCTATACAATACGGATTTGAGGGTGTCATGTGAATTCTTGGAATGGTCACCTTCGGCACGCCCCAGACAGCTCGTGACAATAAAATATGGTGACTTCTATCAAACGTTTTGCTCAGTTAAGCGCCACGTTGAGAGTTGTAGTTTCTCGTGGCCATCGAAACTAAAACGAATAGAGAAAGAACTGTGCACCGAAGAACACCGTCACTTTCATATGTCTGCCCTTGACCAAATAAGTTCTAGATTTTCACCGCTTTTAGAATAAAAAAATTTAGACTAATGGGGAGTATTTACTGGCAGCCATATCTGCGTGCGCGACTGCTGGGCACGTGCTTTTACTGTTCTTTTGCCACCTGCATTCCGCACCATCAAGATTGCCGGTCTTAGCAAGCTATTAATGTGAGCTCGTTCTGAGCATGCGCTCTAAACATCGCCCTCAAATGTGGCGTCCAGTGAATACAGCCTATAGTTAAGTCACTAGATAGCGCTGAATTTCTTAAATGGTCTATTAAACTGGAAAGTGATCGGCCCAGGTGCGTATATGGAGCTACACCGCGACACAAAAGGGAGGGATGGAGCTAAGACGAGCGTTTAAGTAGGCCTTGATTGTAGAAACCAATACTTGGTAGATTTTGTTCATTGAGCAAATGTTCAGTATTGTTTTTAAACCAGTTTGCCTATTACCTCGTAACATGCGTATATTATCTTTTTTTTTTTTTCCTTTCTGATTTTTACAGTCTGCCTCGTCCAGCACGTCAGCAAAACCCCGCCTGCTGCTGCCCCTTAATTCGGAGGTGCCCGTGACATATTTATCTCGCTCCCGCCTGCTGCCTGTACGAGTCCTTCAAGTGTTTCATTTCAGAGCCCGTTATCGCCCCTTGAACACGGCAATCTTCCTTGAATTACATGTTGGTGTAACGAAGAAAAAGTGGCCATGTTTCGCAACATCGAAATTTATGACCCCAATCGTGACAGTTAAATAAGACACAAACATATGTAATATGTGTAAATGATAATAATAATGCGCGTTGTCTTTCAAAGCTGGTTTTAAACGCAGGGAGGTCACGTGAAGGCGTGAGCTCGCGCGATTATGCTAGAATTAATAGCCCCGCACGAAGCCTCAACTCACGTCGGCGCCGTTTGATTCGTTTCTTTAATTGTCGTGACCGCGGCTATCGTCTCTCTTAGGTTGGTTGGTTGGTTCGTTCTCGTAATTGGTTCTTGGTACACGTGTTTACATTTTGATCTTCTTTGATTGGAACGTGTTGCGCGTTGGCTTCACGTTTTACTTTGGCACGACTGATGTTTGCGAACGCCGTGTACTTTTTTATATTAAACTCAGTTTACACGCTACGTTTCGTTATATGCTCCCAGTCAATTAAGAGCCTCGGGTCTTTGTAACTTTTTTTTTTTTTTTTTTTTTCGCAATTTAGAATTTGCTTTTTCTTCTTTTTGTTTCGCGTTTTCTGCTACGTGCTCCGCACTAACCGTTTCAACAAATTGCTTGAAAAGCTACGTAAAAAAAAAAAACATCTCCCATTGGAAACAAAAAAAAAAAAAAAAGAAGAAGAGAAAATATTAAATTAATGTACGTAAAAGAAAAAAAAAGAAAGGTATTCAAGGAGGAGCCGATCGTGATGATCCCTTCGGTTGTGTTTTAGATTGTATTTGTTATATGGTATAAGTGAGGCATCTTTTTTTCTTTTTTGACAAGGATCAAAAGGTTCTTTCAGGCATCCGTGTAAGCTACACTCATATATTTTTAAGTCAATTTTTTTTTTCAATTAAAAACGAAACCGAAATAGTGTTTAGCTTTTACTGAGAGCTTTTACTATCTACAGTGTTGCTGTTTAAGAATTTTTAGTATTAGTATTGATACTTAATTAATTGTACGAAGCTGTGATATGATCATATTTAATGGGTTAAAACAACGCAAAAAGACGAAGGACCAGTAAAAAGAAACACGCAGACACAGCGCTGACTTACAACTGAATTTTTACTTCTGCGCCATTCAGCAAGTAAACTTGAAACGAGATAAACATACAAGCAATCGACCCGATAACACGTCATCTTCCCATCAAGCCGACACGTGCCTACACGTATTTGCCCGGCCCTTTCTGGTAAAATTTATTTCATCACTAACCAGGGCAACTTCATCTTTTTGCGCTGTTTTAACCCATTCAATGTGACCGTCAACCAACTCGCCCACTTTACACCTTGTTGCTGTGATATGTCGTTAAAATCTTATGACTAACTTTTTTCTTTTTTTTTTTTTTTTTTGGGGGGGGGGGGTTCTAAGGCTACATGCACAAATCTTTTTTTACATTACGTGTGTGCTCTAATTATCATATATCTCAAATATAAAATAAGCACAATATCTTCGGCACATTCACGTTCCGTGCTGTGTAACTTAGCCATTGCATCAAGGAAGCAAACCATGTAGACGTTACTAACTGGAATTGTGTACTCTAGTGGCTCAAAACTTGGGAAACAACACAAGTCTTAAACCAAGCTACAGATTATCGAGAGCACAATTTCAGGAGCGCTGAAGTAACTAATAAAATAGCACATCAGTGGAACTTTGGGCATTATTTCTTGTTTCTGAATGGTATGATGTAACACTAACATATGCAAACCAATGAATAATAAAAACAAAGACCCCACAGGATGTCGGACAAGAAAAGCTAATTGTATTTTTGTTTTTGTTTTCTTTTCGCAGTTCAAAAGTACGTTATCAACTGCTCCTCGCTCAAGGTTCAGAGGCAATACGAATGTAGCACTGTCGCTTGATCCAGGAATTAAAATAGATTCTTGAAACTTTAATATCAGAAAATTTACTATATAAACACACCAACTCACTGGAGTCACGCAACTGCGGTGGCGCTGCTGTCGGCATTGCGCATGCGCAGACGGTTTACCTCGAGCGAGTCTGGTCTCTGCGCACGCGCAGTAAAATCTACAAGCAGGCTTATTTGTAAACAGCGTGGTGGTGTATAGACGAATATCGCCTGCTGCCAAAAACAAACACCGTATCTTGTGTGTTATTTTTTTTTTTTTTTTTTTTGTCTTGCACGAAAAAAAAATAATTTTGAAATTTTCGTTTTTTATTATTGTCAGGTGGCTATTCGCCTCGAGATCGAACCGTGTCGCCACCGTGCGGCCGAAATTGGAAACGCGCGAAAGCGGGGATACCGCCGTGCGTCGTCTGCTACCGGCGCACGCTCAGAAGCATGGATCTCGACGACGCAAGGCCGTTTCAGGCTGAGCTTGACATTCCTTAATAAATGTTTTATGTTTTTGTTTCTGCTTCTTCTTACTAAAGGTTGTGTTGTATCGTTTCTTATGCGTAGAAATTCAGCAAAGCGATTATTAGTAAGTCGGAAGCTTCCATAATCTTAGTGCGTTGGTTTGTATACAATCGCTGGTCCCATGTATTTTTGTTATCTCGCACAAACCGTGGCTTCCATAAAGCATTGAATGTTGAGTGGGTCTGTGGCTTGATTAGAAAATTAACCCGACTGATCGCTATATTTTAATAGACTAATCAATCAGTAAATCCGTATGTTGATTTTTGGCCGGTGATATTGCGTGAAAGGCGTTCAAACCACATTTTTTTACTGGTTTTACTATGTCATAAATGGCATATTGCATTCCGATTCTAACCTTCACGTTTTGACTCCTACAGAAATATGAACACGGGAAGCCTTCTAAGTGAATTATTTTTTAAGTTATTATTTAAACGGCATAATCACCCTCGGTGAAATGACTAGCACGCTGAAGTGGTTTACCGTGCAAGCCTGTGTCACAAAAGAAATAAAGACGTCAAAAATATTAAAGCAGGCATTTTTTACTCCTTGTCGACTTTCTCCAGCACAAAACTCCAATTAACCGGCAAAGAAAAAATTGTAATTAAAGCATTATTTGAATAATTTGAAAGTTAATCGATGAAATGCCCAGTCCCGATATACGTTAGGTAAGGGAGGAGGGTGATTGGAAAGTCTCGTGAAGGTCGCTAGCCTTCATCAGTAAAAGAGTATCACTGCTGCCCATGCTGGCTGTGTCGTGGTGCGCGTCGTGTGTTGGGGTCGCAGAGTCTGCTGTGTTTGAATGCAAGTTTATTTAGCCAGAAATTAATAGTATTAGCCTCTTGACATCCGCGGCCCTCACCAAGAAAATTGAAGCGGGTGAACCCACACTACCAAGAAAAACATTTAATAACAGGAATGCTCGGTTACACTCGTTTATTACAGCCACGGCAGATATATTAGAACAGTTTGTTTCACTTGTTTCAGTTGCCCTGCCAACCGTGCAGTTTGCAGGGGGGCTATGTTCGACAAATATTTCGTTTCTCCTAAAAAAAACGTAAGTGACGGAAGTGACGATATCACGCCTGATTGGTTAGAAACTCAAATGACGAAAGAGGGAACTTTCGTCATTTCAGCCTCTAACCAATCAGATGCGATATCGTCACTTCTGTCACTTCCGTTTCTTTTTAGGAGAAACGAAACATTTGTCGAACATAGCCACCCAGATCTTAACTAGAAGAGACACACCCTCCTCATCGCAACGCAGTAGATTTGTTCAGACTCCAAAAAACTTACCCGCACTATGGCACAGTAAAAGGGCAGAGGAACTCAATAGTATGGTAATTTACAATACAGCGCCAACATATCTTCATTCTAAATAATTATATTACTGGAAAAAGTTAGAAGTTAAAAAACACCAAAGAAGCTGCGATTTCACAGCCCACAGTACCAGTACTATATGTAGTCTGGGTTGGAATTTATTTTCTTTTAATTCCCACGTTGATGAACCGATACATTCATTTTAAAAGAAACAAATATTTAACATAAATATTCTAGTTCAGCCGGAGACAGGCATCCGTCGTGGTGATCCATCCTCAACGTCTGCCTAGAGCAGACAACGCACCCACAGAAGCGATTATATAAATTTAGGCCGCACGCTGGCAACCCGATTCGATCTTCACTGAAGCACCGAAAAGTACCGCATCCTTTTCCGCTAGAATTGTTTTCCCACCGATAGTATGCGACAAAATAAACGCAAGAACCTACGCCGTCTCGCGCGGGAACGTGGAGAGCCTATGGGGCGGCCGTTCTCCTATCCCCGCTTTGATGATGATGATAACGCGACCGTACCGCCACCTCAAGGTCGATCTCGAGGCCAATAGAAGTCAGCAGTTTACCCCAACCTTTAAGGTCGGGTGGTTCGCTCACATTTAAAATACGAAGTAATTGAAGTACTCCCTACTGTTGCTTGTACCCTTTCAGGAGACGACAACGACTAAAAAAAAGAAAACTCGGTAATTAAATCCGAGCCGCGTATGGCGAGTCTGTAGCGTCGTGCATCGTGAGTAGACACAAACCGAATTGTCCGCGACGGCTGTCTTGATAGCAGACGAAATACAAAACCAAAGATCGGCTGATCACGATGACATTGGCAGTCTAGCTGTAGCGCGGCACGACTGCCGCGTATCTGCGACCGTCGATACCAGTCTTCTGAGCTTTATTGATTTGCTTTGTGTAGTGTGGGCGTCTTCGAGCGTGATTGTTTGTTTCTTTGAAGGGGTCTTTCGCGGAGGAGCGTGTGTGGTGTTCGTGCCTCCTCCAGCGCAGGGCCGTCGTCTTTGGACAGCGTGGCGGTCATCCGTGTTCCTGCCTGAAATGTGTCAACACACGATCCGCGTCTTTCAACGTAGCCCCGAAGTAGACACATCCGGCTCACGCGCGCCTCCAACGCCGAAATACACCTCGCAATGGCCGGAATGGGCAGCGGCTAAAATAGAGTTGCCTCCTGGCGACGTCCGTATTCCCACGTAGAGGTCACTCAAGGTCACCGGTACAGTGAATTCTTTGAAGTCGGACGCCAATAAAAATATCCGGACGCGCTTCAAATGTTCACTGAGAATGTCTGATTACGTTCCGGGGTTTCATGGTGAGGAAAGAACTCGGCTTAACAGCGCTCGCTTTAAAGCCTGCGGCACGATGGGTTGATATCCTTACACCCAGACAGCGGGTTGCGAAAAATCTGATGGCCTTGACTCCTCCCCCCCCCCCCCCCCCTTCCCCCAAAGAAAATAAAATTACAAGGTTTTTCTTTCTTTTATTTTTTTATTAAACGTAATCTACGCATTTCTTGACTCTCAGCCTCCGCCCAGACGTAGTGCTAGTGGTTCAAACCGGATCCCAACGTTTCAGGACTAGCCGTTTTTTTATTCAAAAGTTACGAGCGATTTTCTGAAACTTTCAATGGGAAAAATGAGGCCCCTTTTTGGTAGTCTGCACCATTCAGCCCCATGTATTCGTGGGCATTATTTTAGCCACCATTTTCTCATTAAAGATTTCCTAAACTCGCTTGTTAACTTTTGAATAAGATGCAAGGCGCATTAAAATAGCAATTCACGAAAAAAAAAAAAAGTGAACTCGAGAATCTTTGCGTTTCTAAATAAGCTATCAGGGCTCGAATAGCGACGCTCATGATCTTTCTTTTCTGGCCAGGCGAAGCAAGAAAAGCACTCATACTTGTAGTGCGTTGAGCAAAAGCCTTACGCTCTATATCTTAATAACGTCGGTTCATAGTTCATACGCATGCTAGCCTCACTTACTCCTAGAGTGCTTCCATGCATTTCTTTATGACACACATTTGAAAGGAGATTCGGCCGGCGAGAGATTAATATTACAAATCGAAACGTTTGGTCCTAATCTACCTAATAAGACCGTACACAAAACTTTAACTGGATTTCTCGAGAATGAAACAGATGCCAATCCTTCAACAAAAAAAAAAACAAAAAAAAAGAGAAAAGCAATCTCGGACGCTTCTGTTAGCAAGTTCCGTCTGCGAGGTCACAGCAAGCTGAGAGCGTTTGTTGCCGGTATTTGACTTAGTACGAAACTTTGGTGGCGTCAATGAAACTACGCGAACTTGAGTATGGTACCTGACTAAAATTATGAGGATTTGATCGTATAATTTGCTACTTTTTCTTGGCGAATTTGGGGGGAAGGGAGGGGGGGGGGGGGTACAATTTAAACTTCATGATGTGAGCGATGCAGTGACTTAAGTGACGAATTTTCATTGAAGCTTGACGGTACCAATCGAGTCCGTGTACGAGGGTTAACGCAAAGTCACTACGACATGTTGTTTTGGAATGTTAATTTGCATCGCAGCAGCTATACGAAGTCACCGACAACTTAAGAAACGGGGGGCTTCTTATGTTCACGGTTCTTACTTCGTGATTGGTTCTCCGGCGTTCTCATCGGCTAACGCCGCAATATGATCGGCTGTGGAGCGATGATAAGATGCTCGGTCGAGCAACATTGGCGGTTGCCGTTTCTTGGGCACGAAAACGCGCGTGATTGAATCCGAGTCCTCGCCGAACGATGACGCAGCCCTCGTGGCCAATTGTACGTGCCCAAACAATGGCCGACTTGGATGGTACGCGCAGCTGCTACTAGATGGCGCGCACTCTTGAGAAGGGTCTATTGCAGACGCTTTAGGCAGACATGTTTTACTTTAAAGATGCCTTGCGATTGTCTATTTTTCGCTTGAGGTGACTTTGTGGACGGCGAATTTTTTTTTCTTGCGGCAGAGTTGCGGTGTCCGTTACCGTGAGAGCGTCCGCGTCCTCGCGACGTTCACTTAAATGTACGGTGCCATGGAAAGCGTCACCGACTGGTGTCTTTAGCGTCCAATGCGGAGCGCAAGTTTGTCTGCTTCTTGAGCAGGGGTTGCGGGGACGTCAACACGCCGAGCTTTGATTGGCTCCGATTGGAAGGATAGTGGGTAGACCTCAAGGCAGTTAGCATGGAAGTCTACCCACTATCTTTCCATCAGAGCCAATCAGAGCTCGGCGTTCTGACGTCAGGACCACCCCTGCGCAAGAAGCAGGCGAACTTGCACTCCGCATTGCGTCTGTGCATCGAAAGTGGTTTCAAAGTGACAACACTGGACCTTTTACGAGAAGCGTTCTGCGCACGCGCGAGCGCCCGATGCCAAGCGGCGGAAGTCGGAACGAAAAATCGAGGAAATTCGGAAGGAGGCTGTATATCAGCGAGTAGAACACGTAACTGCTGCATATATATAATTGTGTTACACAAAAAAAGAACGTCGACGGAAAGGAAAACACGACGTTTGGGTGGACGCTACGGATGCCCCTCTTTAAAGTCGCGTTGGGCAGGCGCCGCTGCTCAGAGCGCGAAGAAACTGGTAGCGTAGCTCCCATTTTCGATTGGTAGCGCAGGTAGGTCACTTCCTCGATTTTTAGTTCGTGCAGCCACCGCCTGGTGCCGTCGGTATGTGGAAAAGGTCCACTGACGTCACAAAAGCCGGAGTGCCACGCTGTCGGATAGTCGCGACCCTGGTGGATGGTCGTGAAGTTCCGGCAAAGAGCACGAGCAGATCCGTGTCGCTGTCGTCATGGCGTCTCAAATCCTGCAGCTGCCGAAGCTTCCGCGGACTGTCAAGCTGGAGAGCGACCTGCCGCGAACAGGCGTCTGCTATATCTATCACTCCTGCTGCCGTAACACCACCAGGGTCGTGACCGGCGCCAGCATGACGCTTCTACGACGTCATCAAGTGAAAATCGAGGGACAACTTTTTTTTAACGCTGTATACACACCAATCGGAGACGCGTAGATACTTATACGAAAGCTTTGGGGAGCGCATAAACTTTCAGTTTGGCACCCTTCTGCCTGTCCGTCGTACCGACCGGATTGCGCGTGAATTTTCGACTACTCGTCAAATCAGCGCAAAGCAGAGTCTGAAAAGGCAGCTTTGACAGAGTGCTGAAGGAGGTGCCCGACAGCGTCACCACAAGGTCTTACCGATCGTCGTTACACTGTGGGACAAAGACCCCCTGAAGTGTCAATACGTTTTCAGGGCCAACTTTAAATAAAAGAAAAAAAACAAGGGAAAAGTGTCAAGATAACGATTCCATTCTCTCGGAGAAGCCGTCACATATGGGCAAGTCACGACGCGAAAAAACTTCGCCTACTCGGGGCAGCTTGTGGCTGCCGCCATTGTGTGGGCGTCCTTTGGCAATTTGCGACGCAGTGGCCTTGATATGAGGATCCGAACTCCTTTTCCTTTTTAGGTAGTCGAGAAGAAAGGACAGGAGAGTGACCAGACAAACGCTAAATGCAACCGAAAAGATCGCGTTCCCTCGCACCATCGACACGGAGACTCTCGCGTTTGGCGAATTGGACACCCAATCTTTCGCATGTTAATATGTCTAAAAATCGTAGCTACCCAATGTTCCTCCTACACTACAAATCGTGAAAATTGAAGCGGGCGCGAAGCGGGCGCGTCCGCTTCAATTTTCACGATTTGTCGGAGTCGTGCGTTTTGTAGTGTCCTGTTTGGACACCCCTTCATCCTAAGTGAAAGCTTAGCAGAAGTTATTCGGAGAAGATCTCGGGAGGGAGAGGGGGAGATGAGAGCGCGCGGGAACCTCAAATCGACGAGTTCTGACTGGAAGGACCAGTGGGTCCCTCCACTCAGAGCGGACAAGAGCGTTGTCTGCTCCTCGCGACTTGCGCCGCGTTCGAACGCATTCGGAGAGACAGCGTCTCTAGAGACGCTGTCTGTTACTTTTTCTTCAACTGTTAAAAAAAAAAATCCTCCTTCTGCTTTAGTTTTTGGTTAAAATATTTATGATAAACTTCCACCAGCTCGCCTGCGCTCTGACCGTAATTACATCCATGTTGTTGCTGTCCCCACGGGTGTAGTTCTCAATTTATCAACAAGGGGCGCGACGGTTGGTCCTCCTTTTCAGAGTCGTATATGAAGAGAGTTCGGTGAATAGGAGGAGCGGGCAGAGACTGGGCCATGCACAAAGACTCAAACAGAAGGCTTGACATGTTCTCTTGGCCAACCAGAAGCCGAAAATAATCCCCTGGCAGTGGTTTTAATAAGTCTGTAAGAATTAAATAGAATAACTCTTTATGGTTGAAAATATAGTGCACATGATGTTTCGATTATCATCATGCAATAAAGATGTAAAAATCAAATGTACCACTCGAACTCTTTTGCTCGTGCGAAATCTGACCGCTCGCACGGCATATTCGCGGGCCTCGGCGCCTGGCGTACGGATCACGTCGATCGTTCTCCTGAATTTTGATTTTGCATGACCGTGAGTGCACCATATTTTTAGTAACCGAGAGTTACTCCGACGCACTTATTAATTTTGTTTCTCGCGACCACCGCCAGGGTTGTATTCGCGGCTTCTGGCTCGTCACATTCAAATCTGTGAAGACGCCCTAGAAAACGCCCAGCCCTCTTTTGGCCAATGGCGCCTCCTCGTTTGCCTCGTATACTTCCCAACGAATGGTCAAACTCTATCTATATACGGCTCTGCTCCTTTCCAATACCGGGTCACAAAGTTAAATGGCGTTTCCATGGGTGGTCCACACTGAACGATACAATCTATTGATAATGACCTCCTTTTATAAAGTTCTCACTGCACGAAAGCACCCTTCCCACCTGCGGTCCCGTCAACACGGACAAGGTCACGTGGCTCCGTCGTGATCGTGAGGTCTTCGGCTCGATGAGTGCCATCACGGTCCAACGACGCAGCATACGAGATATGTCATGAGCGCGATGGGGTAAATTGAAAACCTTTCGGGTCAAAGCGTAAACCTGCAAAAAGCTGCACCTGCAAAAGAAAGAAAAAAAGGGAAACACGACCGACTGTTTCTTGCACCATTCACTTGACGCCTGTGAGCTAGGACTAATGAGCACTGTACTTATTAGCGAAGCTCTCCGCTTTTTTGTGGGCACGCAGATGCAGACGATAAAACACGTTCAGTGTGCCCCTGCGTGGGTTCGTAACCTTCTCGAAAGCCGTCGCAGCGAAGGTGAGACAAAAAGTGTGCGGGCTGTCGTGGAATAATCGGCTCAGCTCATTAAGAGCTAGGCCCAAACGCCTTTTCGTGTTCCAATCGACCGTGCAGAATTCTGCGTATCGAAAGAATGGCACGAAATGAACGGGAACTCGGGATTAATCGGTCGTGCAAGTACCGTGACCAGCAGGGGTCGATTTTCAGGGAAACGGGCCCATATGTAGGAGACCGAAGAAGGGGGTGAGAGATGAAACATTAAGCGCCCCCCCCCCCCCCTCTCCCCGGCTTTACGCTAGGTCTACGCCAAGCGACACTGTTAGCACGAATGGGGCATTGTCGCTTTTTCGTATTTTTGTATTTATTTTTATATTTATGTCAGGTCGAACACGAACATAAAGTGGCGCTAGCGAGTCAGCGCGTTGAGATTTCTTCCTTCTTCGTTCGTCAGTTACATATTGTCCTCTGCAAGAGAATCACAGCGAGAAATAAACAATATCAAGAAATGTAATGCCTCATTGCAAGCAAATCAGGTAAAAAAAAAAAGAAACCTTGCTTTTTTTTTAAATATAATAACCAGGAACGCCATGCCGCTTTTGTTCTAGTATGGCGGAGTTTACACCAATCAAGTTTGTTAATTAAAATGTACTTTAGAAGTTTGATTTTACTATATTTTTTTTAATTCGAATTCTTCTCAGTGATCGGACGGATCGATCAATCAATCTTTTATGTTTAAAAATGTATCTAATGTTAATGAATTTCTTTTCATGAGCACTGCTGATTGAAATCAAATTAATCTGATTTAAACCAATAAATTCCGATTTAAATCAGAATTTTTTTTTTTATTTAGGTATTTGTTTAAGTAAGTCTAGATTTATTTTTGTTCTAACTTTTCTTTTTTCTTTATCTCAAAGGTTCTACATTGCGGATGAAGTAATTAAGACCCACTTTAAATAGGTCTTGAGTCAGCTTCACGTGCTAAGCTATCTTAATTTTTTTTAGAAAGGTATGCGCCATCTAGTGGCAGCTGCGCCAGATGTCTGAAGCGGCCATATTTTGGTAGTAGACCGTCAGCACGCATTGGACAAGAGCGCTGGGTCAACGGTGGGCGTCGACTTTCTTCCAATCGTTGCGTCGGCGGGTTGCGTTGGCTTTGGGGGGCTCGGGTCCTATCACACCCTTCGCGCTGATCCAAAACATGGCGAACGGTCACGTTGCCTGATGAAGTTTTGTAAATCGGTTTGTATTCAACAGTGGTGCGACCGATGCATTTATCTAGCCTCAATCTAACATTCAAGGGGAAAAGAAAAAAAAATTCTACCGACCAACCGGTAAAGCCGACAACAAAGATGTTGCTGTGAGCTATAGGAACGGTTGATTTGAGTACACTCAGAGGGAAGAGAAGAAAAACATTTACTTTGCTCCTGTTTTTTGTCTTGGTTCATATCATGTTCAAATGATTTTTTTTTTCGCTGACACAAAAACCTTTTAACGTGTGTGTAGGTTCGCGTGAATACTTTGACTTACATTTGCAATTGTTCTGTGGCATATTGTCACATCTTCGTGAGCACCCCCCCCCCCCTTCTCCCTATAAGTGAAAAGGGGGGGGGGGGGGGACTCACGAAAATACTTTCAATAGATGATTCCTATGAAAATACCCCCAAACGAAAAAGAAGTTTTTTTTTTTTCTATTGATAGGAACATTATTGTTTCCATTAATTTCAAGTGGGTTCTATTCGTTTAGTTTATGCACTGGTGGTACTCGGTGCAACTTCCTTTTGCCCAGTGACACTGGTCAGAAACGTCGTCGCTATGTTCCACGAGTTCTCACCAAAGAGGTCAACTTGAGCCCCTTAGCTTGTTTCTTGTACGCGACCGCGTTTTCGACGGGAAGAAATAGCGGGGAAACCCGTCACTCTAAAAATGTTCACGTAGAGCAAGCGTGACGCAAAGCGACTTTTTACACGCTTGTTCTAAGCGTTATTTTCTTCAACGCTTAAAATTCACGCTTCCTAAACATGAACTGTGATATGGTTTAACGCTCGGCAGACGTGAAGGGGTCCTTGTGTTTACACGCTTATTACGGCGTGCGTTTTCTCGAAGCTTAGATAATGACGCCTTGTGAAATGCGCGTCGCGTTGGAAGGCTCTGGCCATAAGCGTGGGGCTTTCTCGCATTTAGCATGTCGTCCCAATAATCTTAGTTATTGAGATGATATACTAAGTGCGAGAAAGCCCAATACCCGCGGACAGAGGTTTCAACCGCGACGCGCATTTCACGCGCCAAGAAGGCGTCATCTTCAAAGCGTCGAGAAAACGCACGCCGTAATAAGCGTATAAACACGAGGGCGCCCATGCGTCATATCTTTATCTCATATCGTTATCGGAGCTAAAAATCGATCTACTAAACCTCTCTAGTAACTTCAGCAGGCGAATTGAGTAGTGCAAAGAAGCCTAATGTGCTGCTTCATGTATAATTACGCACATATACGAATGACAGTCGTAAATCAAAAGAAATTGCCCCGATGCGTCGCGTAGATAATGCTTGTTACGCCTGGTACATTGCGCTAATTAGTTTCGAGCTGTTCATAACTTGGAACTTGTGTGAAGATTTGAGGAAATTGATCCTTGGTGTCTAAAATCCCCCCCAAAAAAGAGATCTCATTAGGCTCCCATTACAAAAAAAAAAATACCAAAAGGAATTAATAAAAAAAAGGCAAACACATTTCAGCTTGGGGGCTAAACTCTTTATGAAAAAAAAATATTTTTTTTGTACAAATAATTTACATGCAAACAGGGTTCTTACCCAAATATTGTACTCACTCATGAATAGTTGGCGAATGGCCGCAGTAAAGACACCAGCCAAATGGGAAGCCCTTTCCTTGGCTGGTATTCAGCTCCGCCTCGCGCAGAAATTCGGGACACTCGCGCTCGTTGTGTTTGCAGCGACCCCGCGGCGTTCTACGCACGTCTAGTGCTGTAAACATGGCACAGTGTGCCCGAAATCACACGCCGTCTCCCGCTGAGCCTCGCCAGTCGCAATCAAAGTCAAGCTGGCATCGCCACAAACAAAGCATGTCGGGAACTGACTGAGCGAGCCAGCGAGCCACGGAAACAGTGGAATGGCTTTCTCAATTTTAGCTTCAAAAAAAAAAAAAAAGGACGTGGGCGTTTTTTGTGTTTTCAGAAACAAAGCTTACATTAACAAAACATCAACGAAAAAGCACGCCAAGGTACGACTTCGGGAGGGTCAATCCATTCGGATATATATTAGCGTGACGATGAATGGAAGAACGCGCGTGTTTCCCAAAATCCTAGCGTGTGTTTTGCGGTCGTCACGCTAACCTTGTTCATCCCGTCCGAAAAAAGAGGTTGAGCGAGATTCCTGGGACTGCTCTAACGCATGGACTAAGGAAACAAACGCTTATTCTTGATCATGTGGTGCTTAAAACGTCATTCCCACCGTATTGACGGCGGTTCCATGCTTGAAACTCGCGGTTAGCGTGAGGTACAGCGTGATTTGGCCCAGATTGTCACCTTGAAGTCTCCCATGTGTGCTACGCTCCGCAGTAATGTCGCTAGAGGTATACATTATTGCGAAGGATCAACGTTGACAGTTGTCACCCAGCTTTCGTCGACTTGTCCAAAGGCCGCACTCGCACCGCTCGTATACATCGTACAAAAAAAAAAAAAGAAAAGAGGAGCGGTGTTTGCGGCGCAGACATGACGACAGAATGTTCTGCGGAAACGACTCATATATGTTCGAACAAAGCATGTTTGCTTCATACATGATTAGAACATGTCTGTAGACGGTCTGTCTTGTATGACCAATGTGAAGAAATTGGCATACAAAGAAGAAGCACGCCCGACACATTGTCTGCACACTGTCTTTTGTATGATGTGTCAGAAACGTGACCACAGTTTAAAGAAAAACGCCAAAAATAGTTTCAACGACCTGCTTGTAAAAATTAAAAAAAAAAGAGAGAGTTTGCGAACAGATTAAAATGATAGTGCTGGAATTTCTTAATACCTTGTCTACAACTCAAAAAGCGCACATCAGAACCAAAGAAAAAAAAAAAAAAAGGCGGCGGCGTTTACGAGTTATTGGAGCGTGAACAAATGTCGCGTGACGTGAACGGACCTCCACTCTGCCTCCCTAAAGTCGGCTCCCGGGGACACACTGATGCGTACGGAGAAGCAGCCTTGCGGGTAATGGGCAGCTGTCCATCCGCTCTGTGGGGACAAAATCCACCCGCGAAATTAGCGTCATTTCGCCGGCCATTTCGTCTATTCGTGACAAAGGGTGACTCATCGGGAATTGAGCCAGATAAGTTTGAAGGAAAAGTTTATTTGAAGATGTCTGGGCACCTGCGGTAGCATTAAAAAAAAAAAAAGAGGCCCAAGGACCGCGAAATTTTTGCGCAAACTGGTTTAATGATGATAATGCAATTAATACCAAGGCTGCTTATATTTCTAGTCCTATTCATTATTATCAAATGCTTATGATGTAATTATTGAAATTCGTTGCTTCTAACGCAATTTCGCGCTTCTCTGGAATGTACACAGTTACGTATTTGTAATTTCTTTTTGTGCTTCTGGCATGACAATTTGTTTTTGTTTTTCCGTGTATTCGGCTTTAGTAATACTGTTTTAAATTACTACTAAAACAACCATATGTAAATTCAGCTTAACAAAAAACAAATCACAGTATTTCTAAGATTACTATATCGCCGCTTTACTTGAAAAAAAAAAATAATGTTTTGAACTGCTGTATATAATCTACAACATGAATAATTTCGTGAATGCTCTATCAATTGTTTAGTTGCTCATTTTTGGCACAAGTGACCCCGCTGAGATTTTATGACCTCTTACAAAGCACAAAAATATTTCTCACGCTTAAAATTGCCATTGCTCTTAACTTTAGGAAGGAAAGCCGATACAACAAGTTTATCGACTTTATCACGCCATGGAACCTGTTAATAGGAATGGCAACCAATTGGCACGCGCACCAATATGAAGCAGCGGAAATATAAACAAAATAAATGTGACGAACGTTTTATGAGGGCGAGCCCATGCAATCTTACCGTCTTGTAACGAGAAAAATACATTTATATGGAAACCTTCTCAATATTTCAGCTGTGCCTACTTAAAAACAGGAGCGACTAGATGTGCTGTGCTTTTTGTCCTCGCATTACAAAAAAAAAAGTTTACTGTTATTTGTTTTTATTTTTTACATAGTGACATGCTAAAGCGAAATTGACATACAGTGGAACCTTAAGGTACGCCGAAATCCACTGAAATAGTCTCGGAAAAACCTTCGAGATAGACGAGCGATCGTTCACTCTCCACTTTTTGGCAGACACCAAACATTATAAGGTGTCGGGTTCCAGACACGCGTGTGTCTCTCGTGCCTCCAAAAGTTTCCCAAACCAGTGCCTTAATTAATTAATTAATTTATTCATTTTTACGCTTTTTGCACGGGGAGTGCGTTCATTGCGACGACCCTTCGCCGTTTCGATCCGAATTATCAGCCCCCACTGCTTAACCTGTGATAGTCCTAAAGATCGGGAGCATCTTTTCCCGTGTCTGCCCTACGCTGACGAACAACCCACATCTTTGTTTCAAGGGGCTCCGTTTCACCAGTGTAGCACGTGCTATAAGGCGGGACATTATTTTTCTCCCGGCCTCTGTAAAGCCACGGTCTCATTGCTATAAAGCAGCATACGAAAGACCGTCTACAGAACACTATCTAATCCGTGTCTCTTCCTTCTCAGTCACATTGCTTATACAAAGACTGTCTGTATAGACATGTTCGAATAATACATGGTGCATGAAGAAAACAAGCTTCGAACATGCTTCGAACATGCGTGAGTCATGTCCGGAGATCATTTTCTCATCATGTCTCAAGCGAACACCTACTTGGCTGTCTGTAAGACACTGTGTCTGTACAGCACACATGCACTCCCCTGCTCGGCAACTGCCCATTAAGTGACGTAGGTATTCCGAACTACCCTCCCTGCTCCCGCCACTCCTTCGTTTCCCTCCTCCCTTATTCTAGCCCCATTTTTTTGGTCGTCCCTCTTTCCACCCTATTTCCTACCCAGGGCTCACCCCGAACAGAAAGTGTGGCCGACATGATCAGGTCTTCTGTTTCTCCTCTCCCCATATATACATGCTACCGCTGCAAGACCGCGTGACCTTGTGCTGCTTATAGACCTTTATCGTGTACTCTCGTCCCCAGCCACCAAATAGGCGTATCCGGTATAGGCGACAAAAAAATAATAAAAACTTTCAACCTGAAATCAGTAAAAAAAATAGAGGGGAGCCAAAACGAGAATGTGTGACGGTTACACTCTATCCTAAATGTCTTCTATTAGCATGGCGACGGCCAAACAATGTTTTCGGCCATACTGCAAGTGACGACCAATCAAGATGGTGGCGCCCTTATGGAAAAGGTCTATATGCCGTAGCACCGTACTGGGGTTGGCAACGGCGAGTGCCATACTCCGAACATTGGGTACCTTTAGCAAACCGCTACCCTGTTCCGCGTTCCGCACAACCGGTCGGAGCCATCGAAGCCTGGTTTGAAGCGTGCACCCGAGTGATACCGGGGCGAGCGGGGCGCGCGTTTAAAATCAGGCTTTGAAGGTTCTTGTAGTGCGGTACGCGGAACACAGTAACGGATTGCTATAAGTCCCTATTGTTAGAGCCCGGCCATTCCCGACTCCGCAGTGATTGAATACGAGCCACGTCACGTATGTCCGCAACGGCGTTGATGGTAACCGAAATCATGTCTAGCGGTCAAGCAAAGTTCCATGTTCAGTCCGCGAGCCGTGTTCAATTATCGTCACATTGGGTGATTTCCGCGACTACATCAAAAACGCGACGCTCCCAATGGGAATAGCGGGTCTACGACTATCAATCACAATGCCTTAGTGATGCGAGCCTCACCAACAAACCCGACTATCACACCGACTTTCTGCTTTCCGCATCTGTGTTCGCCCCCAACACCGCGCCAACCAACCAACTACGCACGTCGATGAAGAGACGTTCCAGGAACAGAGAGCCACAAGGCCGCGTGAGGACGTGCCGGCATTCGACGCAGATCCAGCGGCCAGCAACAACGGAAGATGTTCCGTACGGATCTGTCCGTTCCTGAAGCGCAAATAGTAACTCGTAAGCGCTACTCAAATCCGCTTCCTAGTCGACGTCTCCGCCGACACGCTACACAGTGTGTTCCAAAACTGCCATGGTATATACGCAAAACAAAGTGGGCCCAACAGCGCGGAGAGGAAGGTCAGCGTGTCTGCAAAGTCACGTTCCCAGTCCTGAAGCGGCGGTGGCGGATGGCATCCGGATGACTGTCACGATCGGCCACAGCCCTCGGTCTGGAAAAGGGGATGGATGCGCGCGTGCGCAGGCGTGGTCGGAGACTAAGAGGGAACCTTAATGAAGCGGCGACCGTTATTGACAGGTCGTGTCGACGTGTCTAAATATCCCTCAAGGAAGTTTGGACAGGCGAGAGAGCGGGCTCGGGTCGCCGTTGCTGGTGGTGAGCGATCCCCTTTACCAACAGTGTGTTTTTGTGTACGATCATACGGATCACATTGGGACGTGGAAACCCTGCAGTGCTCGAGGGAGGAAGCATTCATTCCGGGTGGCACCTTTGGGATTAAGGAAATAAGGTGTTAGCCTTGAATCAGCTTGCTTGCGGGTTGGTCACCTGTGGTTTTTGTTGGAGTATACTTCGTTCTGGTAAGAAGAAATAAGGAATTTGACTCTGCCAAATTTACTGAAGATGCAGTTCCCTGATCTTAGTGAGCTTGCCACACTGATGCGATCGACTCTAAGTTTTACTCTATACGGACAAAATATGTGAGAATTGACATTTCAGCGCAAAGACAGAGGGAAAGAGAGAGAGAAAGAAAGAAAGATGAAGATAAATTAAAAAAAAAAGAAAAAAAAGTTAATATTTAAAGGAATCGTTATATAGCTTAGGCAGTACTAAATGCATTATTGAACGGAATTTAACAGAGACGAGACTTTAAAGCCAGAAAACATAATTCACGTTTCAAATAAAATAAAACTGAATAACATCAGTCAGATATCTTTTATCTCCTTCGCTTTCTGTTAATTGTTATGAACATCGGTGGTTACTGCTAAGCAGAATATAGCACAATTTAGATCAACATGGGTTGTCTCTTCCTTCAATAAACAATGAGGTCAACCGCCAATAGAGCGATATCCAAGCGTTCGGCGCGTGCGTGACGCAGTCATAACATTAGTCCACAGGAGGCAGACTGCAGCGCACGAGAGGGCTCGTGCGGTCTTGTGCTCTGCACCCGCTGAGCTCCAGCAAGGTTGCCGCGCATGCAAAAAAATTAAAGTTCCCTCGATGCTCTGCGGCAGCGTTGGCGTAGTCAAACTAGTCAAACTTGTGTCACTCAATTGGTCGAACGATGTTTTAGCGAATGCCGACTTTTTATCGAAAGAGCGAATAGTCGGCCGCCGCGATGCGGTGTTTATGGAAAGGCCAAGTGGGTTAGCATTTTTGTAATGAGCCGACGCAGACTGCCGCCGGCGAAGCGGCGCGAGCGCAGCGCGGGGGAGGGGGGGGGGGGGGGGGGTTAAGTTAATAGGCGCCCCCGTTAGTCGCTAAAACGTCGATTCGCTCAAATGTCACTGTTCGCTAAAACGTCAATCGCTCATGTGATATGGACCCTAGTCCAACTGGCTTGTGAGATTGGTCTAATATTGTCCTCCGTTGTAAACATTGTCACTCCAGCTGCTTGGTACTTTTCGACTGTTGGAACAACCCTGAGCTTGACACGTGCGAGAATGACACAACATATACAAATGCACGTTGTAAATCCTTTTTTTTCCCTTAAAGCATTAATGACAGGCACGTGCCAAAATTCTGTGCATGCTTGCTTACGCTCACTATTGAGTGTTGACACAAGGCGTCAATAGTGGCCGATCATCGGGAAAGTGCGTCTGAGTTTGCGGAATGCTCGCCACCGGGCTCCCTCCACCGACAGGCATTGACTTTCATCCGAGGACCCTCTGTACACCTTTTCAGCACCTTTCACCTAGGCGGAAAATGCCGACTCACTGGGCTGTGGACGCGTGCGGGGCATCCGATATTCCGCAATAGAAAGCTACCGCGCTCATGCTCAGGACGCCTTCCATCAGCCCAGAAGTTAAAGATGGAACTAAGGCGAATATTGGAATGCTTTAATGATAATTTTCATCGCGTGTTTTTTCAACCTATTCTCAAGGCTTCCTCTTTAGACTGCCAGGAGCTGTGAATATCTGATCCGCTCCAGAAGGCTGGCGAGCGAACCTGCCGCTACATCGTTTTGTCTTATATCCTCTAGGTTCCGTCGATACCGCAGGAGTCGGCAACAGACGGTAGCTCCTGGACGTCGTCACAGGTCGCTCACAACGTCGAAGCATCCTGCAGTCGCCTTCCCCGGAAAGGCGGGAGGACACAGTTACCAGTCCGGGCTCAAAATGAAGGGCCGTGCGAATGGCGGCGTCTTCCTTCGCGCCCACTTTCCTTACAGGACTACGGAGCGCGAGTTGTGAACCAGTCGCCGCCGCCAGCGCGATGACCGTGGCCACGCGGGGCCACGGCGTCCCCGGCGGGAAGGGCCCCTGACCCCAGAGAGGGGCACGAAGAAGCAGCCGCAGCTGCAACGGCGGCAGCCCCGGTTTAGCCTCTTTACCGGCGGACTCCACTCGGCGGTTCAAGCTCACGACCAGTCGCGCATCCATATGCAACGTGGCCCGGCGAAGCTCGCTAACCGCGCGCGTGTGCGCCGACCGCATTGGATGGTCTTTGCACCGCAGCAACAAGAAGCGGCAGTGGGATCGGACGGACATTTATTGGACGTTTAGCGAGTTGCCTCGCTGCTATACATGTATCGCCCGGGCTTCGCGGGCAACGAGGAAAATGTGTTTCCTCGGTAATGGGTGCATATGAGCAGCGTCTGGGTCCGCTTTCCGATTAAAAGGGAGAAAAAATGAAGATACTCTGGACTCCTCTTGTGCCTAGAATACCTTGTGCTATGTGCTTATTTTCCTTAAAATCATGGTCTAGCGTGATTCCGTGGCTTATTTGGTCCTAGAGTGGATCAAACACACTTCCTGGTGTTGCTTTTTTTTTTTTTTTGTTCTGTCCTTACTGCTTGTTTTTGGTGTTGTCGTTGATATCGTTTCTGATCCAAAACGGGCAGCAGCTTTCTGTACTCTTGTCGTACATCTCTTCGGCCCGTCTCTCGCTCGAGCACAGTTTATGCCATCCGTGACCGTCCTGATTATAACAAAAAACACCCCTCGAATAATGGCCTCTCTGCCGCATAAAGATATCATATCGTAAACGGTATGCCATTGAGGCCATCTATGATCGCGGCGTTGCTTTCTGAAGGAGCGCAGTTATGGAACAGTGGCCTCCCATACGGTCCTTCCTAAGTTGATCCTCCTCTCTGACTTGGAACTTATCTAACCCGCGAAAACGTGACAGAGATTATGGCAGTCAGTAAAATGTTGTTGGACGTTTAAATGATTCGTTTAAAGGGTGTCCCGGGAATATTTTGAAAGCGTCAATTCAACGGATTTGTCGATTTCGATGCATCAGATCGACATGTCTTGCTACCCCAGTTATGTTCCTTTCCTTCTTACCTGAACGTCTTATAACTGGGGGGGGGGGGGGGGGGGGGGGGGGGGTGCGACGTCGCTGGCTGGCACACTGGAGTTAATGGTCGCTTGAAAGAGGCCGATCTATCATGACTAGTCGCAATAATGCGACGTATGTGTATATACGTGTACTGGGACGTGTTTATTATAGAATAAAATAGAAGGTTGTACGAGAAAATTTAGGTATTAGTATCTCTCTGCAACAAGCAGTTTAAAATGTCTCAAAGCATTAGGGTGACACTAAAGCCTCATATGGTACAAAAAGTGCACAATATAAAGCATGCAGCTGCCACCAAAGGCTTGACGTGCTTGGTGATGCGACATCAACCAGCGTCAAAAGCGCCAGTCACCAAGCCCTTTCTATTTATGTTTGGTCCAGCGATGATACAATAACCCCGAAAACATGACTCGCAGCGTCGGCTGCAGACCCTCTGAACAGGTTGACTGTTCAGTCGATTGGCAGAACAGTCAGCCTTTGGGTAAACGGTCTGTTCTGTGCCTTACAGAGAAGTTCCTCCTGTATTAAAACATGACATGTAGTGCGAATTGAAGTTCGCCGCCTGTCTCTAATTAATTTGCCTGCAAAAACCCTTTTTGAATATTTTTAGGCGGAGGCGGGATTCGAGCCCACGATCCTCCGGCCGCGAGCCAGGCACGCTCAACTATGCCACGCAGACACGGATGCACGACTTGGGAACAAGCGGGGGTTCATATGCGTACCAATCGCGTTCCTCTTTTAAAGGCGAAGCTTAAAGGGGTACTCAAAGGTCAAAGTCACTTCTTTTTATTCTCCCCAAATTATTGAAAACGATGCCTAGACATCACTTTAAAAACTCAAAACTTTGGAACTCAGTATTTGTGAAGAAAAAAAAAATGTATTTCCGAAAGGCCGAATTTGACGTTCCCGCGCGATTCGCGCCAGTGCAGTGACGTCAAAGATTGAGTCGTCCTGCAACTCCAGCTTCTCTCACGCCTCTGTGCCGTGTTCGCTCGCGTCTCGCGATTAACCTCTGTGAGCAGACAACGCTTCACGTTTCCGTTTGAAGTTTGTTTAGGGCTTTTTCAGCGATCCTGAATCGTTTGAAACGGTGTGAGGTCGAAAAGAACGCGCAATGGACTTTTGTGAGCGACGTGAGGGGCCACGTCGCGCCGGTTCTGCGTGAAAGGCTGCTCGGCGGAGTCACGACCGAAACTACGATTCACAGACACCAAAGCCGGTATATTTTTTTCTCGAAATCTGAGAGGTTGTCGGGCACCTAAAAAAAGAGAACTTCGTCCGATTCCCCGACTCACCGATCATCCTCGGTGCTGCACGCGTCTAGCGCCGCCATGTTTTCCGAGGGAGGACAGAAATCCAGGGGGCGACATCCCTCCGGACTCCGATTTTCTGCATTTGAAAAAGAGAACCGCAGTGCGTTCGCAATTGTGTAAAAAAAAATCATGTTTCACGAATGCCTTTATTAAATATTTTAGTAATGTCACTTAGAAAGCTCCTAAATTTCACGATCGACTAAGTCACAAATAAAAAGAAGCGAGGAAGGAAGAAGAGGCTTAGCGAGACAAATGAAGAAGATAGGTATTGATACTTTATAAAAGATAGAGGCGAGGCTGATAACGCCACGGTTCCTCGTTTTTGCGATTGGTTTCCAGTTGTCTTTATGGAGAACGCCGTTACCTCGTTGCCTAGCCACTGATAAGGAGACTACCGCGGACGTGACGTCACGTGAAGCGCCTTGGCGAAATTGACGGCAAGTGACCTATACATCAACTCAGTTTCCCCACTAAATTTAGCGGGAAATTGATGTCACGTGACCTACTTACCAATTCAGTTACCCTCTAAATGTAGCGGGAAAATTCGCGTCTTGTGACGTACACAAAAATCCAGTTTCCCGGCTAAATTTAGCGGGGAAAATCGACGTCAAGTGACCCAGCAAATAAATCCGTTAAAAGTAATGGAGTACTTGTAATCCGTTACTTTTCAAATAATTTTGTATTATCCACATTACTTTTTAAGTAATTTGTAAAGTACTTTCGTTACAAAATATTGGTAACATACTACTTTAAGTACTCGTTACTTTTTTTAGAAGTATCAACATAATACAGGAACTGGAGCAATATGAGCAAGCAATTCAGCAGCATAAAGATAGCAAGTTCAATAATATAAAAAAAAAAAAATCATGAAGAGGAGACTAACCGAAAAGAAAACAGGACTTTTTGTACGACCGGTCAGTAGAACCACTAAAAGAACGTGCCAGGCATATACAAATATTCGAAAAATAAATATTAAGAAAACAACACCGCTCTTCCGTCGGTTATGGCACAGAGAGGCACAGTCCGCTTTTCCACATTGTTTGCACTGTTTCACCAAAGCTATATGAATTTAAACATCATTCGAAGCAAAATAAATAACAAAATAAGATCCGCCGCGATCAAGCTGTGCAGAAATCGAACGGCAGAACGAAACTGGCTGTAGAGAAAGCCATGGCAGGCTCTCCTCTCGGTACGGCGCGAAGGCGGCGCGGAGTGGAGCGTCCCTGTGTGACGGTCGTGGGAGATCACTCAAGCGCTGAGTTCTACGGTCGCTAAACTCGTCAAACACAAAGTTGAGGCCCAAGTTCGCGGAGCGTGCTGACTGGACTCTCGCGACGATGGCGTCACGCGGGACGAGCTGTCAATCATCTAAGCTCTCTTGGTGCTCAAATGCCAGCGAGATTGTGAAACACAAAGTCGTATAGCGAGCCTCATCGGAGCGCACACGAGCAACACCGTGGGGCCAGCCGATTGAACGGCTGCAATGATCACGTTGTGCCCGCGTGTCTTTACATACCTGCGCCGCGTTAGAGTTAATGCTGTCTCGATTGTCCCTAGGCGGGCTGTGAATACTCCGAACTTTCTCGTTGTAAGATCGTCGTTTGTGGAAGTTATCGGTGACTACAAAGTGACGTTTCACAACTTTGGGAAGGAGTTATTTGAGGCCGAAAGCTTCGGTTTTGAATCGAGGCGAAGAATGAACTTTGTGAGATTGTGGAGCCCTGCGGCGGTGTACGTGGATTTAGAGCTCATCTTCCGCCTCTGCCAACAATTTACCGGGTTCACCCAGAGGCGGTGGGAAGTGACGTCTGTAGTATTTGAGAGATGACGGGGCGTCGAAGAATGGCGAAAAAAAAAAAAAACGGGGGAAGGGAAATAAGAGAAAAATTAGCTGGTGAGGATATGCCGCAGAAAATGTTCGAAAGAGAGAAGAGCCCCCCTCTTCTCTCTCCCGAACATTTTCTACGGCAGTTCCTCACCCCCTAATTTCCGTTTCCACTAATTATTTTATTATAACTGTCCGAAATGTCAGGGCAATGTATAGGAGGCTATGGTCTGGGGCTGGGGCCACTCGCCTCCCCCCCCCCCCCCCCCCTTACCCCTTTATTTCCCTTGTCTCCTTTGTCAACGACACTTCGGGGGGGGGGGGGGGGGGGGGGGATTAATTGCCCTCTCCCCGTCCCCCTGTTTCGACGCTGCTGCTTGGAGACGTTCCAACTGAGCGAAGACGAGGAACAGTGCAGCGTGCAATATCAGAAATAATAGTTCCAGAGGTTCGGGAACTAGAATGGTTAGCGATCCATGAACCGAGCGGCCATGACAGACTTCCAAGTGAGAGGCACGGGCGTGTACTGTGCAGGCGCAATATGTGACGTTCTTTTATGGTTCCTACCCGTATTTTCACGAGGTGTCCCACAATCTTAGAGCATGTGCAAAAAAATATGGCGTGGATGTCGTATTCTGCACGGATTTTAGGTTAGATAGATTGACACCTTTTGAAACGGCTCAGAGGGGCTGTCAGAAGGCGCATAGGGAAAAGTCGGTGCCGTGTAGCGTAGGCGTGGTGTATGAGGTTCCTTTGGCGTGTGGTTTTAAGTATGTAGGCCAAACCTCTCGGTGTTTAAACGATCGTTTAACAGAACACAAAAGGAATGTTAAAAATAATGCAGCAAATTCGGAGTTGGCTAAGCATCTGGAGGAGTGTAGAAACTGCACAACGGATTGGTCTGGAACGGATGTAGTTGTTAAGGAAAGGAACGATGTTAAAAGGGTGGTAAGAGAAACAATTAGGATTAGATCGTTGGGAAATTGCATTAGTCAACCTTCCATGCAAATAGGGAACCGCTGCAAGCAATTTTTACAATTTTAAGTGATTTTTTTTTTTTTTAGTCATCCTGAAAGGCTTCTTTGGCGTGAATTGTCTGTGGTGTGTACTGGTGTGTATTGTCTGTTTTCTACAATTTTGGAGGTGACCAGTTTTGAGTGGGATGTTGTTGTGGGCTGTTGTCCTGTTTATTGTGAGGACACAAAAGAGTTGCTTGGGGCTTTGTGAGGCATATCTTCTGCTAGAACCTTTTCACTTGGAGCAAAGTAGAAATTTGGGCTAGTTGGTTCATGATCAGTATTTACAGCGCCAAAAAACGACAGGACAAAGACGGGAGTAAACAGGACGAGGCGCTACTTTTCACTTGGAAACGTTGGGAGTGTCCGCTTCTTTTGTGATAGAGTGGAACCTGTAAAGTCACGGTGCAAAGGACAAGTCGTATGTGATTGGTTGTTGACGACGAAAACGAACTATATAAGAGGAAGTTGTTGAAATAAACGTATAGCTGAGTTTGAGACCTGTCTGTTTTTTCTGTTACTTCTGCTTTAAAAAAAAAAAAAACCAGTCTCAGGGTAAACGACGAAATGGTTGACTTCCACCAGCTAGCCTGTACTTTGACTCTTTTCTCGTACCCTTGACGTCAGAGTCAGGATTATCAGTTGTGAATGAAAAACTTGATGGTGCGTGTTCTAATGGACGGTGACAAATTTGATTGTGTACGATGGAAGCTTGGAGTCATCGCGTTCTTGAAACGAATTTCAGGCTGGGATAAATGATTTTAAATTGAGACTTTACTAATCGCATATCGTTTAGTTGGCCAAAAGAAAGAGGTTAGGAAGTCAAAAGCCAGCTTTTCGGTACAAACATTAGGAAATATAGCGGACTATACCTTCTTTCCTTCGATCTGCGGGTTTGTGAGAAAAGAAAACTTTGCGGCGTTCTTTCGGCCACTCCCCCCGCTACGTCATAACGCAAAGAATCTTTGTGTTTGACGAGTTTAGCGACCCTAATGGCTGTGATCATGTCACGTTTCTCCATTTGAATTTTTTAGGTGGTGCACTTTTAAGGTTCCCCTTACATGACGTCACTGAAAAAAATGTACCTCACAGTGAGGTCACATCATAATCATAAAAGGTCATATTGCTAACCTGCCTTTTGACAGGGTAAGCAGGGGGATAAGGGAAGTGGGAAGTGACGGGTGATGATGAGATGAACTGTATACCGACCCCGGCGGATCGGAGGAAGCCGATGTAGTGATGCGTAGATTAGTTTCTATTACGCGTCGTTAAGATGGATCCGCTGCATAAAGAAGCGCGGGCGTAGGGTGGTCTGGAAGGTCCGCGACTTTCGGGGCCCGCGCGTGTTGCGCAAATCCCGCGCAAAATGGGAGCAGGTGGCCGGGACGCCGCGCACAGTCGGCAGTGTTCGGATTATGGCCGACGTCTTGTGAGTCCACTGGGCGGTGGAGAGCCACACTGACTGACGACACCTTCATTTTAGTTTGTAGCCGGTTCGGTGGTGTCACAAGCTGAGATCATGGATACCTATCATCAGTTGGGAACGGCAAGTTTCACAGTGCGTGTAAAAAGCACCGTGCAAGCTTGGAGTCATCGCATTTTTCAACCACACCGTCAATGTTGGAAGTCTGACATCGAGCTTGTTTCGGTCGAGGAAAGCAGAATTAACCCACTTTAAGACGACATAGAGAGTGCCTGGCCAGTTGTGGAAAACTGAACACATCGAAGCTTTTCGTCGCGCACGTCGCCATGCTGCCATGTAGAATTCACAGTAGAAGATGCAACCTCTCACAAACACGCTGTTGTAATCATTTCTACTCATTCTTGACAAGAAAAAAAAAATCTGTGGCACAACATATATGCAGCACAAGGTGCGTGTTCAGAAGCAAGGCTACCGCCATGTCAGTTGTTTTTATCGTCAGTGCGAGTCAACTAGTATTTATAGTATACTCAGACATATATACGAACCCTCACGAACCCAATGCCTTTCCTACGCATATCTCAGGATGAAACTGGATGCTGCACTTAATTGGGCCTGGCATGCGTTTAAAGTTAACGAGAGGTCTGCCACTTCTCGCTTTTGCCCGACGCGCACGCGCGCGGACACGCACGCACAAGCTCGTGCAGGTGCTGCTCACGATCGCTCGTCCCGTCCGTATAGGCCAGAGGCCAGGCGCTGTGGGTCAGGACAGCGTTGCTCCGGCATCGGCAACGGTTGACCCATAAATCCCGCGCCATGTGTGCAGGCGGGCCTCTCAAGAAATAGAAACGCGCAAAATAAGGGAACCGATCTTCTGATAGGAAGCATCTCCCACCGGCACCGCGTACTATTGCGAAGGCATATAACAGACTGGCTCAGAAGACTGCAACACAATAAAAAAAAAAAAAAAAGAAGACTGCAACTCGTTTGTTTGTCCCCCCTCCCCACGAAGGCCGCGTATTTTGAGAAGGGTCCATGTTAAGCTTGCGTTCAGAACAGAGACGGATGGATGGTTGATGCGGCAGGCCACCGTGCTGTACGGAATCTAGTTAGGCTAGTGCCATTACACCTTAGGCAGAACGCGAAAAGCTTCTCCACTAAACTGTCGGCAGAGATCGTGACTAGCCGCGTGTTTATATCATCGGGAGTCGAAGCAATTTTAGACTTGGCACAACGGTGGCAGCTTGACCACTTACACGAATCTTTGAGAGCGTGTCTGGAGTTTCAATCCAGAAGAAAGCCGGTATGCAGAGACGATGATCGCGATAGTCGATTTTGACGACAGGCCCCCGAGATTGTATGGCGCATTAAAAAAGGTTCAAATGGTGGGAGGTCATTTTAGTTTGAAACCTGGCGTCTATACACTCTAAAGCCTGATTCACATGGTGCGATTTTGCGTGCGATTTCGCCCGGTAACGACGGCGTTCCTGCGGGCGAAAAAAACAAAAAAATAGCCCAATGAAAGCTGCAGTGCTCGACGTTACAACAGCGAATTAGCAAGTGGAATCGCACCAGGTGAATCTGGAATAACAGTACTTTCTCGCTCCAACAAGGTGTAGTATGTTAAACGTTAAATCTAGTTGGAAAGTTGAAGAATATACGTCATTTTCGAAACATGTAGGTTGGCTTGAAACTCATGGGACCGGGCTCATGCTTGTGAGCAGAGTGGAGAACAAATTTCAATATAATTTAAATCGCGATTTAAATCAGACCAGTTTTAATATAATTATTTAAATTTAAATAAATCCTTTTCTGCAATAAAAAAAAATATATATCTCAAGGTTATTTTTTTTATTTTTTTATTTACCACAAAAGGAAGTGATTTTCTGAGCAAATTCGAGCATTTATCTTGATTCTAACTACTTTGTTCGTCAGTTACGCAACGTCCTATTGCAAAAAAATCAGAACGCAAAATGAAGAAACGAAAACCCGAAAAGTAATGTCCTAATGCAATTAAATCAAAGCTCGAAAGAAGATTTAAGAAAAAAAAGTTTTTTGTGCGTGTTTTTTTTTTAACTAAATAAGAAAAACCAAACACTTGTTTTAGTAGGGTGGAGATTAATGCAGTAAAAAGTTATTAATTAAACTATAGTTTCCAAAGACATGCCAATACTCTCACGCGCGCTGCAGGGTATGACAAAATTAATTCAAACGCATTAGTAAACACTAAAACATCCCCTCAACTTTTTTTCTGCGACATATCTCACAGTTCCTCAAGCTTTCCGAAATTCCATGCGATTGGAAAATCGCTAACGTAATTCCCGTTCACAAGAAGGGTGATTGCCAGCTAATTAGTAACCACAGCCCTATTTCCCTTTACCGGTGTTCCGTCTAAGTTTCTGGAGCATATACATTACACAAAAAAACATAATTTGTTTTATTAATTCATTACTCTCTATCTTTTTTTTTTTTGGCATTAGCAGGATTTACGAAATTTGTGCTGACCCAATTAACAGCATATACCAAAACCCAATTAAAAGCATTTCTCACAAACATTTATTCGAGTTTCGATTTCAATTTTCAAATTGATGCCATTTTCATTGACTTTTCCCAGACATATTCAACAAAGTTTCTTATCAACGTCTTTTATACAAACTTAGAAATTTTAATATTCACCCCGTCTGATTATTCTATGTGATGTTGAGCAAATTCGGCCAGTGCAGCGTAAGAAAAATAAATCTAGAAAGGTAAATTTCTAGCCCTCGAAATTCGTTTTATATGAGGTAGTTAGTTGGTAAAAATTGTGTGAGTGTGTCTCTAAAACGTGTTTATTCGACCTGTGTCTTAATTTTTTTATAGAAATTTTTATTTCCATGTTTTAATATTTTGTGTACATGTGAAAGAAGTAAAAAAAAAAAAAAATAAACATTACTACGTGCATGCCTGGTTGTAAAATTGGCGGCTGTGCATAGTACCATAGCGAAACCTTGGCAATCTCCACGCCTCGAGCTTCGAGATGTTATATCTCAGGAAGAAATTTAGTTACGGCGTTAATAAATAACTGATTGGTCCTCACAAGAACATGGCTTTAACATAAATTTTTGAATAAATATACAAAAACAAAAATTATGACCCGGAACAGCATTGCACGATCTGACGTGGAAACACGCGCCCCACGGTGAAATGAACGTCCCTGGGCAAATCGTGTCGCGGGACTGTGCCAGTTGTCCATTCACGTGGCTGGGTCCTAGCTCTATGACGTCACGCTACTGCGGTGGCGCTGCTGTCGCCACGGCGCATGCGCAGAAGCTTCGCCCCACGCGAATTGGGGTTCTGAGCACGCCCGGTGTGAGGAAACGCGGGCTCGTTTGGAAACAGTGTCTATGGGGGTGCAACATGATCGCCCCGCGTGCAGAATCCCTGTGGCAAAGGCCCCGTGCCATTAGCCCTGCGTCTCAGAAACCCCGCGCTCAATGACCCCGTTTCATATTCTCCGCGCGCTAAAAGCCCTGTCCTCACTGTACACCGGTCCCACGTTCTTTTTGCGTTCTTTCAGGGGGGATCGGTGGCCGAGTGGTCTAGCGCACATCAGCTCGGAGCACGTGGAGCGAAAGCTCGCGCTGCAGAACCCAGGGATCCTGGGTTCGAGCCCCACCCCTGCCCGTTTCGATCTGGATGAGCATCGTACCGGCGTGCGGTCGTGTATCACTACTGCGTGACGCACGTTAAAGACCCCAGGCCAGCGGTTTGTACCGCACTGGCTAAATTTCTCATCTACAGCTGGGAGACTCGTCGCCCCTGTGAGGCAGACCAAGTTCTAGGCTGTATAAACACACACACAACCCAATTTTTTTTTTTTGCGTTCTTTCAGCGGCGTTGTTTGGTGCAGTGGGGGACGGTCACCGTGTGGCTCGTGTATCACAGGGGCGCGTGTTAATTAACCTATCCGGCCCACCCGTTCATGCCGCTTTGCGGCGACAGTCTGCGGCGGCTCATTACAAAAAAATATTCGAACTCTCGTGGGCACCTGAAACATTAGGCTTTTGAAAACGGGGCATCAAAGAGCGGGGCGTTTGACGCGGGGCATTTGACACGGGGCATTTGAAAGCACACTTGCCTCCCCTCCAATGTTCACTCTGCTAAAGTGGAAAGAGCGGAGGAAATTCGCGGGAGGAACTTGCCCTGCTTTTTTTGTGAGCAACAGTTTTATTCCTTTGCCAAAGTGAATTATGCGTTTTCGCATTACACGGTGTTATGGACGCGATCAGTGCCGTCGGAATCCCTTGAATCAGCGATTGTTCTCAGTGACGTGGGTTCCGTATCTGGTATGCGGGACGAAAAAGAATAATAAAATGTTTCAACCTGGGATATGCGAGAAAATATAGGTGGGGCGAAATAATTAAATGTGTGAGAATCACGCATTTTTGTAAACACCTTCCAGCGGCGTGGACAGATCAAAACGATGTTTTACCGCATACCGGAAGTGACGACATTCAAGATGGCTGCGCCCATGTGGAAAAGGTGTATAGTCGCTGACAGAATGAGAAGGGCGGGGAGGAGTTTCAGTTAACCCACACCTCCGCACGAGCTCTCTGCCTTCAATGACCCTCGGCGTCTTCTGAGCTTTGAGTGTGCGCGCAGAGCGAAAGCACGACGGAAGGCAACGAGCGCTTGCTCGTGGTCGGGCATCCGAAAGAAGCCCCTTGCCGTTCTCACCCTGACAATGACTATAGTGTTTTTTTTTTCATTGACCACTATTCTATCAAACAGAAAGACTAGAAAACCAACCGCGTCACACTGCTTGTATCACGAAGAAACTATAGTGTATGTAGTGTACTGCGTACCTTCGTGATCTTTAATTGTATAATTTTCTGGGGAGGAGCGAGCCCGTCAAGCTGATTTTTCAGCTTTTAGAGCGCAGCTCTTAGGCGCCCGCTTTCGGCTTGAGCGGCGTCGCCGTCGGCGTAACCGCGCGTTGTATTATGAGACGTTTCCCATAATGACGTCACACGTGACGTCACGAGGGTTACGAGTGACGTCACTCGTGACGTCCCCGCGCGTTGCTTTTGGGTAAACTTCCACGAGCGGAAAAATTTGTCCGCTAAACTGAGTTAAAAATTTCCCCGATAAATTTAGCTGAAAAATTTCCCCGCTAAATTTAGCGGAAAAATTTCCCCGATAAATAAAGCGGGAAAATTTCCCCGCTAAATGGGAGGGGAGCAGGAGAGGATTTGAATTTTGACGGCTCTTTAAATGCCACAACCCAATTTTGCACAAATTGAGTTTTTTTTTTTTTTTTTCTTCCAAGATATTTAGCTGTACGGCCTGAAACCTTTTTTTGTGCACAGTATGCCTACAGAGCTGTCAATAAGAATCTTTACAGTCGCTTGTAACAAAGAGATAGTTTGCAACAAAACAAAACAAAAATTGCTAAAATGCTCACATATTCTTTATTTTTTAAAACTGCTTCGAGCATACCAAATTCCATGATCCTTATTTCAATCCAAATACCATATGGTTTTTAGGCAAAAATATTCCAGTGTTCAGTAAATGACTCCTAGTTTCACTCCCTCCCTTTTTACGAGTTCAAACCGCCATCACCTCATAAAATTTGTTTTTCATCAAAAAATATGTTAGAGGGGCACCACAATCATTAAGATGAACAGACATTAATTTAAATTTAGGAATCGGAGGTGGCTGTGGAACCTTTGGCATGGCATGGAGAAGTCCACGTCGCCTGATGCCGCCCGTCGTTTGGGCATCGCGTTTCGAGCCGCCCTCGGATACAAAGGGCACAACGGGCCTGCTATGGCGACGCACAGGCGGCACCTCCGATTATTACACGATACCCGCCGTTTCTTACCTTGCAGCCGGAAAGACGGACAAGGGGAAGTGGCAGCAAACTCCCTTCTTTGTTGGGACCTAATCGTGTCAGCTATCGTCGCAGGTGGCGTGCTGTGCGGCAGAGGCGTTAAGAAGCGACGCCGGGTTGTGGTGCGAGAGTTCAACTTCATAAATTGTTTTCTCGCTTTAAACAATAATTACTTTGATTTAAATAAAAGACAATCAATTGTTCTTCCAAACCCACCATATTTTGTATTTTTATTGGACCACCTCAAGCTGAAATAAACGGCTGTTTTTGCGTCAAAAACGCACTTTTGCGCAACTTCAGGATTTTTGTTTACTACGAGATATTTGATTGAGCAGTTTTAAACATTTTTAATAGATTATACGCCTATGGGGCAGCCGGTAAAAAGTAATATTAAGTCCCGGGAGCAATTAGATATTTTGTGATAAAATAACAAAATGCTAAAACTTTCAAAAAACTTTTAGTTTTTTTTTTATATTTTAATTAAACAAAACTGCGCAAGCTCATCAACATTGTAAGTCGAAGGCTGTGCAAATTTAAGAAAAAACATTGTTGGGTGTTTAATCAGAAACCTGATTTTATTTCAATTATTGAGTGTTGCCTAGTTTCACGCTGTTTTTAAACGTTAAAACTGCGCTCACGTCATCAAAAAAAATTTTTTTCGTTAAAACTATTTCAGGGCAAGGATACAAAAATTGCTGCAAAAAGACTTTTTTTTTTTTTTTTTTTTTTTTTAGAAGTCGGAGGTGGTCAAGTGCAACGTCTGGGACGTTTGACACGGAATGACCCCGGATGGAAATCGAATTCCGCAGTTTCAAACTATGTTTTCTAACTTCGTCTAAATAAATTACGAAATTTGCTATAAATTTTACTAAAAACGTTGCCCATTTCTCTTATGTATAGTAAATATCCTCCTTCATGATTGTACAATTACCCGAGACTATTATGAACTTACACCAGCTCACCTGCGCCCACACGTTTTGTTCGTTAATTCTCCTTCCTCCTCAGTGTTGTGGTACTGACAGTATGCTACCTGAATTACTTGTTATTTGCCGTAACTTATGAAACAAGTGTTAAACTGGTTAAACGGTTTATCGAGAAGCCCTGAGTCGGGCAGGTGAACGTACTTCCTACTTATTTGCGAACTAGTAGCAATCAGATCAAACGTCGGCTAGATGCAGTGCTGGCATAAGACAACTAAATATACAAGACAACAGATGAACATAAAGGCATCCAGGCTTCCCGAAAAATTTTAGTTGCTCTGGGGGTTCATTTTCGGCAGGATGACTCGCGGGATGGAGAAAACACTGAACAAAGGCGCAGCACTCGACACAAGTCAGGGTTGAGGAGAATGCAACCAGACTAAATTACGGGACCACCCGGCCTCCTACAGCTGATCAGGTCACGACCGGTTGTTATCGGGTTAACCATATTGCCGCTGCCTGGAACTTTTCTTTGACGAATGGAGGTATTGGCCGCTCTAGAATGCAACCGGTTACTAATGATAATAAAGTAAGCGCCGATTCAGCGTTCGCTGTAGCGCATCGGCGTTGCTTTCCGCGCTCGCCTTTCTTTGTCGATAGGAAATCGAGGGACTTGCGTTCCAAAACAACTAATGCTATGAAGGACGCTCCCAGTGAAGCGCCCCGGTTGAATTTCAAGCATACAGATCAGGGATTTGTTGACCTACAGTTTACCTAGGGCAACCTACGGAGTTGTGCGCGGGAGATCCTCTGTGCGGAAGCCGAAAGAAAAGGTGAGAGGTACAAGGCCGAGGCCACACCAAAGCGATTATTCAGCGCTTTGCAAGCGCGTCGTTTGTAGCAAGATCAGCTAACGGTAAGACTCCGAGTGCAATTTCAACTCCCACTTCACACATTGACTTCTTGTGTTAAACTTATATTTAACTTGGTTTGAAGATCGAACTTTGTCGAACGTTTGTTCAGAGTTCGAAGATAGTCGAATTTTTAATTCAGCAGGTTCGAAAGGTCGAAAATCGTCGAATTTATTAGCGTAATAAGTTCGAAAGTGTCGAATTTCAGAGCGCGAAAAATGTGAAGTTTGAAAACAATCGAATTTCTCACCAACAAAATTTTGAAAGTTCGAAAAAAAAAATTGTAATAAGGTCGACATTTCGAAACTTTGCGCACCTTTCGAACCCCTTAGTTCGATCTTCAAACCTCAGGTTCGCAAAACGTTCGCGGCATTTGTACCTATCATACCTCATCATGTGGTTTCGACAATTTTTTTCAATAAGAAAAGCACAAAACAAGGGTCGACGTCACGTGATAGATGATAAGCAGTGCTCCCCGCATGCGTCTCTCGGTAAAGATTGCGGTTGCATGAGCTGGCGCGGCAACGGCAGCGTACGAAGTCGTTCATATAAGTTTGGTACAGTACATTTACTTTCCTTTCGTCAATCATTTGGTACAGACCCTATGTCCGTGTCCTGTCCATCGGTAAACGCACGTTATTTGTGAGCATGGGCGTACCAACCGGGGGGCAAGGGGGCGTTTGACCCCCCCCCCCCCCCCCCCCCAGCTTTTAGAGCGTGGTAGGGGGGCAAGGCATGCGTCTTGCCCCCCCCCTGAAAGAGCCGCCACTAGGCAGGGCAAACACTTCCCGGTGGCGCCCAAGGGATACCAAGGGCACCGTCCCCGGCCCTTGAAGGGGGGGGGGGGGGGTCAAGTATAATGCAATTAAATGCAAAGGTGCAAGCGAGCTGAACAAGAATGACGAAAATAATCCCTGGACAAGGGGAACAAGAGGGACAAAGGACAAACACAAATCTCCAAACACAAATGCCCCCCCCCCCCCCCACACACACACACTCAAAAACAAGTTCGTACGCCACTGTTTGTGAGCGTGAAAATGCATGCCTTTCGGCAATCTTCTGTTGTAAATTATTTTCGACAGCTAAGCGCTTTGTCACTTGACACGCGACTAATCGGGCGGTGCTGTCAAAACTTGTGGTAAAAAAACAACAACAATAACAAGAAACCAACATTCCAGTTGCATTTGTTCTGTGGCGCGGGTACCCAACAAAAATAGTGTACATGCAGTTCTTCTTTTTCTTTTTTTTTTTGCTTTTTTAAGTGTGGTACAATGCGTTCTCAATGTCCTCAGCAAAATACATACACCATATGAAAAAAAAAAAAAAAATAGAGCGGGGAAAGACAAGAATTCAGCCGCCAGCAGTGTTTGAAACTGCGCCTATGCGGGCTGCGCTTATCGAAATCACAGTCCACTCGGTTAGGGTAGGGACGCCGGTGACAGTCTACCCTCAAACCCAGTGACTGGGCTCGAAAACTGTTTGTTTCTCCTGGGGTCGAGTGTTTCTTCTCATGGAGTCAGCATAAACAAACATGGTGGCACGCGAAAAGCCTAGACACGACATCTGCCCCGTGTCCCAAATAGCGGCCAGGCTCTTTAAATCGACCGCAAAAATCGGTTTCTTAACCTATCGCGTTCAGATTTTGTACAGCGTTGGCAACAGGTGGTGCAATTTTTCTATGAAAATCGCAAAGAGCGAACTTACCGGAGGAAAAAGTAAAAAAAGAAAAAGGCTTAAATCCTATGGAAACGCAGCGAGGCCACCGGTCTTCAAACCATGCGAAGTTCGCTCTTTCCGAATTTTATAGAAAAAATGCACCACCTGAGCCCAACGCTGTGCAAAATCGGAACGCGAGAGG